>NC_090989.1:150854375-151162500 GCF_041146395.1 Eulemur rufifrons
TTTACAGGTTTCTCTTTCCTTTTTCTTTTTGCAGTTTGAAGAAATTGAGTCATTTGCCCTGTGAAGTTTTGCATAGACTGGCTTTTGGTAATTGAATTCATTTTCTTATGTCCTTTGAAGTTTGAGGCTTGATCCTCTTCAGGTTTAATTTTTTTTTTCAAAGATAAGCTCGTGGGTGGCAATGTATGTTTGCATTGGAAGGCACTTAATATCTGGTCATCTTTCCTTCTGTGATGTTACTAGCCTACATGCATTCATCAGGGAGTGCAAAATGGGAGATTCTAAATCTATTATTCTTTCATAGATTAGCTGGGCTACTTCTATACAGAGAAACTTTCCCTCAACTGCTAGTTGGTTACTTGATGGTTCCACCTATAAAGAAAACCAGGGAAATTGGTTCCATTTCTTACTTTTTAAGGAGTTCATTCTCTATCATGCTACAGAAGTGACTTTTCTCTTTTATGATGACTTACATATTTGAGGATCTCTGTCTACCACCAGTATCTTTTTATGGCTGTGCAAATTCTCTCATCTCTGGCCCGTGGGAGCCTGGCCAAGAAGCACAACCCTGTTAGTCTTTCATAGCCTCTCTATTTTCTGATGTGACAAAATGTTCCAGGCTCATCTTGTACATTTCCTATTCTGGCTCTGGAACCATCCATTTCTCCAAGAAGCCAGGCCTGGTTTCTTTCAACAGGAAATGGTGTTTCAAGACCACAGTCTTGGTGCTAGCAGGTTGCTCATGGTTATTTCGAGGTGGTCTCAGCAGACAGAGTTAGGAAGCTAAATGAAAACACTTTTAGTTCATGCTGATACTCCTATCTCCAAGTCATGACTGCAGGATTTCTACTTAACTTCTTTCATCTTATCTCTGTTACCTCTATCCTTCCATGTAGAGGATCCTGGATCAAGGATTCAGGGGATGATAGATTAGACTATCCTGTAATCACACACTTGCCCTTCCACGTCACCTGCGCCACACTCTCAGAGCTACAAAACCAGTACCACCACCACCAAGATTACTGAAGACAGCTCCCTTTTCCACATGCTCTCCCCATTCTCTTTGCTCTTTTAATGATGCACTATATCTATATTGCCAGAGTGAACAGCTATTGCATATTGTAGTTTCTCCCTTATAATCCTGATTCCTCATAAGCAGGAGCTTACACAGGGATGCTTAGGCAGAACTGACACTTCAGCACCTCCTGTGCACAAGAACTTTGCAGGGCATCTTTGCATATTAAAAAGAGCAGGTTTCAAACAAAAGGGAAGTATACTCCACCAAGGTCACATGTTACGTATCTTCATATGTGAATGTGTACACTCTTCCCTCCCGTTAACTGATATTTTGGGTTACGCAATTAATTCTAGCAATCTCACTAGATGATCTGTTAGCACAAAGAATGAGAAAGAAAGGTAACACCCATGGCTGTTTCTGGGCTTATGAACTTTGAAATAATATATATACAGAAAGCTTCTGGAATTTAGAGGATTACAAAAGGAAGGGCAATTCTTGGTGGACATACACAAAGTTTTATTCTCAAAACTTTGTTTTCAAAGTTAGTATCTATATCTTTCTAGGAAAAAAAAAAAACAGGCCTTTTGTTAAAAACTCCATCAATATAGAAACATTTCAAAAGCCACCTTAAAAAATATCCCTCAAACTCACACTACTGAGAGGGAGTTCCAAAGTTGGAATTCCATATTGTCAATTAAAACTTTAGTTCTGATTATGTTACTTATCATAACTTCTGCCAGAACTTCCAGAATTCTCCAAGTCACTTCAGATAAAAGGAAGAAACAAACAAGCTATACTTAGAATCATGAAAATGCAACTCAAATGTTTTGATAAATATAGTAGTACAACTCATAAGTTGAAGCTGTCAGATTAGTACTGGTGTATAGTAAGTTGTACTATGTGGTCATCAAATGCCAACTCTACCTGTAGAAAAGCAAAGCAGCAATTTCCCTACAATATACTTGGCTATGCAGGTGTAAGTGGCAGGAAAACAGGTAATGAGGTTGGAGAAATGAGGTGAATTATGCAAAAATCCTTTATTTACCAAAGATGTATTCAGCTATGTGGTGCTGGCAGCGGTACTTCAATCGTATCATTAACGCACCAATTAGGCAAAGGAAACATCAGCTCAGTGGCTCTTGTTTTAAAACACTGGCTACAATGTCTTAGGTACCTGCTCTGACTTTCCCAAACAATTGTTTGCCTAAAGGCTCAGCAATCCCAGTTGGAGGTTAAAAAAGAACTTCTGACATCAGGCAGGCAGATACAACTATAACTTTCTTCTGATGTATTCACAATGAGGCTACAACACAACAGTTTCCCTCAGAGAACTAGGTCTTTGTTAAACTTGGAGTCATCTACCTATTGTGAAATCAGTGGATTCAGGCAATGTAATGGTCTTCACAGGCACTAAAAATTTGTAAGAAACCTATTTGCATGTAGCCTTACCTAAGTCACTGCTTAAACTACTGCCCTTTCCTATGTGCAGTATTTCTGCCATTGAGAAACATCTTTGACCAACGTCAGCCTCCTGTGAGAACTTGTTAAAAATGCAACATCTTGGGTCCCACCCCAGACCTCCTGAATCAGAAACCGGTGTGGGGCCCTGCAATCTGGTTTTAAGAAGCCCTCTGAGGAATGCAAGCTCAACTCTGAGAACCATGGTCTAAGAGATCTGAGTGACAAATCACTTCCTGCATGCTTTGTGAAATTAAAATATGTTCCAGAAGCATTTGTTCACTTCTCTGAGCAGAATCCAGAGAGAATTTTTTTATCTACTGCATTGGAATAAGACACACTCACATTTTGTGGGTCTGTGGTTTTTTCCTGAGACTGGCGTGGACCCCACTCACTGCCACCTACTGCCCTAGGATTCATCGTGAAGTCAGCTGGAGCCATGATTACAGGAAAGTGCAAACCAGCCCTAACTCATTTAGCAGTTCCTCCCCTTTTCATAGCTTACCCACACAGGCAGAAGACTCCTCCTAAGCTGCGTAACCGGTTTCCCTCACAGCCACTGCAACCGCAGTCACATCGGGAGTTTCATTAGACATTGTCCCGGAGCTCACCAGCTGTGCCTTTTCCCTGACCAGCTTTCCTTCTGGGCCCCTTCGGGTGGGCAGCAGACCCAGCAGGGAAGCTGGGTTATAAAACGTGTACTTTTCTTCCTATCTCCTATAACTCCCAAGCAATTACCCTGAAGTTACTTTTATTGCCCTCTTTTTCTTACCAACAAGAGAATGGTAAAATGTTGGTGCAGGGCAGAGATGCACAGGCAGCTGGGAAATTTTATGACTGAAACATATCAGTTTTAAGTACATGTTCCTGTAAGTAAACATCAGCTTTTGCACCCCAGCTTTCCAGCCCATACCTGCTCTCTGTCCTTTCCTCGGTCATCTGCCTTCTCCTAGTCATCTCACTCTTCATTAGCACCTCCAAAGGAACGAGTTGGGGTTCAAATGGTAATAGCTTTCAGGTGCTCACTTGCTTGTATTTCCCCTTCATCTTCTTAGAAGGTCTGAGAAGTGGTCTCTTTTTGCCAGATTTTGCCCCTTAGATTGCTGGGCTAGACTCAGGTTCACTGGAGGAGCAGCTGGTTCCTTAGGGGAGGAGGGGGATTACTCTTGGTTCATTGCCTCCACCTGCCAATCTGCCTCACCCCATCCCCAGAGGTCCCAAACTGCTAGATTTCCTAATTAAACACTGATTCAGGAGAGCTCAGAGACTTGGATATTTCAGACGGCCCTTTCTCCATGGAAATCCCCAAGTAAAAACAGACATCTCCTCCCTAAGAATCACCTTTCCTTCTCAGAAAAAGGAAAGAGTTCTGGCCATTTTGAGCAAGATTTTGTGAAGGGAAACTTTTTAGGAAGAAATATAGTTTAACAAAATATTGGATGCTATAATCTTTATAAGCTTGGCAAGTCTTATTTCCAAAAATCTTATGAGGCTCTAAAATCTCCGTGACTTCTCTCCACTGTATCACGTTTGAGATTGATGGGCCCCCCCACCCCCACTGAAGTGAGACCATCACATGAAGGCAGTAAGTACAGGGTAACGTGGGACCCTACACCCATCACTGTCCAGGCACCCTTCGGAGAGAAGCTGAAGATCCTAAGTCAAAGAGAAGAATCAGGACTGGCAGAGCAGGAACACACCATCAGTGGGAGAAAATCAGGGCAGCAGGTAGAGTAGAGAAATGATTCCCCTTGCTGCACGGAGCATGAGAGATGTTTGAAAGGCAAGTCCTCACTGTTAGCTCTGCATTCAGGACAACTTGGTACAGAGGTAGCAAGTTCTTAAGCCCAGTAGATTGTCAATATCAAAATTGGAATTGATTTAATTTTGCTTACAAACTTTTGACCATTTTCTAGGCTTTCTCTTGGTCATTGACCACACTTTGAGGATTAAGAGAAGTCTCAGAATACCTCACAAAACCATTAAAGAAAAAAACCTCTTATTTATATCATAGTGTCCCAGACAAGAAAGCAGCTAGGCATTGTGAGCTTTGATTGAAGGGACTAAGAACTAGGAGGGTGTGGGCTCCATACCCAACCCCTCAGCGCACAAAGAGCCTTGCGGTACAGCCAGGATCTCTCTAGAGCCACTAGGTTTCCCCTCATACTCCACAACCCCAAGCCCTTTGTAAGGCCACAGCCCCTTTCCTGGGCAGGCACCGAGGAGTCCCCTCACTCCTGGACTCAAGCTTCACGCCCTGTCTCCCCAGGCCTGACCTCACCACAGGAACCCGTTCAAAGAACTTAGTGTCTTGGCAGCTCCACCCACCTACACCTAAAGACCTGGAGACTGGGGCTCAGGCCTCCTCCTAGATCACTTCCCAGCTTGTCAGCGAATCACATCAGCTGGGTAGGTGGCAGCAGGGTGCCTGCTAGCAATCCAGAGCCAGCAGCACTCCAGGCTCATTTTTCTCTCCCCTTCTCCCTCCCTCAGTGCTAATACACACAAAATTGAATTGTTTCATAATTTAATGCTGAAATGCTCATAAAGGCAGAAGGACTGATTTCCATTGTTATATACTATTTCATGGAAACACCTAAAAGTAAATCTTATCAAATAATTTAGTACACAAAGGAGACCCAAATCTGTATTTTTTAAAAAACATGTTAAATAGTTATTAATCATAAAATGTAAGGTTCATAGAGAAAGTGAATATTTTAATACCTAATTGTAAAGCCAACACCTGTCTGACCACCACCATAAGCCAAGAAATGGAACATAGCCCAATTATGAGACGCTTCCCCACTTCCATCCCTTCCTGCCTCTTACGATAACCATTTCTTGCTTTTCTTTGTAGTTTTGTTACCCATACATTTAATCCTAAATGACCTAGTAGAGTTTTGGCTCTTTTTAAGCTTTATTTAAATGGGTCATACTGTATGAATTTTTTAAAAATCTTTCTCCTTTTTATGTTGCTAATATTCATCCATTTTGTTGCTCAAGTTTAGTCATATTCATTGCTGTGTAATATTTCATTGGGTTAATGTATCCTGATTTATCAATTTTTATTGTTGGTGAACGTTTGCATCCAGTTTTAGGGTATTATAAATAATGAACATTCTTCATTTGTATCCTGGTGCACATGTCTACAAATTTCTTTAGGATCCATGAGTGGAATTGCTGGATTATAGGGTTTATTTATCTTCTAGATTATCAGATAAAGCCAGACTTTCAGTGGTTGTGAACACAACAAAGTGGTTATGCCCATTTATACTCCCACCTGAAGAGTATAAGAGTTTTCATCATAACATATGCTCACCAACATTTAAGATTGTAAGACTTCCCATGTTTTGCCAATCTGTTGGATCTATGATGGTATCTCATTAAGGTTTTAGTTTACATGTCCCTGGTTACTAATGAGGTTAGGCACCTTTTTCTATTTATTGGGTATTTGAATATATTCTTTTGTGCCGCTCTTGTTCAAGTATTTTTACCATTTTTATCTTATTGATTTGTAGGAGCTCTTTATATATACTGAATTTGAATTTTATGGCTTGCCTTGTCATTCTCTTTATGGTAAACAAAAGTTGTCAAATCTAATGTAGTAAATTTATTAAGCTTTTCCTTAAAAATCACTGTACTTTGTGCTGTTTAAGAACTATTTTCCTAGGCTGGGTGCAGTGGCTCACACCTGTAATCATGGCACTCTGGGAGGCCGAGGCAGGAGGATCGATTGAGCTCAGGAGTTCGAGACCAGCCTGAGCAAGAGTGAGACCCTGTCTCTACTGAAAAAAATAGAAAGAAATTAGCTGAACAACTTAAAATATATAGAAAAAATTAGCTGGGCATGGTGGCACATGCCTGTAGTCCCAGCTACTTGGGAGGCTGAGGCAGGAGGATCACCTGAGCCCAGGAGTTTGAGGTTGCTGTGAGCTAGGCTGACGCCACCGTGCGCTAGCCCGAGCAACAGAGTGAATGAGACTCTGTCTCAAAAAAAAAAAAAAAAAAAAAGAAATATTTTCCTGCCCCAAGCTCAGAATAACAATATTCTACATTATCTTCTGAAAGCTTAGTTTGCCTTTCACAATACAGGTGCATAATATACGCTTTTCAGCATCCTTTTTTCCATATGTATATTCAGTTGTTTTAGCACAATTTATTGCAAAAATCATCCTTTTCCAGTACTCCATGATGCACCTTCATTATAAATAGTGTCCTCATGGTGTCTTCTGTTTCTGGGCTCTCTATTTTTTTCCATTGGTCTATTTGTCTAGTCTTTGTTTCAATACTACTTTCTAAATTACCACAGCTTTATAAAGGGAATTGATACTTGTAGAGCAAGTCCTCCCATCCTGTGCTTCTGCTTTAAGCCTGGCATATAACTTCTTGGCCTTTGCATTTTCATATATTTTACAAGATCATTTATCAAATGCTTCTCTGCATCTGTTGAAATGATCGCATTGCTTTTTCCTTTAATCTGTTAATGTAATCAGTTAAGTTAATTGATTTTCAAATATTAAAGCATATTTGCATTCCTGGGATAAACCCAACTTGGGCATGATGTATCATTTTCATATATTCTTTAATTTGTTTTGCTAGTATTTTATTTGAGACATTTGTATCTATGCTCACAAATGAGCTTGGCTTGTAATTTTTCTTTCTTTTTTTTTTTCTTTTGGTCCTCCCCCCCCACTCCCTTTTTCTTTCTTTAGTCCTTGCAAGGTTTTGGTGTCAGAGTTATGCTTGACTCACAAAATAGGTTAGGCACTTTATTTTTTCTATACACTGGATTAGTTGAGGCTATATTATAATTGTTTCTTCCATAAATTTATGGTAAAACTTGCTGGTGAAGTTGTTTGAGCCTGGAGTGTGTGTGTGTGTGTGTGTGTGTGTGTGAGCAGGAATTTTTTGAGTCAATTTTTTTAATGGTCATAGTATTATTCAAATTTACTATTTATTCTTGAGTAAGTAAATTTCTGTCAGTTTGTCCATTTAATCCAGATGCTATGAACCTGGGCTACATATCCATGTGATGGCTGGTTCATTCTTACCCTGAGGGTGTAGCCCACTTATATCATTGTCTATAAAAAATTTTTGGAAGCAAATAGTTGCACAAACATAAGGCTTATAGATTTTAGACTAGAAGTCAATAAGCCATCTTCTACTTGCCAGTCTCACCACTAGCGAGCTGGCCGTCATCGTGTTCACACCAGCCTCAGGATTTATTGACTTCCTCATAACCTTTCTTTTATTTTTGTATTGTTCTTAATTGATGCATAACAATTGTCCATATTTATGGGATACAGTGTGGTGTTTTGTTACATGTATACATTGTGTTAAAATCAAATCAGGGTATTTAGCATATCCATCACCTCATAATTTATCATGTCTTTGTGGTGAGAACATTCAGAATCCTTTCTTCTACCTATTTTGAAATATACAATACGATAGGGTTAACTACTACTGTGCAATAGAATGCCAGAACTTAGTCCTCCTATGGGTCCTCTGATTGTTACTTAGTCCTCTGGTTGTTAGTTCTCTGATTATTATTTAGTCCTCTGATTGTTACTTTGTACCCTTTGACCAACTTCTCCCATATGATCTTCCCCGCTACCCACCCAGCCTTTGATAACCACTATTCTACACTTTATTTCTACAAGATCAACTTCTTTAGATTCTACATGTAAGTGAGATCATGTGATACTTGTCTTTCTGTGCTGGGCTTATTTCACTTAATATAATGTCCTCCAGTTCCATCCATGTTGCAGCAAATGACAGGATTTCATTCTTTTTTGTGTGACTGAATAGTATTCCATTGTGTATTTATACCACATTTTCTTTATCCATTCATCCGGTGATGGACACTTAGCTTGATTCTATATCTTGGCTATTGTGAATAGTGCTGTAATAAACATGGGAATACAGACATTTCTTCAACATACTGATTTCATTTCCTTTGGCTATATACCCAATAGTGGGATTGCTGGATCATATGGTAGTTTTATTTTACTTTTTTGAAGAACCCCCTTAATGTTTACCATAATGGCTGTACTAATTTACATTGCCACTAACAGTGTATGAGTTCCCTTTTCTTCATATCCACATCAGCATTTGTTATTTTTTGCCTTTTTGAGAATAGCCATTCTAACTGGGGTGAGGTAATATCTCATTGTGGCTTTGATTTGCATTTCTGTGATAATTAGTGATGTTGAGCAATTTTTCATGTATCTGTCAGCCATTTGTATGTCTTTATTTGAGAAATGTCTACTCAGGTCTTTTGCCCATTTTAAAATCAGATTATTTTATTTTATTTTATTTTTGCTATTGAGTTGAGTTCCTTATGTATTCTGCATATTAACCCCTTGTCAGATGCATAGTTTGCAATTATTTTCTGTCATTCTGTAGGTTGTCTTTTCTCCATGTTGATTGTTTGTTTCCTTTGCTGTGTTTTTAGTTTTATGTAATCTCATTTGTCTATTTTTCTTTTTGTTACCTGTGCTTTGGGGGTCTTCTCTGAAAAATTCTTACCCAGACCAGTGTGTTTCCCTTATTTTTTTCTTCTAGTAGTTTTATTGTTTCAGGTCTTACATTTAAGTCTTTAATCCATTCTTGTGACATTTCTTATTTCTGTGATTTCACTTTTTTTTTTTTCTTTTTTGGCCTCTGGCTGAATGTTCTTCCTCCCTTTTCTGCCTATATTATTTCAGCTCAATATTACAGGTTCTTTTCAAATGCTAGCCCTTCTTGAGAATGTTTCCCACTGGGAATCCTTCTCTGATCTCCCAAAACTCTCTCAACCTACTCACTCTGCTTTGAATTCTGTTCATTGCTCGTATGTTGATCTCTCTCTCACCTGAGACTATATTTTACTTTTAGGTGCCCTTTTATTCATTTTGGTATCTACTACACTGTCTAGCACTGTGATTGGTCTTTACTAGCCCTTAATAAATACTGGTTGAATAAATGAAAGTAGTCATGAAGAGATTTTCAAATTTTCTTTATTTTAATAGGGATGGAAATTATAATACTATATTCTTAGGGATATTGCTAATATTTTTAATTTCTTATCCTCCAGTAGTCAAAAATTGCATATTCTAGATCTAACTTGTACTTCATTGGATATTATTGAGGTTCAGTATATTTCTGTGTACTTATTAGTTATTTTTGTTTTTTTTTCTGTGAATTTATATTTGTGTCCTTTGCCAATCTGGAGGGAGGGTTTTTAATATAATATCTCTATATTATGGATATTACTATCTTCCTGGTTTTGTATATTTTCTCTCACTGGTGGCTTGTCTTTTAATTTTACCATATCTTTCATTAAACAAAAGATTTGGATTTTTGCATGTTCAATCTGTCAGTGTTTTCCTTTCCACATTTGGTTTTTTCTTTTTTTTTTTTTTGAGACAGAGTCTCACTCTGTTGCTCAGGCTAGAGTGAGTGCCGTGGCGTCAGCCTAGCTCACAGCAACCTCAAACTCCTGAGCTCAAGCGATCCTCCTGTCTCAGCCTCCCGAGTAGCTGGGACTACAGGCATGCACCACCATGCCCGGCTAATTTTTTCTATATATATTTTTAGCTGTCCATATAATTTCTTTCTATTTTTAGTAGAGATGGGGTCTCGCGCTTGCTCAGGCTGGTCTCGAACTCCTGAGCTCAAACGATCCGCCCACCTCGGCCTCCCAGAGTGCTGGGATTACAGGCGTGAGCCACCGCGCCCGGCCCCACATTTGGTTTTAATAAGAGCCTTGCTTCTACAAGAAGCAAGACCTTGAGCAAAGAGATCCGCTTTCTAAGAGATAATGATTTTAGAGCTAAAGAGACTCTTAAGTAGGTTGGTGATAAATCTCTCTCTATATTTTATTTTGGAGGTCCAAATTCCCTTATGTATGCTACAGATACATAATAGCATTTCAAGATTAATTTTTTAGTGTTTCTATACATGATTTTAAAATCATTGATGTTATTAATAGCATTCATCACGTGGTTTTGCAATTCACTAAAATTTGCAAAATTGCAAATGGTTTAATAATTTCTATGTGCATTGTTAAGAACTTTTTCAGAAGTAACCCCTTGAAGGTGTATTTCCTACCAAATTATCTCTGATCCTTTGAGTTCCAATCTACCCAAACTAATAAATATTTACAGAGAATATTGCCTATTGGAAGTATAAGATTCCTGGCCATACTTCACAGGACTGGGGGTCCTATGCTGGGTTGGGCTTTCATACGGACTATAGTCATTCATTTTTTGCAGGCAGAAATCATCGTTCCCAGGATCTGTCAGCATAACACCACGAAGGTTTTAAAATTCATCTTGCATCAAGTGTGCTCCCTCAGCTCTTTCCCCAGTGGCACTTGAGGTCAGGAATAGCCCCATAGTACTTGAGCTCACAGCTCTGGTCCTTGTGGCCTTGCGTCTTAGTGATGTTCATCCTAACCACAGTGTGAACAGGTTCCTAGGAAGCACCAGTAGGAAAAACAGTAGCCACTGAACCATTCTATTTAATAAAAGTATGATTGTTTTGTCATCAACTGTAGCCCTCCCTATACATTCCTAACAGATTTATTGCCTACTGTGGAGGGCACAAATTGTGTTCTTGTCCTTTGAATGCATGGGTCATTTGTATGTTCCTGAAATTTGAATTTGCATGAAGAAATAACCACCTTGAATGGTTCCTGTTAGTTGTTTTCCTTTGTGTTTAACTTGTTTAAACATTTCACCTGGTGTAAATACTGGGTTTTGAACTCGGGATGGACACTCCAAGATTCTCCTCCAGTAGTGAGGTCTACCCTGGCATGAGAGGGTGGAGCTGGTTTGTACCTGATGATCACCTTTCGTTGGAGCTTTCTCTCTCTCTCTTTCTCTCTCTCTCCCTTTTTTGCTTCTGCAGTAACCCAGAGGAGTAAGGAATCCTGATTATAAAATCAGCAATAACTTTGATATTTTGAATCTAACTTAGTAGCAAATGCTTATGCAGTGCTTAATATGTACCAAGCTCTATTCTAAGTCTTTATATGTAGTAACTAATTTAATCCTCACAACCACCCTATAAAGACACTACTACTATTATCCCCATATAACAGATGGTGAAACTGCGGCTTAGAGAGATTATATGGTAATGACAGGACCAGATTTGTTTATTTATTTATTTTTTTTGAGACAGAGTCTCGCTTTGTTGCCCGGGCTAGAAGTGAGTGCCATGGCGTCAGCCTAGCTCACAGCAACCTCAAACTCCTGGGCTTAAACGATCCTACTGCCTCAGGCTCCTGAGTAGCTGGGACTACAGGCATGCGCCACCATACCCGGCTAATTTTTTCTATATATATATTTTAGTTGGCCAGATAATTTTTTTCTATTTTTAGTAGAGATGGGGATCTCGCTCTTGCTCAGGCTGGTCTCGAACTCCTGAGCTCAAACAATCCACCTGCCTCCGCCTCCCAGAGTGCTAGGATTACAGGCGTGAGCCACTGCGCCCGGCCCCAGAACCAGATTTAAAGTCTCAATGACCAGCTCCAGAATTAGGTTCTTAACCATTAAATTATGCTGTTAATTATTATTTATTCAGAAAAATGAGAGTGTAGCTTTGATCATGATAAGAGGAGTCCCATAAGCTGGTGGATCTATCCATTTGAGTGGATCTATCCAATATTTGTTCATAGTAAAATCTGGAATGTACTATAAAATGATAATAATAGCAAGCATTATAATAATAGCAAAGTATGAGCTAGATAGTATTCGAAAGTTATTAATACATATTAATTCTTTTAATCCTCACAACAACTTTATGAAAAAAGTACTACCACTTTACAAATAGATGAACTGAGGCCCAGAGATGCAAAGTAATTAGCCTAAGGACACACAGCTTAAAGTGCTTACTAATGATATCCTAATTACTTACAGCCATCAAAGCATTTGTTCTCTATAAACACTCCAAGTTTTTTTCATACGTATCAGTCTCGTTTTATTCTCAGAATAATAGTGTGCCAAACTGTCCAGTAGGTCTGTTTTCTGTTTTCTTTAGCAGTTAAAGTGATTTCTACTTTAGGCCATTAGCTGATAATCAAGAGTACTCCAACACTTGAGCTAAAGCTCCAAATCGCTCTATTGAAATGGAATCAAGGCAATCATTTATTAGCAGGAATCATAATCCAGGGTTGCAGGGCCTGGGAAGGAATAGATGGAGTCCCAAGATGGTCAGTACAGACTCAGGAAGGAAACAGAAATGCTTCAAACCCAACAGGAAGGAAAGCTGGGGTTTCATATCCACAGCCACCCATTCTGCTCTTGGCTCTGGTCTTCTTTTGTGTGCCATGTATTTCAAAAACCTTGTTTGGGGAATTTAGGTGACTTGAGCTATTTGAAGTGGGGAGGAGTAAGTAGAAATGAAGAATACCATGGTTTGATTGCTGACCCAAAGGAAGATCAAGGGCACAGCTCAGCTCTATGTCCCTGGGCTAGAAAACACAGTCTGGGCGGAGCTCTCCTCGGGCCGGCTGCCGCGGATTGCGGGGCAGTGCTGAGTGCGCCTGCCCAGCCACACAGAGTGGCCTTGCTTGTACGAAATGCACTTGGAAGAATTCCTTACTGAATAGATCTAATTATAACCGAATCCACCAAAAAAGGTTTTCCAAATATAGAACAAGGGCTTTCTTCCCTTGAATATTTTCTTGTCAGTTTTATTGCAATGGTTTTTAAAAAAAAATAATAGCTTCATTGAGATATAATTCACCTACTGTACAGTAAACCCATTTGAAATGTATAATTCAATGGTTTTTAATGTATTAAAAAGTTGTGCAACCATCACCACACTCAATTTTAGAACATTTCATCATGCCCAAGAGAAACCCTATGCTCGTTAGCAGTCACTCCCCATTTCCCCCCAACCACCCAGCTCTAGGCAGCCACCCATCTACTTTTTGTCTCTATAGATTTGCCTGTTCTGAAGATTTCATATTAATGGAATCATAAAATATGTGGTTCTTTGTGTCTGATTTTTTTCACTTAGCTTGTTTTTAAGATTCATCTGTGTTGTGGCATGTGTTATTAGTACTTCTTACTCTTTTTATTGCCAAATAACATTCCATTGTTTGAATATATCACATTTTATTTATCCATTCATCAGGTGTTGGACATTTGGGTTGTATCCATTTTATGGCTGTTATGAATAATGCTGCTATGAACATTTATGTACAATTTTCTGTGTGGATGTATGATTTCACTTCTCTTGGGTATACATCTAGGAGTGGGATTGATGGGTTATATGGTAACTTTATATTAATATTTCAACTCTCGAGGAACTGCCAGATTGTTTTATAAAGCAGCCATACTGTTTTAAATTCCTACCAGCAGTGTATGAGGGCCCAGTTTTTCCACATGCTTACCAACACTTATCTGTCCATTTGATTTTAGCCATACTAGTCGATATGAAGTGGTATCCCATTGTGGTTTTGATTTCATCTTCCTAGTGACTAAACGTGGTAGGCTTCTTTTCACATGTGTATTGGCTATTTGCACATCTTTTTGGAGCAAGATCTATTTAGACACTTTTCCCATTTAAAAAATTGTGTTGTCTTATTACTGTTGAGGTCCAGAAGTTCTTTATATACTCTATTAATAGATACAAGTCTCTTATCAGATAAATGATTTGCACAGATTTTCTTCCATTCTGGGGGTTGTCTTTTCACTTTCTGATGGTGTCCTTTGAAATATAAATCTTTAAAATTTTGAATAAGTGCAATTTTCAATTTTTTCTTTTGTTTCTTATGCTTTTGGTGGCATATATAAGAAATCATTGCTTATTCCCAGGTCATGAAGATTTATCTCTGTTTTCTTCTAAGAGTTTTGTGGTTTTAGCTCTTATGCTCAGGCCTTTGATGGCTGCAATGTGAAAGACAGCCTCTTTAACGTGATATCTCTTTGCAGTACACATCCTGTGCAACCCTGTATGGCAGCTCTAACTTAGGGGAACCCAGTATCAAATCAGATCTATAAATACTTGTGTGGTGTCTTTTAATTTAATGGGTAAGACCTACACTTGGCTTTGGGTGTTAGGATGATGTTTAGGGGCTGTGCAGTTGTAGCAATTAATTTTAATACCTAGTTATGAGCCCCTATTGCCTGGAGGGCATTGCTGGGGACATTAAGATGAATAACACATAGTCCTTGTCCTCAATGAGCTTAGAATCTAGTAGGCAATATGGACTCATTGACATATAACTAGTGTACAATTCAGCCATCTTTGTGGCTACTTGCATTTTAATGATAAGTCAGGGTCCTTTGCCCAGCAATCAGCATCATCCCTCTCCCCAAGCTTCCCTAGATAAGCACATGATCTAAGCCCAAGTAGTATCCTATGGTCCCTGCTTCCTGCAGCCCTAATCTCTGCCTTGTGGAGAGGTTCTGGAGCCAGCACTGTTCATGGCACAGATGCAGTCTTGGAGTTAGTTTGAGTGTACAGTGGCATCCCACACAAACTGCAGAGCAGACAGCCTGTCTTACGAAGCCACGGGAAATGTAAGGTGGCAGCTGGGCTTCGCAGCACCTTGGCCCCTGACTGAGGATTTGCACGGTGCTCCCTCTGGTGTTTGGGTCCTGGAACACTTCCATTGTTATCACCTGGGTTCTTGATACCACTGTGGGTTCACAGACCACTGACTCAGACTCTCTTCAGGTGGGGCCCAGGAACTGGGGCCTTAATAAGCTCCCAGCTGTGACCTGGGAGGGCTGAGAGTGTACTTAACCCATGCTTCCGAGTGCTGTTTGGGCAACAGCTTCTCCCAGTGGCACATTAGACTCTGGGGAATGACCCTGTATTTCCACCCCAAGTTTTCTGAAGAACCCACCTCGCGTATTCTTCGTAGGCATAAGAAGTGCTGATTTCTGGTTGGCAAGCAGTGCACTGCTGCTCACGTGAAGCCTCCCTCATGTAAGGCAGCTGCGTGGAATCACGGGTTCACCTGCGCAGGCTGTCCAGGAACAGGCTATAAAAGCTCCAGCCCAGCAGCCTCTGCCCCCAGGGATGGCAGGGGAAGTCAGCCTGTGCTTGGGGAGCTGTGATGAATGCTTTCTGACCTCTGGAAGTTGAGCCCACGGCAAACAAATGGGTCTACAGAAAAAGCTAAGGTCACTTATGTGTCTCCCTGTAGTGATGGAGGCGAAGTCCTCGGTACATTTAATCGGCTCTCTGGAGAGTAAGGCCTCTAAGCTGCCGCCCCATCAGTTCAACCTTTGCTCTGAAGAGCTGTGGCTTTCTATGCAGTTAGGAGGGGGAAGAGCAGGATCCTGACTCAGCTGTTGCTGGTTTTGCGGGGTGTCCGAGGAGCCACAGCTTCAGGGACAGGTAATTCACACTTGCTGCAGTGGAGTACCTTTTGGTTTCAAGCTATTCTTTTCTATTTTAGCTTTTGGGCTTTTTAAAAATTACTGTTACATTGCACTTTAGCTTTGTTTTTAATTTCTACGTAGGGAGAAACTCCTGCACCTAACCCCAGGGCCGTCCCTAGAGGGTATGGGGCCCGGGCAGTAAGCAGCCTGCCGGGGTAATGGCGATTGAAAGGAGGCTGGGCTGTTGGCAGAGTTCGTGGATCCCTGAGGCTTTGGTTGGATACAGAAGTCTGAAACTGAATTGTAATGATCAGAAAAAGGAATAAAGTGCAGGGCCGTGTGGGGCTCCTGGGACTGCCCTTGCTGTCCTCAAAAGCCAGGCTAATCTGAAACGATAACGCTGGAATCACCAGGGCACCACCACCCAGTCGTTTAAATTTTGGTTGTAGCCTAGGAAGAGGCCAGATGGATCCTACTTTAGCTGATAATGAGCTCCTAGGTTTCCGTCTTGAACTCAGTTCAGGTGTTGTCTTGATTCTGTTTCATCGCTGTAGTTTATCTGGGGACAAGCCAGGACTGAGTCCTGTGGAACGTGAGCATCACTAAACAAAAGATAATGCTTCCCTGGGTACCTGCTCTGGTTTGTTAGCCCTGGCTTCAAGCTACATCTTATCCTGGAATACTTCTGTCCTTGGCCACCCAGTCTAGGACATCAATGTAGGCTGCCAAAGCACCAAGAACCGGGTGGCACTGTGCCTAGTCTTAAGTCTACCGGCAGCTTGGTCTGCACATCGACCTCACTGGTTGTTTCTCATCACCTTCATGGCAGGTCACTGATTTTCCAAAGGAAGTGTTTGGTGAGAGAACCTCAGTGACTTTGACCTGGACATGTCTCTGCACTTCCTCCCTCATAGTGGATTGGCTTGTGAGGCTGCACCCAACCCAGGGAAGGGTGAGTGAAAATGAACAGCCAAAGAACTTGGCTTTTCTCGTGTCTACTTGGGATGTGGATCAAAAGTTTTTGATGTTGACTTTGACTTTCAATAAAGGGAATTATTTTTACTGGTTTCTGAGCTACAGTTAATTCCCCCACTGTGACTCTTTCCCTGTCAGATGGCCAGACACACTGATGGTGGGCACAGGTCATATGCTCTGTGACTCACACTGAGTTAATTCAATGCCTAGTTGAAGTAGGTATTTGACAAGCATTGGTTACAAATGAAATGCAGCCTCCCTGGCATTTGAAGGTATTCAGAAAATTCCAGGTACATTTGTGAGAGGACCCTTATCTGTGATGGGTGATACAGCAAATATGTAGACCATGCATGATCCTAATTGAAAGGAAAGGAAATTATGCCCAATAATCCTTCATTTGGGAGAAATATTATCTAAAATGTCTATTGAGCACCAGCCAGGTGCTTGAGACACTAGAGAGAAATTGAGCTGGGAGAGGTCTAGTGATAATTCAGTTGACCCTGCCACACTTTCTCTCACAAAATGGAAAGAGTAATGCTGTCCCCTTACTGATTGTACGGTGAAATGTGGAGATGTTAACTTGGTTGGTTAATGGTAAGGTGGTATTGGGGGACTGGTCCCATTCTGATCACATTGCCCATGGGATCCCCCCTTCCCTGCGGCAAAGAGCTGTGGTGAGTTCACTTAACTGTTTGGTTTATCTACGTCACAACTTCCTTCAGAAAGATGCTAGCCTGGACTGTGGGAACACAGTCTTTGGATGACCAAATCTTTAGATTTTATTTCCAATTCTTAGTGTAGGTGCTCTTGTGTTCTTTAACAAAAATCCAATGTTTCATGTGCGGATACAGCTGGTAGGCACCCAACTGGCCAGCTTATTTTTCTACATGATCTCCTCCTTCATGAGTAGTCATTTCCTTCTGGCCACTCTCCAGCTGTGGTTCCATCCATGTCCCTTGTCTCCACCTGGCACGGGCTCGGAGAACCCTAAAAGACTCCTTTGCAATCCTAAAGGCTGTGTTGGTGGAAGAGCCCAGCTTGCTCTGCCCTTCCACGTTGATGAAATTATTGCTTTTGGCAGAAAGCATCTGACCACATTCTTGGCATTGGTCCCCAAGAGCCAGTTGGCACACTTAAAGTTAGAGCTTTGAGTGGCACCTCTATGGGGAGCTTCAATCTACCTCCATCACCTCTTAATTATAACCTTATGAATTATGCATTTGTGAAGATGGTGAATCACTGTGTGTGAAATGTACAGTTTTTTCCATCTGATTTTCTGTAACATGGGACTACAAACTACAGGGTTCCCACCCTTCCCTTTACTATTGGGTTGACTCCTTGGTACTTTTTTTCCGAGATGGCTGAAGGCCATTCTGAGTGACTGGAGTAAAAAGACTATTAGAGGCAGGTTATGGAAGGTGATGCTTTGCTTAGCACCTACTCTCTGCCAGTACTAGCTAGACACATGTTTTCTAATCCTTATAACCCTGTCTGAAGTGTCTTCCTAATTAAGGCTCATGGAGGTTTAAATCATCCAGAGAAGCAATGTTTTTCCAAGTAATGTGATATGTGTTTGTATACACATAGTCACTGCATTTCTAAAACTGATTATGGGAAGATGTTGGATTACTACCATAGCACAGAAAGTAGAAACCAATTTCTACATTCATTTGTTAAGAGATACGTTTATTAGGGTTGCTGGTTTTAAAATTGATTTATTTGGGGATTTATCCACCAAAAGGTGGACTTAAAATTCTTGGCTGTGGTTATGTTGGTCCAGAAATGGAGTTTCAGGGGCTCTATGTTCCATTTAGGTCAAAACTGTAAGTTGAGTAAACTTTGAGGCTTGTCAGTTGGTCAAAACTAGAATTATGCATCTAGGGAATGGAGGCCTCTACGGTTTGTAGTGAACTAATGAATTGCTGATCCAATTTGTTATGCAGTGGTTGTCTCACTTACTGGGTACACATTTCATGGGAAAACCCTGAGCTATGACCATCTTTCTCCTAAGAGGCTCAGAGCCTGATGGAAGATGGATTTGTAACCAGCACACCCAGAAGTAGGTTGCATGTTCCCTTTTTCCTTTGTTATTTTCCCTTCCCCCATTTTTCCTCTTCTTCCAGTAGCTTCCATACCACTTCTTTGCTACCACAGGAAACCTCCAGGATAAAGAAACTTGCTGAGTGGAAGCGCTCACACACCAGCAGTGACTGTGCCCTGGAGGACACCTTTGGTGAGATCTGGCAGCTGATGCCAGAGAGTAGGAAGTCTCATTCCTTCCTCCCACCCAGAGCGCAGACTGCTGTTTCACTGCTAGCCAGCAATCTAGCCACCTGATTAGCTGCTTGCCTAGGATTCCCTTAAATCTTACCAGAACTTTGAGAAAATGAGACTAAATTGAGGATCTAAAAGGTATTTAGGCATCTATCAGTGACTGGAGTTTTATTTAACACCATCTGATTGTGCCTACGTACTTGGGATTTTTTTTTTGTTCTTTTCAATGTTCTTAAATGGAAATATGAATCACCTCTTTAGCAAATAAAACACGTGCAGGTATTTTCCAGATACTGCTGACACTGCAGTCCTCGATTTCCCCAGTATGAGGAGACTAATCTAAGGAGACTTGGATTAGAATAAGCATCCTTGTACCTCATCTCCTTTCGGTCCCTCAATTCTACAATCCTAGGAAAACAACCCTGGGATAAAAAGGGATGGCAAGGGGTCTCATTTTTGTAGATTAAAAAAACTCTTGCTGCCTTTAGAAAACAATGGAGCTTGTTTCTTCTGACTTCTTGCCTTTCCTTCAACAAATGTGTTTAGCTACCTGGAGCAAAGGCTACAGGTGTTCAGCGGGTAGCAAGTGTGGGAAGGAGGCTTGCATATGAATCCACTGGGTGGTTCCTGTCAAGTTCACACGAACCCCGTGAGCTGTTGGCCCCTCAGGCAAAATCAATCCTAGAGAAGAAGGAGGAAGGGCATCTGAGAGCTTACATACCAATTGAGAAACCTCTGGGGGGAGGTTCCCCACCTGCAAGTGTGGTGGTTATGAGAAGAAAGCTTTTTGGTTCTGTTTATGCCTCTCTCCCATGTTGTCTTGGGACAGTCACTGCCTGCTTCTTCCCTGTTGAGATGGAGAGTGACAACCAGCCCCCAGTGAGGGCCGGGAAACATCAGGGCAGCAAACAAAGCGGAAAGACAGGCCCTGCTGCTGTGAGAAGCTGAGATACGAAAGATGGCACTGATGTCTGGGAGAAAATAGGGAAAGGTGGTGGCTGTGGCCGGGCTCTGTGTGGCCTGGTCATCCGCAGAGGCATTGTTTGGCCTGCATTGAATTTAGGCAAATTGAGACCAGAGTTGTAAAATGGAATTTAAGCTCCTCTTGGTGGAAAAAGAAAATAAAAATACCCCACTGTAAGCCATCTTTATGCTTCCTGCTTTATCCTACTGTCCACTTGGGTATATGATATATTTGACTTTGGAAGAAAACATATGCTTGACTATACATATCCTCCATCCAGAACACATTTTTAAAAAAATAACTGAACTGTATAAAACTACATTAAATGAGATCCTTAAAATCACAGTGAACCATGCACAACTATTGGATTTGGAGAAGGTGTACTGCAATCCAATAAATAGCTGCCATGGTTCAAGAGTGATTAGTGGTTAGGGAAAACCTTGTGGTTTTCAGTGAACAACAGCTGAGGTCACCCCCTGACTTAGGCACTTCTTTAGTAGAAGGTATAACTTTTCATGGACAACTGTTCTTGTTTAAAATCCTAAATTGCCTATCAGATGGCTGGGGTCTTTTAATGGTGTAAGGTTTTAAGACCAGAGTCCAGGGGAGGGGCGGCGCAGCTGAAAGTTAAAGCACCCTCCCTGGTTTCGGCACCAAATGTAAGGTTTTTTGGAGTGGCCGGTGCCAAAGAAAGAAAGATGAGCAGAGTTGAAAGGGATAAGTAAAGAGGCTTTATTGGGGTGCTCCCAGGTGGGGGTAATGAGTCCCCGAGAGAGGGACCTGGGCGAGCCTCACAGTCCCATGAGTGGAACTAGAGAAGCTGCCCCGCCCAGAAGTCTGAGTGGGTTTATATACATTTTTAGGGATGGGGGATGGGAGCTTCTTAGGCCAGGAGGTGTCAGCATGAGTGAGGAATTTCTTTGTTTCAGCTTTAGGGTGGGTATTCAGGAATAGGAGGGGCTTCTTCTTCATTAGGGAAGGGAGGTGTGCCTGCCACCAGCCTTACATTCTGGCCTTTTAGTGATAATAGGCCTCTGTGGTCTTTTTGGCTATTTCCTGCTTTTGAGGGGCGTAGTGGGGGCTATGGGCCAGAGTCGGCTGGTGGAGGGGTGACTGGAAGAGGAGAATAGGGATGAAGAAGCATCTGGCTTACTGCTACTCTGGATAATTTCTGCAGGTGGCGTTGGAGAAACTAAGCCAGAGGAGTCAGTTGTCTCTGCAGGGAAGTTAGTGATGTGGATGTGGTTTCCAGATTGTAGGCGATCTGCAAAGTCTTGGGCAGAAATGACACTGTGGCCCAGGGCACCTCCTGCAGGTCCTGAGGTGTATAGAGTTAACTGAGGATGACCATGACAGGGAAACAAGGACCCGGGGTGGAAGTATTGATGCAGCGGGTAAGTGTTCCGTTGTACCAGAAGAACTGTCCCGGAGCAGAAGAGGTGGTCGTGGTCACAGTATGGTTAGTAAGACAGTGTCCATGAAGTTGTAGGTTGGGGTCAGTGAGGGTGGTGAGAAAGCATATGTGATCTGCATAAGGTTGGCCTGTGGGCTCAGGTTCCCATAGGGGAACTTGAGTGAGTGGAGTGGAGCATGAGGGAGTCTTTAGGGGTTAGAAAAGTTTAGGGGAACAGTGGCCAGTAGAGGGTCACTGAAGGGAAGCACAGAGGAAACAGTGGGAGACATTAGAGATTATTTTAGAGGAGTTTAGGAAGGCGAGGGTATGTTGAATAATATTTAGCCAGGAGGTAAGAGGGGGATGTTTAGGGCAGGAGGAAAGTTGTCCTGCTAGAGTTTGTTTTGCTTCCAGAATATTGATACATATTTGAACCTGTGTCTGGTGGGCCAGGACGTATTCACGGCTGATGTGAATAGTCGCTGAAGGGTAATAGTTGTGTATTTTTTAGTATACTTTGCCTGTGACTTTAATTTTCCAACGCTGGTCTCAAGGGTCGAGGATATCTGTGTGAGAGATATCTGAGTCGGTCTCTGGAGGCTGAGGTAGATACCTGTCTGTGTGGGCCCCGAGAAGTTGCCTGGTGAGGGAGAGATATGGGAGATAGGAGGCCAAAGGTGGGGGCTGGGCTGGAAGATGGTGGTTAATGAGAAAAGCACAGCCATACATGAGTTCGAAAGGGCTAAGGTAGGTAGGATGTCGAGGGGCTGTCCTGATCCAGGTGAGAGCTAAGGGTAAAAGGTCAAGTCATGATTGGCAGGTCTCAATAATGAGTTTGGTGAGGTGGTTTTTGATTAATCTGTTAGCCCTTTCAACCTTTTCTGAGGACTGAGGCCTGTAGGGAACATGAAATTTTTACTCGACATTGAGCGCCTCACAGACCTGATGAACAACCTTAGAAACAAAAGCAGGGCCATTGTCAGACTGAATGGAGGATGGAAGGCTGAAGCGTGGGATAATTTTAGTAATGAGAGTGGAGGCAACAACAGCAGTTTCATTGGCAGTGGGAAAGGCTTTAACCCATCCCGTAAAGGTATTTACCAGTGTTAAAAGATATTTGAAATGCCTGTGACGTGGCATATGGGTGAAATCGACCTGCCAGTCTTGTCTGGGGAGGTGACCATGCATCTGGTGGGTGGATATAGGGGGTTTGAAGCCCCCTTGAGGGTTAATAGAGGCACAGATGTCACAGTTCGAGCAAACAGTTTTGATGAGAGAATATAGGGCAGGGTGTGAAAATAGAGGCTGTAAGAGGTGGAAGAGGCCCTTAGTGCCAATATGAAGTGAACAGTGGACCTGGCCAACGAGTTCCAGGGCCTGCGTCTTAGGGAGAGCCAGATTGCCATCCTCAAGAAGGACCCACCCTTCAGTGGTGGTTGATCCCCCTTGGGTGAGAAGGCTGGCTCTCCTCTGGAGTGTAGCGAGGTTGGAGGGAAGGAATGGAAAGGAAAACAAGAGGAGCCAGATTAGGGTGTTTTGGGGATGTTAGACTGTGGGCGATAGTATTAGCATAGTTGTTTCCCTTAGTGACAAGGGACCAAGTCCGACTGGTGTCCCTTGCAGTGTATGATAGCTAATTGGGTGGGTAACTGAAGGGCCTCGAGGAGACAGGAGATAAGGGTGGTGTTAATAACAGGGGAGCCCTTGGTGGAGAGAAAGTCCTGTTCTCTCCATATGGCAGCATGGCAGTGAGCTATCATAAACACATACTTGGAGTCTGTATAAATAGTTACACTCCTGCCTTGGGCTAGGTGTAAGGTTCAGGTGAGAGTAATGAGTTCTGCCTTTTGGGAGGTGGTGCCCTCCGGAAGTCAGGAGGCTTCTATTACCTGAGAGGTAGAGCCAATGGCATAGGCCACCTGGCATTTGTCATCCTCACCTGTGATGGAGCTGCCATCAACAAAGAAAGTTAAGTCTGCTGTACAAAGTGGCTTATCTGATAGATCGGGTCTAGGGGTAGTGGAGGCTTCAACCATTTCTGAGCAGGAGTGTGAGGACAGGGTTAGGCAGGGAATGGGGAGCAGAGTGGCAGGGTTTAGAGTCAGGGACTGTGATAAAGTAATGGTGGAATTTTCAATAAACAAGAGATAGAATTCCTGTAGTCTAGATGGAGTGAGGAGGGCTAAAGAGTGGTGAGTTAGAAGGTCCTGTAAGCAGTGGGTGGAGAAGACATGTAAGTTCTGTCCCAGGGAGAGTTTCAGGACCTCCCTGGTGAGAGTAGTGGCCGTTGCTAAGGCGCAGAGACAGGGCGGCCACGGACTGTGGTGTCCAGCTGTTTGGATAAGTAGCCCACTGGGGTGAAAATGGGAGTAGGTCCCAGAGGTTGGGTGAGGATGCTGAGGGCCAGGCCCTGGCGCTCATCCGTGTAGAGGTTAAAGGGTTTTTCAGGATGAGGGAGTCTTAGAGGGGGTGCTTGTAGGAGAGAGTCTCGAAGTTTTAGGAATGCGCGGCAGACAGCCTGAGGGTTTAAGAGAGGGCCAGCAGAGGCATCATGTGCTGCCTCATAGAGGGGTTTGGCAAGGAGCGAGAAGTTGGGGATCCAGTGTCGGAAGAAACCAACAAACCCAAGGCAGGATAGAATTTGTTCCGCAGTGGTGGGAGGCTGGAGGTCGCAGAGAGCCTGCCGGTGATCAATAGTGAGATGACAGGAAGTGGGGGGTGAGACTAAGTCCAAGGTAAGTGACAGTAGGCTTAGACAGCTGAATTTTGGAGGGGGACATCTGGTAGCCCTTAGAGGCAAGGAAGTTGAGTAGAGAGGCAGTGTGTGTATGGCTGTTGGAGTATGAGGGGCTGCAGAGTAATAAATCATCCACATATTGGAGGACAGTGCTTGGTTGTAAGGGGCATTGAAGAAGATCTTGGGCCAGAGCCTGACCAAAGAGGTGGGGGCTGTCCCTGAACCCCTGGGGCAGGACAGTCCAAGTGAGTTGTCGAGACATGCTCATGTCAGGATCTTCCCACGTAAAGGCAAAGAGATTGTAGCTGGCTGGGTCTAAAGGAATGGTAAAGAAAGCGTCCTTGAGGTCCAGGACAGAAAAGTGGGTGGTGGAGGGTGGAAAATGAGAGAGTAAAATGTAGGGATTAGGCACCACAGGGTGTATGGGGACAATTGCCTCATTAATGAGTTTGAGGTCCTGGACTAGCCTGTAGGAGCCATTTGGCTTTCTTACTGGGAGAATGGGTGTGTTATAGGGAGAGTTAGTTGGAATTAAAATTTTTTGTGCAAAAGACATTCTATGATGGGTTTTAGACCCCTGTGGTGGGTTGGTGAAATAGGGAGCTGTGGCCAGGAAGGGAAGAATGGGGTCTTTGAGTCGAATGAGGATGGGGGTGTGGTGTGTGGCCACCACTGGGGTGGAGGTGTCCCAAACCTGGGGGTCTATGAGTTCTGGTGGGAGGGGGTATGTAGGACTCAGTAAAGCAGGAGAGGCTGTGGGCAGAGCTGAGGAATCTGGAGAGAGAGAGAGAGAGAGAGAGAGAGAGGAAGGAGGGTGGAAGTTCCGGAGGAAAAGTGGAGGGTGGTGTCCAGCTTGGTTAATAAGTCCCTTCCCAAGAGTGGAGTGGGACAGGAGGGCATGATAAGGAAGGAATGGGTGATGGGACGGTCAGGGGACCGGTGGTGGGGGGTCGAGAGGGATTGCCGTCAATACCCACGACCGACACCTGGGAAGGATAGGTAGGTCCTGAAAAGGAAGGCAGGACAGAGTGGGTAGTCCCTGTGTTAACCAGAAAGGACACTGCCCTGCCCGCTACCTTGATTGTTACCCTGGGCTCGGCGAGGGTGATGGGGTCGTTGAGTCGGGGCCTCTTCAGTCTTTAGCAGCCAGACCCAAAGCTGCCATCGGCAGGTCTAGGGATGGAAGGACTGACCCTCCGGACTTCTGTCCCAAGGGACAGTCACTTTTCCAGTGTCCCTCTTGACCACATGCCGGGCAAGGCTTAGTGGGCTGACGTGGCTGTGGGCACTGCTTGGCCCAGTGGCCTTCCTTACCGCACTGGAAGCAGGTGCCTGGTGGAGCGCGGTTGGTCGCCTTATACGAGGTCGATGGTTTCTCGGGTCCCCCTGGCCTCAGGGCTGCAACCAAGGCTTGGGCCTGCAGGTGTGCCTTTTGGCGGACACGGGCCTCCCTTTGGGCCTCTGCCTGTTCATCTCAGGAATTGAAGACTTTACATGCCATATTCACTAGGTCTCAGATAGGGGTCTGAGGGCCCTCCTCTGCCTTTTTTGAGGTTTTTCTGATGTCAGGGGAGGACTGAGTAATAAAGTGAGTTGTAAGGACAGTAGTCTCTGCGGAGGAGGTAGGATCTAGGCGGGTATATTGGATAAGGGCGTCTGTAAGGTGGCTGAGAAAGGCCGCGGGGTTTTTATCTGCCTGTTGAGTGATTTTCCTGAGCTTATCATAATTTACAGCACGTTGGGCGGCGGCCTAGAAGCCGGTAAGGACACACTGCAACAGGTGGTCTCTCTGCTGTCTAGACGTGTTCTTTTTATCAGTAGTAAGGATAGAGGATAGTATAATAAAAATATTATGTCAGATAAGGTCATATGCCTGTGTCAAGTAACGGAACTTTTTGGTGTAGGCAGTAGGGTCATTAGAAAATGAACCTAGGCACTTCTTAATCTGAGAAAGCTCAGAAAGGGAGAAGGGAGCATGTACGTGTACAAGCCCTTTGGCGCCTGCCACCTCCCGTAACGGACAGAGGAGGGGCTGGTCTGAGGGGTTTGCGTGGGAGCGAGTGTGCTGGCTGACTGGAGACGTTGGCAGCAAGTGGCTGGGTGGTGCGGGAGGATGGGCGGGCGCCTGTGGGTATGGTGGAGGTCGAGTGGGGAGAGGGCTGAGGGAGTCGGGTGGATCAGAGAAAGCAGAAGGGGCGTCTGAAGAGACATCTGGTGGAGAGTTAGAGGGAGAAGAGGTGGAGGGGGGTGGGGGATCCAGCACAAGGAGGACCTGTGCGGGGTGGCAGGTCAGACAGAAGGACGGGAGCGCAAACAGAAAAAGGCTTGGACATATGGGATTCTCCGACCATTTGCCATTCCTGCGACAAAAGTTATCAAGGTCTTGCAGAATATTGAAATTGAAAGTCCCATTTTCAGGCCATTGGGAGTCATTGTCCAATTTATACATTTGCCAGGCAGTGTTGCAGCAAAGAATGAGGCGCTTGGGCTGGATGTCTAAATCCAGGGCCTTCAGATTGGCCAGCAGACACCCCAGGGGCGTCGCACGGGGAATTTTGGTTACCCATGTCACCTCAACCCGGATGGGGAAACAGCCAGGAACAGCTTCCTGGCTACGGAGGCAGCAAAAGTCTGGGGATCCCCAGACTCCCCATGTCTCCACCCAAGACTAGTGTGCCGGCAGGGAAAGGGGTGAGAGGAATTCAGGCGTCCCCGAGTAGCCTCAGCCCCTGGAATGGGGGAGCCTCCGACATGGGCCCATGGTTTAACGGCCAGGGAACAGCTTCCCGGAGGGAACGGAGGCTCCTGGGGGATCTGGGTTGGGATAACACGGGGTGACTCACCCAGGCCGAGGTCGTCAATCAGGGACTTGAAGGCAGTCAGTGGAGGTCCCGGTCCGGAAAGTGAGAGTTCTCGGAGGGGGTGGTGCAGCCAAGGCCCCAGAGTGGGCCGGCGCAGCCAAACGCCCCTCCCAGGTTTCTTTTGGCACCAAATGTAAGGTTTTAAGACCAGAGTCCAGGGGAGGGGCGGCACAGCTGAAAGTTAAAGCAACCTCCCAGGTTTTGGCACCAAATGTAAGGTTTTTTGGAGTGGCCGGTGCCAGAGAAAGAAAGACGAGCAGAGTTGAAAGGGATAAGTAAAGAGGCTTTATTGGGGCGCTCCCGGGTGGGGGTAACGAGTCCCCTAGAGAGGGATCTGGGCGAGCCTCACAGTCCCACGAGTGGAGCTAGAGAAGTCGCCCCGCCCGGAAGTCTGAGTGGGTTTGTATACGTTTTTTGGGCTAGGGGATAGGAGCTTCTTTGGCCAGGAGATGTCAGGCGCAAGGAGTGAGGAATTTCTTTGTTTCAGCTTTAGGGTGGGTATTCAGGAATAGGAGGGGCTTCTTTTTCATTAGGGAAGGGAGGGGTGCCTGCCACCAGCCTTACAAATGGCAATATATTTCACAGGGCTTTCATCATCTGCATATAGCTGTATACTGCCCCAGGGCAGCCCCTGGGTGCCTTTTCAGGTTTAGAGGAAAAAGACAGTGAAGTTTGAAGTAACACCTAAAGGGCTTCTGTCAGCCTTTCCTCAGCACCGTGCTGTCTTCTCAGTGCAGGCTGCAGTCAGTTGTGCATGCAGCAAGGTGAACAAACAGGCCACTTTGGAGGTGAGATATGAACATACTTTATTACGATTCAGGGACACTGGGTTTCTTTACTAGGAATCTGGGGCTTTCATATGCAACCAAACAAAATGGCCTGTTTTGGGGTGTTTCCCTTCTCCGATCTTTGGAAATTGCTCTTTGTGTCATGAAATACTTTTCCTGTGTCTGCTCCTGATGTGCTGAATTATTTCGAATAAAAGTAGCAGCAAGCCCGTTTACCCCAGGGCAAAGATGAGAACATGTGTATGAGCAGGCCTTGGATTTCCCAGTCACTCTTCCCCAGTGCTGGAAAGAAGGTGCTGGAGGGAAAGTCCCTACTCCCCTGTCTCCAGATGACCTGCAGCCTCCACACGAGGCAGTGCTGACCTTGGGTTCGTGGGGATAAGGTATAGAGGTCAGTGGCCCACCCAAGATCAAATGTGAGATTTCGTAGGTACTTTTCTGCTCAGCCCATGTGTTTTACCAGATCCCCGGAGCTGTGTATGAATCCAAAAATGGTTAAAATTGCAATTCTGATTGGAGATCCTGGGAAGAATGATGGTCCTAAAAATAGAGGAAAGATTGGACATCTTTGCCTTCATGGACTTCTTGCCCTTGCTCGGTGGAAGCGCTGCTGCCTCCGCTGCTGCTAGTGGCCGCCTGCGTTTGTGGATCGTCGTGGCAGGGCAGCCTGACGAGCCTAGAAGGGTTGACTTAACTCTAAGGAATGCTAAGTGAGTTTTTAAGTGTAAGAATGTCATTGGCTCTGACACTGGTTGGTGTAGATGTCTGCGTGCTCGCGCTGCGCTGTGCCAGGCAGGGCGGTTAGCACTGCCAGTGAGAGTCATTTTCATCTTTACAGTAACCTTAGGGATACATGCTATTGTCATCACCCAAGATGAAAGGCGGCAGCATTCAGTCAAATGAAGGCAGACTGCACTGTCATTATTAAAGTCCAGTGGGGGGGGGGGGGGCTCTGCGCTTCAGAGAGGGCCTAGAATGCAAAAGAGGTTCCAGACTGCATAAAGGACCTCTTCCTTCTTCTCCCCAAATGAATTTAAAGAAAAAGGAGAAAAGAGCTCTTTGACTTCTCCTTGAGCGCCACTAGATGGCGGTGTGCCAAAGGCTATTTCCTACCAGACTTCTAACCTCCAAAGGAATACACCCAAGTTTTGTTCTGAAGTATCAAAATTTGTCCAAGAGTTTGGAAGAAGAGCTCTAGGGGTGAGCTGGGAAACTCCCCTAGCTTCCTTTCCCCCACACACTCTATCTTGCCCCAGGACAACTTACACCAAATGTTTCATTTTGGTTAAACAATGTATCTCCTAAAGAATGCATCTACCTGCCGCTGTCCCCTGGAGTAATTCTGCATCTTCATCTGCAGAGCATCTGCAGTGGGCATGACAACTGCATTTTCAGCATGCCGTCATAGTTTTGCAGTGATGGTAACGTGTTTCATCCTAATAATATCTTTACAGAGTTCTCCTAATGGTCCACAGATTCTAATGCTTTAAAATTTTGTGATACAGTCATGCAGCATCCAGGAGCAGGGGTTGAAACATTGCTGAAATCAGTAAGGAGTCAAGAACATTATGACCTTTTACATTTCCACCTACCCTATACTTTGTCTTTTTAAATGAAATCCTGCTTGGGTATTCCCTGCTGTTACTGAAAGCTAACAGATACCTCCCCAAACTAGGCAAACAATCAAAACATGTATTTTGTATCACTAGGAGCTGCCCCTTTTGAAGCCATATGTGAGTACTACAATGAGACCAAAGTAATCCCATTCAATTATGAGTTTTTCTTTAATCAGTAGTACAACTTTAATGGCTGTTGCTATTTCTGTAGGGCTGTAAATGTATTTTTATTGCACCCTTTCCAGCAGTTAGACGCAGAGACTCGTCTGTCATCTAAAGAGCCTCATCTAAAATCATATATAATTCACGTACTAAATGGCTAAACTGGAACTGTGCCTCTTCTCTTATGTAGGAATTTAAAACATGATAAAATTACTAAGTGGTTGGATCCTCTTCCTTCTCATACGTGCCTGATGAAAATGTCCTATAGTCCTAAATTGTTTGTGTACAGAAGAGAATAAAGGCCAGGTATGAATCATTGCGTGTGATATATGTTCAGGGCTCCTTGAAATTTCTTTACAGACACGCAGCAAAGAGCTTTTATTTAAATGGAAAAATCTCAATTCTGAGTAATCTGTAAATTTCTGTTTTGAAGCTCCCATAAATAGCACCTGGGTTATCAGAATGCTATTCCCAGCAACCTTTGGAACACATAAATAAGCTCTATTATGACTTATGATATTTTTGCATCTATCAGAAAACATACACCATCCAATTTTGCAAAGCTATACTAAAGTGCTTTCCTTAACTAAACATACTTTCATTTGCTATTTGTGTAAAGCAAACTGTGACATTGAACTTCTCATTAAACCATGTCCAGAATCCTTAACATTGTCTTCGTATGCTAGTCCCACTTGTAACATTGATATTCAGAGTACATCTTTCAACCTGTTGTCTCTTTAAAGTTGTTGAGTATCATTTCATAGCCACATTTCCCACCTTGTTCCTAAAATCCACTTCTATTCCATCCCAGCCATGTTAATGCATTTAATATGTCCTTAGGTATGTATGTGCTCCCATTTACATCAATGGTTCCACGTTATAGATTTCATTCTTTGTCTCCACTCATGCTTGTTTAAGTGTATACGCAACCACGGATTCCTCGTATTCATGACATTTAACTGCAGCATGCTGTTCTAGTATTTATCTACCACATTTTCTGTATCTGATCCCCTAGTAATAGTCACTATCTCAGTCAAGGTAATGTTAGCTAATGGAACAAACATAATAAATTATTAGGAATGGTTATTTATGATAGCAGGCATCTCTCTCTGAAAGAAGTGCTTTGGGGACCCAGGCACCTATCTTGTAGCTCTGCTGTCTTCACACCAAGGCTGCCAAGGCTCCAAGGTTTCCTGTAATGATCAGGAAGGGGAGACCCTGGATTACATCCGAGAGGGTTTTCTGGGCCGTGCCCAGAGCAATGCAGATCACCTCTCCTTGTGTTCCATTGACCAGAGCTTGGTCACAGCCCACACCTAATGCTGGGGAGGTTAGAAATCTATTGTTAATGGTATTGATTTTTAAATTTCAATTTCTCAACTAGTATATAGAACTAGAATTTGTCTTTTAATGTTTACCATGTATCCTGTGACCTTACTAAATTCATTAGTTCTGGTGATTGATTTATAGATTGTTTAAAATTTTCTCCAAAAACAATCATGTCATCTATGAATAGAGAAAGTTTGACTTCTTTTCTAATCACTGTGGCTTTTCTTTTTCTTCCCCTGTTGCAGTGGCAATTTCTAGTATACACTGTTGAATAGAAATGGCAAGAGGATGTTCTTGCTTTGTTGCTGCTTGTAAGGGGAAGGCCTTCAGCATCTCAATGAGTATGATAATAGCTATACGTGTTTTGTTGATACCTTTCATCATATTGAGAATTCTTCTATTTCTAGTATCCTGAGAGTGTCATGAATAGGTGTTATTCTGTCAAATACTTCTTCTGCATTTATTAAAACAATCGTGTGATTTCCGCCCTTTATTAATATGGGAATTATATTGATTTTAAAGTCTTAAAACCAGCTTTATATTCTAAGCATAAACCCCACTTGTTAAAAGTGATTGAGATATTTTGCTAAGAATTTTTGCATGTATGTTCATGTGCAATATTGGTCTGTAGTATTCTTATATCTGTCTGGTGGTATTAAGGAAATGCTGACATTGTAAAATTCCCTATTTTCAGAAAGTTTACATAAGACTAATGTTAATTTTTCTTAAATGTTTGATAGAGCATACTAATGAAACCATCTGGGTTTGGAATCTTGTGGGAACAATTTTTAAAACAGTCAATTTCTTTAATAGAGGTAGGCATTCTTATTTCTAGATTTCTTATTTCCTTTTTTTTTTTTTTTTGAGACAGAGTCTCACTCTGTTGCCCAGGCTAGAGTGCCGTGGCATCAGTCTAGCTCACAGCAACCTCAAACTCCTGGGCTTAAGTGACCCTCCTGCCTCAGCCTCCTGAGTAGCTGGGACTACAGGCATGTGCCACCATGCCCGGCTAACTTTTTCTATATATTTTTAGTGGTCCAGCTAATTTCTTTTTATTTTTAGTAGAGACGGGGTCTTGCTCTTGCTCAGGCTGGTCTCAAACTCCTGAGCTCAAACGATCCTCCCACCTTGGCCTCCCCGAGTGCTAGGATTACAGGCATAAGCCACCGCACCTGGCCTTATTTCCTCTTATGTCAGCTTTAATAAGTTGTATTTTTCCATGGAATCTGTCCATTTAATCTAAATTACTTCATTTATTGTCATATAGTTCATAATGTTATCCTACCCTTTTAATGTCTTTTGTTCCTGATATTGGTCATTTGTATTCTCGTTATTGATTAATATAGCTAAAGATTTATCAATTTTGTTAATCTTTTATTGGAACCAACTTTTGAACTTTATTCTATTGTCTCCATTTCTCTGTTGTCTATTAATTTTCTCTATTTCATCAATTCTTACATTCACTTGCTTTGGGCTTGCTTTGCTTTTTGTTCTAGCTATTACACAGAACCTTAGATCATTGACTTAAGACCTTTCTTGGCCGGGCGCGGTGGCTCACGCCTGTAATCCTAGCACTCTGGGAGGCCGAGGCGGGTGGATTGCTCAAGGTCAGGAGTTCGAGACCAGCCTGAGCGAGACCCCGTCTCTACTAAAAATAGAAAGACATTATATGGACACCTAAAAATCTATATAGAAAAAATTAGCCGGGCATAGTGGCGCATGCCTGTAGTCCCAGCTACTCGGGAGGCTGAGGCAGTAGGATCGCTTAAGCCCAGGAGTTTGAGGTTGCTGTGAGCTAAGCTGACGCCACGGCACTCACTCTAGCCTGGGCAACAAAGTGAGACTCTGTCTCAACAACAAAAAAAAAAAAAAAAAAAAGACCTTTCTTCTCTTCTAAAGTAAACACTTATAGCTATACTTTTCCTCTGAGCCTTTATTTAAGCCCTGGTTTACCTGCATCCCACATATCTTAAGGTTTTATTTTATTTATAAATCAGTTCAAAATATCTTCTAATTCCCTTTGCTTCCCCTTTGACTTATTAGAAGTATGTTTAATTTCCAGATATCTGGTATTTTCTAGATGTCTTATTGATTTCTAATTCCATTGTGGACAGAGAACATATGCAGTATGATTTCAAACTTTGGGATTTGTTGAGACTTGATTTGAGGTCCAGCACATGATCTTAATGAATGTGTCATGTTTTTAGGTTGTTGGTGGGGTGTTCTACAAATGTCACTTAGGTCAAGTTCATCAATAGCATCTTTTAAGTCTCTGGCCTGTTTAAGTTTTAAACCTGGTTTTCTATCAATAACTAAGGAGTATAAAAATCTCCAACTATGATTATTGATTTGTTTTTCTCCCTTTTAGTTCTATCCAGTTTTGCTTCATTTACTTGAAAGTTCTGTTATTTGGCTTATATGTACTTATGATTGTTTGTCTTCCTAAGGAACTAACCCTTCTATAATTACGAAACATCCCTGTTTATTGATGGCAATTCTTATTTTAAAGAGTATCTTATTCAGTCTTAATGTAGCCACTCTAGTTTTCTGAGGCTTCCTGTTTGCATGGTATGTGCTATTCCATAGATTTACTTCAAACCTATCTATCTTTATATTTAAAATGTCTCTTGTAGATAGCATATAGGTATATCTTAACCAGTTTGACTATTTCTGCCTTTAATTGGAGTGTTTATTACACTTACATGTAATATAATTATTGGTATGGTTAGATGTAGGCCCACCATTTGGCTATTTGCATTCTGTTTTATGTTTTGTTCTTCCATTCTTCCTTTCCTATCTTTTGTGCTAAATATTTTTTAGAATTCTGTTAATTTCTACTGGTTTTTATTTTAGTGGTTCTAGAGATTACAAGATACATCCTTAACTTTTCAGTTTACTTTGAGTGAATATTATACCATCTCACCTAAATTTACTTTGTAGCTATCTGCTTTCTTCCATATCTACTTTATACTTTATATGACAGCTGTGTGTATATATCACATCATTTACATATAAGCCCCATAACTCAATGGAATAGCAGTTGCTTTAAAATGTCATATGTGGCCATAATCCTGTAATCCTAGCACTCTGGGAGGCTGAGGCAGGAGGATCGCTTGAACTCAGGAGTTGGAGACCAGCCTGAGCAAGAGTGAGACCCCATCTCTACTAAAAATAGAAAAATTAGCCGGGTGCGGTGGTGCACGCCTGTAATCGCAGCTACACAAGAGGCTGAGGCAGGAGGATCACTTGAGCCCAGGAGTTTGAGGTTGCTGGGGGCTACGATGATACGATTGCACTCTGCTCGGGGCAACAAAGCAAGACTCTGTCTCAAAAAATAAAATAAAATGTCATATGTATTTTTTTTAAACTAAGAAAATGTATCATTTAATGTTTGTCCATACATTTTCTATTTCTGGTGCTCTTCATCCTTCTCGAAGATTCAGGTTTCTATATGATAGATACTATTTTCCATCAGTATGAAGAACATTTTTTGTAGAACTGGTCTGCTGGTGATGAATTTTCTTAGGCTTTGTTTATCTGAAAATGTCTTTATTTTGCCTTCATTCTTGAAAGATATTTTGGCTTGATATATCTGAGTTGACAAGTTTTTTCCTTCCCCCAGCAATTTAAAGATGTTATTACACTGACTTTTTGCCTCCACTGTTTCTGATGACAAACTAATTCCTAACTTTGATCTCTTAAAGTTTCTTTTTTTTGTCTAGCTGCTTTCAAGATTTTCTCTTTTTGGGTTTTCAGCAGTTGACTATGATGTGCCTAGGTGTGGTTTGTTTGTATTTATCCTGCTTAGGACTCACTAAACTACTTTAATCTGTAAATTCTCGTTTCTTACCAAGTTTGGAAAATTTAGACTATTTCTTCAAATATCATGTGCTTTCTCTTACCTCTTTCTGGGACCCTAGTTACACCTGTATTAAATCTTACATTTTTTCACAGTTCATCTCAAATCAGCGTTTAAGCCTACCTGGTGAAAATTTTGAACCCTTCTGATAGCCCACTTTTCCTAAAACACTATTCTCACTATGTCAGTATTTTAAGAATCTACAGTATGCATATAACATGTAAAATACATTAAAAAAACAAAGCAAAACTATTAACAGAATGGTTCCCTCCTGCCTATTAAATATAGACCAAGTGCCTTATCTTGACACTCAAATCTTTCTACGATAGCTCTATGTATCGTTTGTACAAACAGTTGCCATGATCGGCAGGCATGTCAGAACTGTATGGCTGGAGAGGGTGGGGAAGCAATTCTTCAAAGGAAGAGGAGAGGAGTGACTATTTGTGCCAAAATATTGACACACCCACTGTCCCTTCCCTGAAAATTGCCAAATCCACTGGCCTGTTCATGCTTCCCATAGAACTTTCACATTATATGTTTGGGCTATTACACAGAGAATGCCTGGGTCCTTTAAAGTCTGACATGGGAGCATCTTCCCCCAACTAAATTTTAATCTCTGTGACAACAAGTTTGTAAGCATTGAGAACACCAAATCCTGGCATAGATATGTGAACGTGAGTTATGAACATGAACACTAGCATCAAAGCTAAAGTCAGATGCAAGATGGCTTGATGTGATGTAGGGTGCCTACCTGAACAGCTCTTCCCTTCCTGTTGTTCTTTTGCCAAGAAAGAGTGTGCTTGGGCTGAAGTTCAGGGTGACCATGATGAGTAGTTTCTGACCCTAGCACTGGGCTGGGCTGCTGCTTCCCTGAGTTAGCACCATGGTTTGTCCATGACAGTTCAGCATGCATTGAGACCACCTTGTATCTTTTGCATGTGCAATGGATATGACACGGATATTACACTTCAATAGCTACCATCTTTAATGTCTTCAGACCCATTAATGTTGTTTGAACCACTATCCTTTACAGAAAAAATTATTACAATAACTAACCTTCACTTAATAGACTTAAGAAATTATTGGCTGGGCATGGTGGCTCACGCCTGTAATCCTAGCACTCTGAGAGGCCAAGGTGGGTGGATCGTTTGAACCCAGGAATTCAAGACCAGCCTGAGCAAGAGTGAGACTCCATCTCTACTAAAAATAGAAAGAAATTATATGGACAACTAAAAATATATATAGAAAAAATTAGCCAGGCATGGTGGTACTTGCCTGTAGTCCCAGCTACTCGGGAGGCTGAGGCAGGAGGATTGCTTGAGCCCAGGAGTTTGAGGTTGCTGTGAGCGAGGCTGATGCCACGGCACTCTAGCCCAGGCAAAAGAGTGAGACTCTGTCTCAAAAATAAAATAAAATAAAATAACATAGTAAAAAGAAATTATTAACTGGGTATGGTTTTTTTTAGACTTACAAAGAAACTGTTTGGTTCTAATACAGTGTTTAGTGACTGTAAGAGTCATGTTACAGGATGAATAGGAGTGAATAATGAAATTAACGTAAACCTAAGCTTACAAGAAAACAAATGAGCCCCAAACTCTTTACTTCATTCATAATTTCCTTCCACACTTTGTCAAGGACATATATTCAGAAGTATTACACAAGTATGACCAGCATTTCCCCTAGGCTGCTTTTGGCTACTACACATGCTGGCAATTTTGAGAAAGGGCATTGCCCAGAAGAGGATGGGGAGGATGGTCTTTAAATCTATCAGAAATAACAAATAGTTCTGACAACTATAAAAAGCTGAAACACATAAAGAGCTTCAGGTTAGCGGTAGAATAAATGTATTATTCACGCCTTTGCCCACGTAAATGTCAGGGGTGGAGGCAGATCCTTTGCTGGCATCAAGGTGGCAGGGGCCCCTGGTCGTGCCCTGACTCAGTCACACCATTCCTGGGGAGCTCCACACACAAGGAACAATAGGACATGGGAGAACAGCATGTCACTCTACTTGAGTCTGTGACATATACTCCCCAGACTCCAAAACAAAGTCTAAAAAAGCCAGGCCGGAGCACGAGGCATAATAGGGCTTAACCAGAAATAGGGTCTCTTCTCCACAGCCCCAAACCCAAATCTTGAGGCCCTGTTCCCTCCGTCCAGCCTCATGGTAATGAATCTAGAGCAAATGACATGTGTGCTAAAGAGCGTGCACAGGGAAGAGACCAAGACCTGGAGGGATCTGTGTCTTGCCTGCATTCGTGTTGTGGTACATGTTCCAGAAACAACACTGAAAGTGACCAACCTTGGGCAACAATTTTTAATTAGTACTATGCAACATAGCGCTAATCTTCTGAAAAGAAGTGTGAGAGTAGCACTGGGAGTGATACTGGACGCTCCGCACGCTGCCTCGCGACCCCCAGTCTCATCTGGCTCCAGGTGGAGCTGGAGGGCACAGTCAGTGTCTCCCTGCTGGCCCCGCCACACCCGCACAGGGGCTGCTCTCACAAACCAGGGGTGCCTGTAGGAACCCACTCGACACAGCTGCAGATGCGACCCAGATGTGGAGGGGGTGGGGCTGTATGGGGCAACCCTCAGGTAGTAGGTGTGACAGTGGATGACAGGAGCCCGTTTGTGATGCTTCTCCCTTCAGCCCTTTAGGTGGGCAGTTCTGGGATGCACTTGACCTGGCTTATAGGCCCTGGTGGGGGTGACCCCCAGGGCCTAGGGTGGTGACTAACTCCGACAATGACACATCCTTGTGATGGCTTTCCCTCTTGTTTCATGTCCCCCTTCGTTTCATCCCTGATTCCCGGGAGGCCCTGTCAAGTCAAAGACTATAAGCGAGGTTGGCCTTAGGCTCTGCTTTCAGAAAGAAGCACCAAGGTTGGGGCCCTCTGAGGCACTTAGTGCAGAAAGCTATTTGTTTCTGGATGGGAAAGTGGCTGTTTTGCACTATTTAAGCTTTATCAGGGATGGCGGCTTACCCTCTACCCTCTCAGCTAGCACCTCAGGGGTGTGGCTGTCCTATACCTTCCTAGCACCTTCTCCAGGCAAGTGCTCCATCCTTGAGACAGTTGTCATGGCTCATGCTAAAAGGACAACACACCAAACATGTACTCTAAGCTGCTGGACAGCTCATCCCATGCAAACACCCAGTGATAAAGGCCACTCGTCATTCACGGTGACCTTCTGTTAACACGTGACAGAGGCCGCTCCTCACAAACTGCCCTTCCCTTGATACCACAAGCGCATGTTCAATACTTCCAGCTTTCCAACTTGCAGAGAAGAGTTCAAAACCACGCTCAGCCCTTTGTGAATCGATGCCTTGCAATGAAGAATCATCAGAGTGGAGGTGCTGCGACTTCTTGAGAGAAAGCGCTGTGCTATCTCGGCGGAGGCCTTTTAAGTCTCAGGATCCAGAGTGACATTGTTTAGGATTGCAGAGTTTTCTAATGGAAATAGCGGCAGTGGGGCTACCTACAACCCATGGTTTAGGGAAGTCACTGGGGTTGTTCTGGAAGCACCCACCTACGGGATGGCTCCCAAGACAGAAGGGTGTGCCTGGGTGCAGACTTAGGTACTGGAAGGAAGATGGGGGGAGCTGTCTCCAGAGGGGCTTGGATTCCAGGCTTTTCCACCCTAGCTTCTCTTCTGGGCTCTGGGTTCTCTGGTTGCACTTACTAGCTTTGCTGACTATAGAATAATATGCATGTGGAAATTAAGTATTGGGCTAACCCGACCCAGTACTCCAGTTTATAATGGTTTCCAGCTTGTCAGAGTGAGTATGGAGCTAAGTGATTAAAGGCCATTTTGAAAATCACTGAGCACCATGATACTCCGTTCCCAAATGACAAGGGGCAGATGCTAAGGCTCCAGGCACTTAAAAAAAAAAAACAGCAAATGTTCCCCTTCTGTGTTTAAAAAAAAAAAAAAAAGAAAGAAAGAAAGAAAAGAGTGGGAGGAAAGAGAAGTGACTTGCAAAGATTTGCTGCTTTGGAAAATTAGTTCTTACCTTAAATCACCCAACTTGAGCTTCTGGGGTGCCCAGCCTGTGGGGGATTTGGCTTAAGGCTGCCAGGGTACCTGGGAAACCTCAGCTTCTTAACTGCCATAAGTCACGATGGCAGACTTCCCTCTGCTGACGCCGAACTCCTGTCTGCGGTGTGTTCTGTAACGCCCGGGAACGGCATCTCCACCTGACTGTCCTCTTGGCTCCTCTTCCTGAATCAGCTCCTCGGACAGAGCGTTGGTGGCATCATTTGGCAGGAAAAGGGCAGAACTTCTGCACTTTGCTGCTGATCAGTCATCTAATTCTTAACTTACAAGGTTCAGTGTTCACTTAGGGGTGAATCAATTATCTATTGCTGTGTTACAAATTGCCCCAAAATTGAACAGCTTGAAACACCAAGAATATATATATATATATATGTATAATTTTGTGCAGAGTTGCTGTGGGTCAGGAAGCTGGGAGTGGCTCAGCCAGGGGGCTCTGGGACAGTCTCTCATGAGGTGGTAGCCACACTGTCACTTGGAGCTGCAGCCACCTAAAGGCTGGACTGAGAATGGAGAGTCTGCTTCCAAGCTCGTTCACGGGGGCACGGGCAGGCCTCAGCTTCCTGCAGGCGGTTGTGCTGCGGGTCTCGGTTCCTCACTGGTTGATACCTGCAAGCTTTAGTTCCTCACCTCTTGGGCCTCTCCTAGAGCTGTTCACATGGAATCTTGCTTCTCCCAGTGCAAGTGACCCAAGAAAGAGAGACAGAAACCACAGTCTTATGACCTAGTCCTGGAAGTGACATGCCATCCCTTCTGCCATATGCTGTCACACAGTCACACAGGCCAAGCCTGGTACAGTGTGGGAGGGGACTGCCCGAGGGTGTGAGTAGCAGGAGGTGAGGTCCTTGGGGCCATCTTGGAGACTGCCTGCCACAGTGACGGCTGGGGGAGGGGCGTAGGCTCAGATTCAGACACTGCTGTGCCTAGCCATCTTCATCTTTGACACCTTTTTAAAAGCAACCAGTGTGACTCTCAGTCCACAAACCCAAACTACATGGTACGTGAAAAAATTGCATTTTGAGCCTTCATTCTACTGGGCTTTAGGAACTTTAACTTCACTCTTTCTTGGGGGAGCCAAGGTATGTGGGGGAAGCTCCCTGGTTATGAAGCACTGGTCAGCCCATTTTCCTACTGTGGTATCTGTTATCCGAGGGGCTCTTCCACCTCCAGGCTGCAGCTGGGGATTATCTGGGTAGCCATGTGGCATCTCACCGGCCTGCACGTGCCACAGCCCTTCTTTTCGGCGGTCTGGCTGCTTCCTAGGTGGTTCTTCCTGGGGCAACAGGTTGTCTCTGCCATGGGACCCCCAGACTGTTCTGCTTGTTTTCATTTCCATAGATCAGAAAAAGCTCTTTCTAAGCTATTCCCTTCATTTTCTGACCAAAACACCTCTCTTAAAAATTCTACGCTAGCCCTGGGGGGGCGGTTTTAGACTTTAGAGACAAGCCCTGTAGAGTTCCAGGTTGCTTGTGACTTGTGCCCTGAGGCAATGAGCAAAGGGCTTCCTGTATTCTTGAAAGGCAAAAGCGCAGGAAGAAAACATGAAAGACGCTGCCTTGTCATTGTGCTCCCTGTACTTCAGCTGGCTGTGCCTTTGCTCTGCTGTCCCCAAGTTCAACAGGCTTAAACACATCTGCCTGCAACTCCGAGTCACGTCCTTCAGGCACTGCCCTGACCTCAAGCTCCAGAGGTCATCGCTCTTCGATCTGCATTTTCCAGAGCTCCCGGCTCCCATGCCTTATTCTCTGCCACTGCTCAGTGTCGATTCAGAGATCACAAATTGGCATCCTGTTTGCTGAATCTGTCCCGAAGATGCAGTTTGACCCATGCCACTTCTTAGAGTTAGTTGCCAACATTTAAAAAAACAAAAAAAGTGATGTTGCATAAACTTAGGATTCTGGCTTGCACTGAAAAATCGCATCTAGTAACACCAGAGCCACATTCCCAAGGGATGATGGTGGCTGGTGCGGAGCAGCCACTGCTGTCCTTAGACAGGTCCCGCTCTCTTCAGCTTGCCACTGCCTGCACCTGCTTGCTCTTCCTCGGTACCTGCCAGACCTGTGTTTGTGACCCATGCTCCAGGAGCAGGACAGGCTGCTTGTCCCGGAGGCTCTTCTTTTGAATTTAATGATTGCCTAGCACGTTGGGCTGAACTGGATGCACGGAGAAGAAAGTGAAAACCATGACATCTACAGACTAAACATTAGAAACGACCTTAATAAACACGTGGCCTTATCAGCTAATTTCATCCAGAAATTTGCTGCTAGGAGTTCAGTTTACTCTCCAATATGAATCTGACTTAGGGAAGCAAGTGCAAAGGCCCTGGGGCAAGAGTGTGGGTGGGGCAAGGTAATCAAGGGGAAAAGTAGTAGGAGCTGAGGCCAGAGAGTTCACAGGAGGCTGGGGTGTGACTGTGCAGGTGATGGGAAGTGGTCAGATTCTGGATTTGCCAAGGGATTGGCATTTGCATGGGCTCCATCAAAATGAGGTCGCTCAACCCAGTCTGCACGATGGGGCTGAACGGTGCTCCTGAAGCTCACTGCTGAGAATACTCGCAGGCAAAGATGTAAACCCGCCTTTGATTGCCTGTGCTTTCCTGTCATCCTCTTGCACAGCCTGTGATCCAAGGGCTCAGGAAGCTTAGCAACAGGCCAGAGGTCATAGCAGTGCCCAGGTTTAAGCCCTGGCATCCAAAATGCAGAATTTCTGGACTCTCTTGGATTGACCTTTGCCCCAGAGGATGCCCAGCATTGGCAGAGGCAAGCTCTTTGGGCGATATCCAAGTGGATGGGAAGCTTTCCCTATGCCTCGGTGGCTATTCAGAGCAACCTGGCAATTGTACAGTAACCCATTTTCTTGATTCGTAGCCCTAAGTTTCCTTCTGCCCAGTTCTTTCTGTCTAGAATGGCTCCAGTGTGAGCAGGTTTGACTTTGGAGGCTGTTTTGCAAACCAAAATTAAGAGCCTGCTTTGATATGGCTTAAAGGAACACCCCGAGAGTGAGAGAGTGAGAGAGCGAGCTTCAACGGCAGCAGTTGCTTCATTCAATCCTGGGATACAACAAATGCTCCAAACAGGGCCACGCATGCCTCGCATTGCAGGCCTTTCCTCAGAGCCACCCAGCAAGCGGCCATTTAATCTCAATTGCTTCCCAACAGCATGTGCCAATTAAAGAGGAAGCCAGCAGGGCAAGGATCACTGGCGAATCTTTTGAGGGAAGGAGACCCCAGGGCTGCCTAGCCAAAGGCTCTCCCCCTCCATTCACACACTGTGCAAGAATGCAAGTGGCGGGGCTGCCAGTTGGATCGAGGGCTGCCCCAGAAACGGAGCCGAGATTCAGTCCAGATGGCACTGAGAGTGGCAGCGCCACAGAATAGTATCCCCAAGGCTCCAAACTTCCAAAATGAGATTTACAGTTCTGGCCTGCCCCCTTTCGGGAGGAAACACCTGCTCCAGCAGCTTTGGGAACGGCCTCTTATTATCAACTTCTGTGCAGGGATCAGATTTTTGCAGCTAACTAGTGCCTGGTGTGAAATAAAAAGCTATTTTGAGGTGGGAGGAGTTCTCAACCTTTCCTCTTTGCATTTTGTGTCTTGATTAATTTCTCTCTAATCCTTTATTTCTGGGTCTCCTTTCTTCCATGATTCTTCCTTCTCTAGCTTCCGTTCCTCTCAATTTTTAGAATCTGTGCTTTAGAGACCAAGCAAGAGATCACCAGTGGTCCCTAATCCCTTCTGCCCCTCAGAGTTGTCCAGGGCATGCAAACAGTTATGCCTGGGCCACTTTCCAGACTACTTAAGTCAGAATCTCTAGGGGGAGGGCCCTGGCTTAGAAACGTAAGTTCCCAGCTGATTCTAATGCACAGCCAAGGTTCAGAACTACAGGCTGCACGAACACTGCTAAGAAATAAGAGTTGGACTGTCGTGATGAATCGGAGTTAGCTTAATACCTATGTGTGAGTCTCTGGAGGGAGGATTTAGTCCCAAAGATGATCTGTGGGGCATCAGATTTATTTTTTTCTTAGCTTTTCTCCAATTATACAAATGATATATGTTCATTGAAGAAGATTTAGGAAATACAGAGCCAGAAAAATCTATAACCACTCAGAACTACAGTTAATATTTTGGTGTATATTTTAATGTAGTTTCTTTTAAGCCAATTTTTATGTACATATAGAGAGTTGCTTGAATAGAAATGGGATTAGACTGTATGTAGCCTAGTAACTCTTAATACCATGAATCCCTGTCTACATGAGTAAATACACTATAGAACACAATTCTAATCAATGGCATCGAAGTTTTTTTTTTTTTTTTTGAGACAGAGTCTCACTTTGTTGCCCAGGCTAGAGTGAGTGCCATGGCGTCAGCCTAGCTCACAGCAACCTCAAACTCCTGGGCTCAAGCGATCCTACTGCCTCAGCCTCCTGAGTAGCTAGGACTACAGGCATGCGCCACCATGCCCGGCTAATTTTTTCTATATATATTTTAGTTGTCCATATAATTTCTTTCTATTTTTAGTAGAGACGAGGTCTCGCTCTTGCTCAGGCTGGTCTCGAACTCCTGACCTTGAGCGATCCACCCGCCTCGGCCTCCCAGAGTGCTAGGATTACAGGCGTGAGCCACCGTGCCCGGCCGGCATCGTAGTATTTAATCAGCCTCCTATTAAAGGGTTTTAGGCTACTGTTCTCTTATGATAAACACCATTGTGTCCACTCTTACAGCCGAATCTTTGCCCACATGATTCACTGGTCATCTTGTTTAGTCCTGTGGCTTTAAATATACCCCCAATGCTAACACTCCAGATTTATATGCATTTCAAATTGCTTTTTGTTCAAAAGGAGTTATTGCTATGCCTTTCTGGCTGCCCAGACCTTGCTTCCTGTCTACCCACCTTTCATATATTTGTTTTTTCTTCAAGCCAGAAACCTAGATGTCACCCTCGATTCTTCCTTTACTCCCAGAACAGAGCCTCTCCCCATCAATCCACAAGCAAGACTTGTTGGTTCAAGCTCCACATTGTCCTGAATCTATCTACATCTTTCCATCTGAGCCGCCCTCCTCTCTCATTTGGACTAAGCGTTTCACTCTTGACCTCCTGCAATCTTTTCTCCACACTGCAGTCAGAATGGTCTCCTTCAGGCAAGAATCAGATTATGGCACTTCCAACTTGGAAGAGTTCCATGGCTCCCAATCTTCTAGAATAAAATTCAGGACAATTTATCATGATCCGTAGGTCCTGCCAATCTGATTCCTGCTTACCTTGAGAACCCCTTCATTCTACTTCTCCCCTTGATGACCAGGCTCCAGACACACTTGTGTTCTTTCTGTTCTTAAGCACGATAACTTCTTTCCCACCTTGGGACTCTAATACTTACAGTGCAGCACCCACCTGCTACAAGGGAAACCCATGCAAACATGAAGGTCATGTTTCTTGGTTGTTCCACGAGTGGTAAAATCCTTTGGTTTAGCAGTCTTGTATCTTCTACCATGAAATGGTGGTGGGCTAACTTGTTAGCCTGAAAGTAGGGTACAATCTCAGACTCTTCATAATTGACACTCACCATTCCAGTGGGCTTGGGAGGAAAACCTGCCTCAGGATAACAAAGGTGCTTGGCTGCTTCTTGCACACACTGCTGATGAGCAGACTTGGCTGCTCACCTCTCATACACTATATCTGCCCCCTCCCCCTTCCTCACTATACCCACTTTCAACGGAGCATTAAACCACACTGCATTAAGAAATTTCAGCTGTACTCAAATGCCATCCTGGCTCGCAACAGTACAATGATAGCTGTCAGACACAATAGGACACGTCTCATAATAGTCCTATTTGTCTATTGAGTAAAGTAGGTGGATCTGGGGGACAAATGTTGGCTATTGTGGCTTTTCCCAAAACCAGACACAGTGAAAACTATTTAGGAAGCCCAACAGATGGAAAATTCGACAGATTTGACTAATGCTTGCTTTTCTATATGAATTTCATAAGGAAGGCAGGCAGAGTTTATTTTCTTATGGGAGGAATGCAGTATGCATTTACTGTTTCTCCTAAGGGTACCTGAATTCTCCAGTATATGCTCACAACTTGGTGAAGAGAGATTTGGATTTGATTGTTTTTCACATCGATAATATTGTGATGGTCTCCTTTTCAGAAGAAGCAGGAAAGGAAGATTGGAAAATTCCAAAAGTATATATGACCTGCTGAAGATGTTTACTTCACTTGGTTAAGATATAGGGTCCAATCAGTTCAATTTTGGGGAATAACAGGCTGAGCCCATGCAGATAAGAGACATTCCCACTCAGGGTATTATTTCAGTTTCTCAGAATTTTACTGTGTTTTTTCCCCAAAGGCAACAAGTGCTGGATAGTGACTTCCCCTTGCGTGTCTAAACTAGGACTGACTGTAAATGCTGCCTACTTGTGTGATGCCATCATCCTTTGCTCAATTAACCCTCCTCCTCCTCCTCCTCCTTCTTCCTAGAAATAGATCAAAGAGGAAAATGTGGCAAGGCTAACCCTGCTATCTGCCCTAGGGTGGGTAGTATGGCTGAAACTAGGGATTTGGGTTCATTATCTGGCTTGAGATAGACAATGAATGGGCAGATGTAAATGAAGCACATAAGTAGACGGTGATGCTGGGAAAGGATGACGTCACTATTTTCTCAAGATTGTATCTTGGAGCAAGAGAACAATACTCCTAGGTGTTTGTGGTTCCAAACCATGGCAGATGCTAGGAGAAAACCTTGAATTTGCTCTACCTTGAGACGGAGATTTGGACTGAAGCCAGAATACAAGATATACTTTAATAGACTTCTACTAGGTTGATTTTGAGAAAAGATACCCCTTTGATGGCCAACCTGAATGATAGCAGGTGGAATTATCATTTGGTCGGCTTTTTGCTTTCGTTATTTTGTGATATTGGTTCTTTTTAGCCCCTATCTTTGAACTGGGATGGACACATTGTCCTATTGTGTCTGACAGCTGATACACTGTATTGCTATGAGCCGGGATGGCATCAAGTTAAGGGTATAAAAGGAGCTGCATCTTGCTACTTACAGAATCTATTTTGCCTTTTACCTACACCAGGTATGTGACTATGGATGAAAACTACATAAGCAAGCATTCGTGAAATCAGAATGGTGTCCAAGAGGGTGAATATCTGTGTGATATGATGGCCCCACCCCACTGATTGCCCTGGAACTTTGGAAGGGCAGGTGAGTAGTGCTCTGTGGTGAAAACTGTAAGCTTGGGTTAGTGAGAACTTGGTGGTGGTGGTGGGCATGTTGTCATGGCCCCAGGCCAGGTGGAACTCAAAGTTCACTGAGCAGTAGTCTCTAGTGACCACCTTTGTTAGGGTTATATGAGACAAAAGATATGTTTGCTTGGAAAGTTGGGAAAATGACACCATGATAGCAACTGATATATAATGTATTAGCATTACTTTAATCTCTGTGATAGTTATAGAGTATCATAAAAGATTTTTAGCTTCACGTATAGAGCTAAATGAAAATCAAGCCAATGTAGCAGATGATCTCCAGGATGAAAGATGTTATGGGAAGTTGATGTAATTCCCATAGAAACTTGCCAGAGAACTCTATGGAATTGAATGCGTCTATCAACATCTATAAAAAGGTGCAAACAATGAGTGGGGGGAAGGAGAAGGGAGGAATGGAGCAATCGATAAAGGGATATACATCAGAAAACTTGTCAATGGGGCAGAGCCTTGTTCACATTTTGCAGAAACAGTGCCAACTCTTCATTGGAGGACATAGGTATTGGTTGACTGTATTTTAGTATATTTATTTTTTTGTACAACAAATATTGTAGAAGTTGCTATACTAAGAATGATAAGAAAATGCCTCAAATATATATCAAGGAATTTTAGTGGGGTCAGGAAGGGGGCTGGAAGGAAAGGGTTAATAACTGGTTCCGTGGTCTTTCCTTGAGCCTCAGGGATAGCTAAGGATCTTTTCTGCAACATTTACTCAGAGAATTGTTGGGCTTATACGCTACTGATGAAATAATCCAGCTGAGGATTATGTACAGGTGCTTAGTCTGTACATGCATACATGCATGTTGTCAGGATTGGTTATTGAGTAATGAATAATTGACATTGATGAGGTGCAGCTGCCCTAAAGAATCAGGGCCAGTCACATGCCCCAGGGGCTACAAGGCCAGCTGGCATAAAGCTGAAGGGGGCTTAGAGCTGATGCCTCCCCTGAGCTGAGGTCAGCTGCACCCACTCAGTCTTGCCTCTTGTGACCACACATGTCCCAAGTTCAGAATGGCTGGGACACCAGCAGCTGTGCCAGGGAGTCACAGGACCTCTGCTATGCCATTGCTGTGCATGCCAGGATATTTCATGTCCTCTATCCTTTCGTAAGGCTAAATACACTTGGTGCTAGGTGAGGCCTATTATATCTCACGTGTTTGTCCATCTGTGGCTAATAGAGCAGAGTGGATATTGCAACGACTTCAGCTATTGTATATTAAATTGTTTTATTCTTAGTCACAGTGCTTGGTTCATAGCTATAATGAACAGTTAGTGAAAAGCAGGAAACACAAGGAACATTGATGTTGAAATATATATTTAAAAAGATAAATGATAATTTCTCAGATTTGCTTCAAGATGCTCTTCCTAGATCTGTAAGTTGCATTTATCTGATCAAGATCTTAATATAGCAGATCAACATGTCTCTTTTACTTAAGCAACCGGTGCTAAAGAGAAAATATGGTGAAAATTATTTCAAATTGGCTTTCTATTTATCAGGAATAAATACAACCCACATCTGTAATGTGTTATTTGTAGAGAAAAACTTGCAAAAAGCAACCTAAAACTTTCTCTCGAATCTTGTCATTAAAAAAAAAAACCATGAAGGTTATGATAAATATCTATTTGGTCTTTGTCCCTGGTTCCTTGTACACAGCTCCTAAAATCCTGGGAATTCCGTAAGTGATAAGAGTGCCTTTGGTATGCTAATGAGATGACACTTGGCTGAGGGGTTCCTAGATACTGGGGTGGGGGGAGAGGTGGGAAATTGCTAGAAAGAACAACCATGTGATTAGAATGTTGGAATTTTCAGCTTACCCCTGGACCTCCAGGGCCAATGATTTAATCACTTATGCCTATGTAATGGAACCCCCTTAAAAACCGTTACATGACAGGGCTTGGGGAGCTTTCAGGTTGGCGAATGCATCCCAATGCCCGGAGAGTGGTGCACCCCAGCTCCACAGGGACAGAAGCTGCCTGTGCTCAGGACCCGTCTGGACCTTGTCCTACATATCTCTTCACCTGGCTATCCGTTAGTATCCTTAGTGCATCCTTTAAAATAAACCATTAATAGTAAATAAAGTACTTCCCTGTGAGCTAAAATGGCTCACAGAACCTGGGGGTGGGGGTGGGATTTGTGGAAACCCCTGGTTTGCAGCCCAGTTGGACAGAAGTAGGGGTCACCTAGGGACCCAATACTTGAAACTGGCATCTGAGGCGAAGGCAGTCTTGAGGGACTGGGCCCGTAAACCCGTGGAGTCTAACCCTGTCTACACTTAGGGTCAGAATTGAATTGTAGGACACCCGGTTGGTGGCTAGAGAGTTGGGGAATTTGTGGGTGTAAGGAAAAAACCCACACATTTGGTGAAAGACGTGTGTGGGCAAAAACACCTCAGAATGTTAAAAAAAAGAAACCAGTTGATTTATCTCAAAATCTAAGAATTCCAAACATGTAATATTGACCTCTATTTGTCACTAACACAGATCATCTAAAAGTACGTGAAGCATTGAACATAAGTCAGGAAATCTTTGTTGAGAGCAAAAATGATTTCATTCAAGTCCCAGCTCAGTTGTTACCTTTTAAGGGCCTGCCTGAACTATTCTGCCTAATGTGTTCCCCTGGCTTCTGCCCCTTGGGTATCCTCCGCCCTACAAACCAGGGTTCTTTGTCTTATCACCTCTTATTTTGTGGCGGATCACATTCTCCCTCTAGAGTGTGTAGGCTTTGTGTGGGCAGAGGCTCTGTCTCCACAGTGCCTGAGAACATTGCCTGGAACATGGTAGCCGTTCAATGACAATTTGAACGTATCAAATACGTATTTTATTCCCCTCGTCCAGGTATAAAAGGTACTTATTTTGTGACAATTGACAAAAATGGAGTATGCTATACATTTTTCCTGTATCTTGAAAAATGCACGATGCAAGTATTACATAGTCAGTATGTACCATGCTTTGCAGTTAGAGACCACTTGTGGTTCTATTCCATTGATTTAAATATATATTGAATTTTAAAACCAAAGGTGGTGACTGAGGAAATGCACTGCTCATATCTCTGGCTAAGGGGTGTGTAGCTGACTGACAGCTCCAGCTGCTGCTCCTCTGGATCCACTACTGTGTGTGCATTGAAATCATGCTCCCAGCCAAAGACCAAGCATGGCGAGGCCCTAGAGGACTTCTCCAACTGGCAGCTTTTGCTTGAGGACTCCGCATCAGCTGGGTTGAGAGTTTCTTGGAACTGCACTGCAGTCTTATACTCTTCCTACCCAATTTCTTCTTCCTTTCTTTCCTTCTGAGATGTTCCCCAGTCAGGGAGGCATTGGAGAAGATTGGAGGATGGGAGGGGAGGGGTAGACCTGGATACTTCTCCTCTCTCTGCTTCCTATAGCACCTCCAGCAACATCTGTGTCTCCTCCATGGCTCCATCTCCCTCCATATAATATATTCACTCTCTTTGAGGTCCAGCACCATCTAGGCTGTCCCTATTGAGCTCCTAGCCCCACCCAATGGCCACTATAATCAAATAATTTCTATTGGCTTAGAGATCGACAAATATACACTGGAACAAAAGAGAATTCAGAAAAGGATTATGCTTTATATAAAAATTTAATATATCAAAGAAATTGAAAGGTTTATAATAGGTTATATAATAAATGATGCTCATACTGCAACAAGTATGTGGACTTATTTTATTTCATATAAAAAGTCAAATCCAGGCTGGGTTCAGTGGCTCATGCCTGTAATCCCAGCACTTTGGGAGGCTGAAGCAGGAGAATCGCTTGAGCCCAGGACTTTGAAACCAGTCTGGATAATAGCAAGACCCCATCTCTACAAAAAAAATAAAAAAAAACTTAGCTAAGCATGGTGGCATGCGCCTGTAGTCCCAGCTACTCAGGAGGCTGAGGCAGGAGAATCACTTGAGCCCAGGAATTTGAGGTTGCAGTGAGCTATTATGATGGCACTACACTCTAGCCCTAGCAACAGAGTGAGACCCTGTCTCAAAACAAACAAACAAAAACTTTCAAATCTAGCTGGGTGTAGTGGCTTGTGCCTGTGTAGTCCCAGCTTCTCAGGAGGCTGAAGTGGGAAGATTACTAGAGGCAGGAGTTTGAGACCAGCCTGGACAACATAGCAAGACCCTGCTTCTAAAAAACACAACATGAATAAATCAACAAAAAAATAAAATACAATAGGTTCAAGAGTTAAATGTATATTTTTTAAGATAAAATCTTGCAAGAAAATGTAGGGGAGAGTACAGGTGTGATCTGGGATAATGGGAATGCTTGTAAACTGCGTTACTTATCTATTGCTGTGTAACAAATTACTCTAGAATTTAGCAGCTTAAAACACCAAATATTTATTATCTCACAGAGTTTTTAAGGACCAGGTATCCAGAAATGGCTGAGCTAGGGGGCTCTGGTTCAGAGTCTCTCATGAGGTGGCAGCCAAGCTGTGGGCCAGGACTGCAGTCATCAAAAGGCTCAACTGGGACTGGAGGATCCACTTAAAAACTTACTCCTGGGGTTCTTGGCAGCTTTCAGTTCCTCACTGTTGGAGGCTGTTGGCAAGAGGCCTCCACCTCTCACCATATGAATCTCTCCACAAGGCTGCTCCCAAAATGGCAGCTTGCTTCCTCCAGAGTAAGAGATGAAAGAGAGAGAGACACAAAGAAAGAGAAATATGGGGAGGGGGGAGGGAGAATGAGAGAGAGAGAGAGAAATGAGAATGTATATGAACCCAAGATGGAAGCCTTAGTCTTTTTCTAACCTAACCTTAGAAAGTGACATCTCATCACTTCTGCCATATTATAGTCATTAGAAACAAATGACTAAGTTCAGCTCACACACAAGGGGAGGGGAATTTAAGTCTCTATCTCCTGGTGGGAGGAGTATCAAAGAATTTGTAAATACCTCTTTAACACCAACAGTGGCAAGAGAAGAATCTCAGAAGCAATAAAAGAAAAAAAATCTGATTATATGAAAAATGAAATGTTCACATGGCAAAATACTATAAAAGTTAATAGACAAGAGACAGCTTGAGAAAATGTTTGCAGTGCAGATGAGGGTAAATCTCTATAATATATAAAGAGCTTGTAAAATTTGACAAGAAATAGACAACCCGCTAGGCAAATATGCAAAAGATATGGAATCAGTTAGGAATTGTGCTTGACTGCTGGTGACAGAGACACGCCTGTAGTGGCTTAAAGACTGGAGGATTTGTTTGCCTTTGTAATAGGTCCAGAGGGAAGAGGTTGCTGGCATTGGTTCAGGTAATCAAATAATTTCTATTGGCTTAGGGATTGACAAATACACAAGTGGAACAGAAGAGAATTCAGAAAGAGATACTGATTTATATAAAAAGTTAATATGTCAAATTATTGAATTTGACAGGCTTAGGTGTCTGCATTCACGTGGCTTTTTCCTTCTAGTTCCATACAGCTGCTAGAGCTTCAGACATGGATGCACATTCTGGGCCTCAGGAAAGAAACACAGGAAAAGGGCAAAAAGAGTTTTGCCTGAAACCCTGGCCAAGGACTTATAGAAAAACTATGAGAAATGAGCAAGATTACCTACTGTATCAGAAGATGCTTTTTGGTCCAAACAACAGAAAACTCAAAAGAAGATAAAGAACATGGAAAATTGTTTATACAAAAGTCCTGAGGTAGCAAGTTTCCAGTGTTAATTCAGTGGCTCAATGCCAAGAGAGATCTAGAATATTTCCATTATTTTTGGCTTTGCCTTCCATAGAGTATTTGCTTTTAGTTCCTAGGCCATTAGCTCATGATCACAAGATGTACAGCTACAAGCGTCACTTGCTACACAATGACCAATGGCTAGAAAAGGCAACTCTGTCTTCCATTCTGAAAGCGATCATGACCAAGGCAATGGCGGTACCATGATTAAATGACTGACTTGAACCAGAGAGTCTTAGTTGGTGCTGAAAGTGCGTACAGTTCTGCGAGTTTGATCCTCTGGGTCTTTAGGGCATCCTGGGTGGGACCTGAGGTGCCTGGAGTCTCCCAGGCTAGTTGCCTCCCAGGATGAATGGAAACATTCAAAAGGGGCCAGCTAAGAAGCACATTCTGTGTGGGAAGCAGGGGCTAAGAGCAAGGCACACTTGCCCCGGGGCTGGAGAGAAGACTGAACTGCGGCCATCAGAAGCCAACAGGGGAAAGGGGGAGGCAACTGAAGGTTTGCCATACCTATAAAAGGGCTAGAATCAGATCTAATTAGAATTCTGATCCATATCTCTAAAAACAAGACAGCAGAACTATGGATTCAAAGTAGTAAGGGAAAAGATCCTTGACCTAGAGCTTTATACCCAATAAAAACGTTGCAAGTTGAGGTCGCTAGGAAGCAGATGCGGAGATGGAAAGTAGCATTTGGTATTTCTATTAGGGATCGACACCTGTGGGGGATGGAAAGAAGCAGATTAGGCAGACAGGAAAGTTGGGCTGCAGTGGAACCCTAGCAAAGGCTCCAGCTGGCCCCAAGAGGAGCTCTGAGGTCGGACGGCCCTCAGGGCTGTCCCACACTGTGGCACATGGTACTGAATCTGTACTCCCACAGGGACCAGTCAGTGGGTGCCACAGGCAGTGCTCTCGAGCTCTGGGGCAATTTCAGGGGAAGGCTAAGATATGGTTGCCAGCAGCAATTCCTAGATGCTGGCGGAATAAGTTCTTTAGTCCTGAGGGGGATCTTGGAGCCACATCTCAGCATCCAGCACGGAAATGAACATCTACTCAACAGATATTTATTCATTACCTGCTACATGCCAGACACCATTCTAGGCACTTGCCATGTATCAGTAAACAAAAGAAATAAAAATCCCTGCCCTCATGCAGCTTATATTCTAATAGGCAGTCAAATTCTAATAAATAAGGGTAAATTATATAGTTAGGCATCAATCGGTGTCTGGCCAGGAAAATCAAAACCATTCCAGAATTTTCAAATAGAAGGTGTTTTATACAGGGGGTTAATTACAGTGTTGAAAGAACAGGAGAGCCAAATAGAATGTAAAGTAGGTTCCTAGAGTTAGCAACAACAGGAAGCTGCTACACTTCTAGGGCAAGAGGGACAAAAGGAAGAGGCAGCTTTACCAGAGCCAAGAAGCTGAGGCCATTGTGGGTGTGAGGGGTGGCTAGAAGCTCCATGTGAGCAGCTGGGAGGCGCTGGACTTCAGAGGAAGGGAATATATAGAGGCAGATGGAGCCAGGGAGGGGACAAAGGTGCTGTGGGAGGTGCCTCAAGAAGCAGAGAGAGGAAAGGAGGTACCCCAGCCTTGCCCTTTCTCCCACACTCCGATTTTCTGCCGGTGCCTCCCACTGGCGGAGCCTCCCAGAAGCCAGAGGCCAGGGCAGCTTGGACAGTGTAGTTCCCTGTGATGCGGGGCCAGGCGGGGGAAGGCTGGGGATGGATCCCAGCACAAGCCACCTTTGAACAATGTGTAGTGCATTGGAAAGTGATAAATTCTAGGTGAAACAGAAAAAAGTAAAGAGAACTGAACGAGCTAGAGTGGAGGGGGACAGTAAGGTCAGGGAAGACCTCACGGAGAAGGCAATATTGAGCAAGAATTTGAGTGAGGCAGTTGGCCGAATGATTGTGTGTGGGAAGAATGCGGTGTGTCAGAGAGAGAGGAGCTAGAACTAAGGCACGGAGTGAGCCAAGCTGCCGCCTGCCCGTGGCAGGCCAGAGGTGAGCTGGGAACGGAGCTCACCCAGTGAACTGCACGCGTGGCTAAAGGTGTGGGCAGAGAGGAACGGCGCCAGGTCACACTGGCATTGTCAGAAGTTTGACTTTTACTCTGATTAAGATTGGGGGACATCACACAGCTCTAGTCTAAGAAGGAACATTCGAATAAGTAGTTTAACATTAAAACAATTGATCTCATGAAGACAGAGAGTAGAATGATGGTTACCAGAGGCTGGAAGGGTAGTGGGGGCAGGGGGTGGGGAGCAGATAAAGTGAGGATGGTTAATGGGTGCAAAAATAGAGTTAGCTAGAATGAATAATATTTGATAGCGTGACAAGGTAACTATAGTCAAGTGTAAGTTACAGTACACTTTAAAATAACTAAAAGAGTGGAAGTGGAATATTCCTAACACAAATGATAAATGCTTGAGGTGATGGATACCCCAATTATCCTGATTTGATTATTACACATTATATGTCTATATCACAAATGTCACATGTACCCTATAAATATATATGATTATCATATACCCACAATAATTAAAAATAAAAATTTTTTAAAAATTAAAACAAGTAGTTTAAATGCAGCTCTTTCAAATGGTGGCCTGAAAGCACACTACCCACAAGCTCTCTCTGAAGAAACTACTAGAGGCTGTAATATAGCAAGAAAAATTAGTTCAGGGGCAAGTGGAGAGATGCAATGGTGAGTAAAATCCAGAGCCGTCTAAATAAGTATTGAAGACATGTTTTAAAAGAATGATCTGGAATGAGAATTCTGGATGATTCAATATGGAGGTAAGGCAGCAGGCGGTAGGGGGAGTTGAGAGGCATAAAAGCACATTACAATTCCTGTCTTGTTTGGTGGGAAGATATAGTAAGACCTTATTAGAAAAACATATGTGGGTTGAACATTTAAAGCTTAAAATTAATGGTTTAAAGTTCAAGGGTAAATCACTGAAAGAATATAGAACTTTCTAACTAGTAGAAGAAAAAACTGGAACTAAGGAGACTTAATTCAACAAAAGGCAGGAAAGAGGTGTATGTGGGGGTGTGGTAGAACTGGTGTAAGAAACGAAGAGCTTGGGGGAAAAAAAAACAAAATTAGAAGGATTATGTTAAATACAGAGTTACTATGGGACCCAGCAATTCTACTCCTAGGTATCTACCCAAGAGACATGAAAACATATGTCCCCACAAAAATTTGTACACAAACATTTATAGCAGCATTGTTCATAATAGCTGAGACATGGAAACCACCCAAATGTCCATTGATGGATGAGTGTATAAACAAAAGATGGTACATCCATATACTGAGTAGTATTTTGCCATAGAATAAAGTACTTTATCTTGAACTCCTGGCCTCAAGCAATCTTCCCACTTTGGCCTCCCAAAATGCTGGGATTACAGGCATGAGCCCATGCATTTGGCCGAATAAAGTACTTTAAAGGAATAAAGTACTGATACGTGCCACAGCATAGATGAAACTTAAACATTATGCTAAGTGAAAGAAGCCAGTTATATATTGTATGATTCTATTTATATGAAATGTCTGGAATAGGCAAATCTATAGAGTCAGAAAATAGATCGGTGGTTGCTTGGGGAGGGTGGGCGGATGAGGGATGTGGGAGTAATAGCTGAAGGGTAGGACTAGAGAGAGAGACAAATGCACAGATCCACAACAGTGACAATGATTAATTTCTCCAAGTTGCTCTCACTACTGGGTGTGGTAGGTTCTCCTGCATCTTTCGCAGGGCCTGGCACGGTATGAGGCATTTTGCTAATTCGTTTGTCAAACACTGATGGAGCACTAGGAAGTGCTGGGCGCTGATGATGCAACAGTGAGTGTGATGGACCCAGGCCTGACCTCACGGAGTCCTGGATGGTCACAGTCACTTGGGAAGTGTTCACTGACTGAGAAACCTGGTGAAATGTTTAATCAGAAAGGACCTCCAATGCACAGGCTATGTGGGCATGACCTCAGCAGAGAGAAAACAAGGGCTTCTGTTTTAATTATGTATGGCATGAATTGTCTTTATTATCTTTGGAAACGTGTCTACTAGTCTACTTTCTATCTAATAGTCTACTTTCTATCTTATATTTATCGTGACTTGAGATAGAGGCATCTTCACAATCATTAGCAAAATGTTTAAAAACAAGGGCTACAATGTAGTCAACAGAGGAACAATGATGATGAAGATTTCTCTGGTTTGATTAGAGTTGTGCTTGGTCAAGATTCAGTATATTTTGATTTATATGTGGAAATGCAGATTCAGGTGTCTGAAGCCTCCATCCTGGGTCTGTGTGATTTAATTTCTGTGACTTTGCAAAGGTGACTTAGTCCCTCTTGGGTGCTGAGGGTTGTATTGGCTCCAAATACCTTTCACACCAAGTTGGCATCCCTTCAAACAGAGAAAATGTGAAAAAGCACTTTTTAAGTTGGAAACAGGTTAATAGATTGTTTTTCATTACCCCAGCCCAGAGTTTATAACCTGCCTGACCCTAAAAATGAACCCTGGATGATCTGTTCTTTCTCCAGGGAGTCTGCTGAGTATATGGAGAGAGATTTGTGCCCATGTTGGCTTTTAGGTCTTTCTGCCCCTCTTTCCTGCAAGGGGAAGGCTCCTGCTGAGAGCCTGCAGAGCAGCTGGGCAGAGGCCATGCTCATTACCGCTGGACCCCGCAATTCTCCTGGGGATCTACCTAAGAGAAATGAAAACATATGTCCACACAAAAAGTTGCACCAAAACATTTATTTATAGCAGCGTTGTTCATAATAGCTGAAAGGTAGAAACAATCCAAATGTCCACTGACAGATGAACGGCCATGGCTGTCTGGACCTTGAGTAAAGTGACCCAAGTGAAGTCCTACAATATACCCAAAGACCTAAGTGGCCTGTGTTGAAAGGCTCACAGAGCAAATCAGGTTTCCCTTTGGGAAGTGTGGCATCAGCTAGCAGAGACCGAGGCAGACAGTGGGAAGAGGAAGGACGAGAGAGAACGCAGTCGGGCTGAACAGGAGCCATGCCAAGCAAAGCCACTGGCGAGGCAGTGCCATGAGCAGAGAGAAAAGGAGACGTTGCTGGGGAGTGAGCCAAGTGTCAGTCGCATTCAGGTTGGTGAAGGTCAGGTGTGTCTGTGCGTGTCTGTGACGATGTCACAATTGGCAGCCTCACTGCTTCCTAAGTCTCGGACCAAATTTGACCAAGTGTCCCGACTGTGCTAACAGATGTCTCCCAGCCTGTCTGGAGTAGGAAAAAAGTCTCTCTCTTGCTCTCCCCTGGCAGGTCTACTGCAACTTGCATAAAAGGAAGCTTCCCAAGCAGATGGGACATCTTAAGGATGGGAGGTGGCAGTGTCCTTAAAACAAAAACCCCAAAGGAGAGGCCTATACACTGAGCATGGTGCTGGTGGCACAGGCTGTTGTGCTTTCTGATTTTCAATGCCATTTCTGTGTCCTCCTAGAGTCCTCCTAACCCATCCTGTTTGAAACACCACTAATGCCTGCAATCAAAACTACTACTAATGCTAATAAACCAATCTGGAAGTGTTGGTACAGATGGGGATACATTTGGTTATACGTACGTCCCAGTCATCTTGCTGAGGCGTTGCCAAGTCAATCCCACAAAGCACTATGACCCCGGCCTGCGGGGCAGCTCTGGGTTGTGTGTGCCTGTGGCCCCTTTGGGACTCCATTTTCTCATGTGAGCTTGCTCACTCTCATGCCCGCACGCGCTCTCAGATCGTGCAATTTAATGCATGTAAGCTCATTCTGTGTTCAGTGGCCATCTATTGTGCTGCAATCAACTCAGGCTGGTTGAACATCCATTCTGAACCAGACATTGTGCCACAGAAGTTGATTTAGGGCATTCACAGCTAAAGGAGAGGCAGTTAATTAATCAATTTATTCCTGGTGGTGCATGTCACCCCTTTTCTAAAACAAGGAGTGCAGAAATGCCTGCTCTTCCTCAATTGAAAATGGGGGTACAAATCTACGGTGTTTCCTTAGTATCCAAAGTGATGAACTATCACCCAGCATATTCCTTTTGTCTGTGCTAGGCTGGACGTCTCCACGGTGGAGTTGGCTATTGCCAGGCCTTGGTGAAGCCAGGCGTCCAACCATAGGACTGTAGGGCCGGGGACCGAGTCGCTCTGCCCTCTCTGCCTGGCCTCCTCACTGCAGAGGAAGGAGGAAGCAGAGAGTTTAAAGAACACGTTCAAGTACAGGGTGGGATACAAGTTCCTCTTTAATACGTGGAGTGTGGTCACGGGAGCCAAGGGCCACTGTATTAGGGATTCATTTATTTATCAAATCGGGGTGCTTCTGTGTGCCGGGTGCAGTTGCAGGGCGCGGTGGACAGCAGTGAATGAGACAGACAGGTGCCTGCTCTCACGGAGACTTCCTAGGGACAGAGGGCAAACACAGAACACCAAGTGTGGCAAACAGTTGCATCATCTGCTGAGGACAGAGCCTGTCAGTATCCCTAGCTCTTCGCTCTGAGGAACTGGCGCCCGCTGCGGGGTTCCTAAGAGGAGCCAGTCCAGCAGGCCGGGTCTCTAGCTAGACAAGTCTTCCGGAGAGAACAGGGGTGGTGAGGCTCCCTAACTTTGGATTTGGGCTCCTCTATCAGCCAGGCTTTACTTCCCGGGGCAGACATTTCCCCACCCAAGCTGGACCAAGGCAGGCAAACCTCCAGCTCTGAGGGAGTGTTGGGATATACTACGCGGGTGGTCCCTCTGAGTCAGGCCTGACAGGTTAAGGGGGCCCCTTCTCTCCCAGACAACACTGTCTCCAAAGGTATTCCAAGAGGCACACATTGTAGCCCTCCGATCTGTGTCTGAAGCATTGAAAAATACAAATTTTTATTCGTATTGCAGCTTTAAGTTTTTCTTTTTTTCTCTTTTATTGCTACACAATATTTTGTATATTTATGGGGTACATGTGTGTGCTTGTTACATATGTAGAGTGGGTCATGATCAAGTCAGGGTATTGAGAGTATCCAGCTCCTAGAATGTTTATCATTTTTATGTGTTGGTATCATTTCAAATCCTGTCTTCTAGTTACTTTGAAATATATGCATAATATTGTTGCTAAGTGTAGTCACCCCAGTCTGCTGTCAAACATTAGAACTTATTTCTTCTGACTCTTATTTGGCCTGACTCTTGAATCTTGAGCCAACCTCTCTACCCTACAGCTTTCCCACCTCTGAAATAGGACAATAGCTCATAGAAAGCAATGATGTAACACATGCAAAACTTATGCACAGTGTTTAGTATATAGAGCACATTCCATAAACGATAGCTGCTATTATTAGCTATTGGAGCTTCCTAACCTCTTCTGTCAGAGTTGGTCTCCAAAGCAGATGCTAGAACAATGGGCACTCAGAGCTCTCCACTCTGCACCATTCCTCCTCGTGGACACAGAGACACAGACATGTGGCAAGACTGGACACAGCACGGACACGACCACCGAGAAGCCCTGCCCTTGAATCCGGGCAGCACTTCTGCTGGTTTGAGAGCTTCCCATCAAATTCCAATCCTTTCCTACTGCTTTCGGCCTTGCTGTTTCTGTAGCCATTAAACATCAAGAGAAGGTCACGTACTCATTGTCAAAGATAGATAGCTATGGGATCAGTGAAGAGAAACAGACCCAGGAAATGAAGAGAAATTGGAGAGAGTGATGTGACCAGCATGTGCATCAGGGTTACGTGAGCTGGAAGCCCCAAAGCTTCCACGCCTGCTCCTGTGTGGCCTGCCAGGCAGGAGGGCATTTGGTCCCTTCCGCAGGCACAGGTGGGGATATCCACGTTCACCTGTGGGGAGTGTGACAATCTCTGCATCCACAGCATAGAAAATGATTGAAGTGTGGCACCAGCATTTCGATAGGAGAATTGTGGAACTTATTTTGAAATTGCCTTTTGAAACAAAATAGTGTTCATTATTCTAAGAAATTGGGAGCCATCATTTCATTTGTCCCCACATTCTTGGCCATGGGTTATGGCAGAGCTGTCCCGGTGTCCCTGCCTATGGAGTTGCCCCAGTTTGTCTTCAGCTGCACCTGCACCGACGCCCCCATGGTGTCAGCTGGGCAGCAGCACCATTGGCACTCAGATGGACATCTGCTGCCAGGTGTGGTGGCAGAGAGAACTGGAGGAAATTCTTTCTTTTCTTGAGACAACTCAGGGTTTGTGTGAATGGAGGGCAGATAAAATCCTCAGTACTCCTCGTGATTCGGATCATTAGACCCCCGCAGGCAGGCCGGGAGGGTTGATATCAAATAAGAACTGCAGAACAAACAGGCACACAAACCTATTTGAAAAGCTCCTGAAAACAAAGGGGGTTTTTGGTGTTTTGTTTTGTTTTGTTTTAGTTTTAAAGGAGAGAGAGATTCCAAAACATAGAAATTCCCATTTGAGACTTCAATGTAGATAAAGCCATGTTGGCCAGAAACTAGTGCCCTTGCAATATTGATGGAAACATTTATTCCCATCCTACCTATTTTAGATAATTTCATTTGCAGCACCCTCTATGTTTAGTATGCCATTATTTAAGTGGCAGTAAAGTTAATTATCCACCCTACTGACAATATTCAGTATTGACAGTGCTTGGTGTCACTGCTCACACCGTTTTGCATTTCATAAATGCCTCCAAATATACTGAAAAAGAAGTCATGACTTTTCAAACACAGGAAAATCAAACTGCCAAGCAAGCATTTCATTGCTTCTCTGAATTACAGATTGTCTTCTGACCCCAGCCATGTGTGCAATGAAGCCCCTCTCTCCACAGTGTAATTACTAAAAGCCAATCAACTTGATTTGTGTTATTCTGGTTCAGTCCAAAGAGAATTTAAACCAAATGTTGAAAACTACAAAGAGAAAGACCAGCCTGTGTATTGGCTGACACTTACATGGTCTGATTATCCCCCATACAGACTTCTCTAGGAAAATGGAGAGAGGAAAGGTTGGTAGTCATTTCATCAGAACAGTAACCCCCTGGGTGGGTAGTAGCATTTCCATTTTATGATGAGATAATAGTTTCTGAGTAGTTAAATATCTTGCCTAAAATCACACAGTAATTAAATAACAAAGGCAGGATTTAAACCCAGGCCTTTCTGACAAAAGAAAACAACTTGATTTTTTTTCACTCCATACCTGTGCTGCCGCACTAATGTCCACTCCTGACTGTATGAGCACTTCTGCTCATCACAGCTAAGATGCAGGCTTTGACTTCCTGGGAGATGTTGCTGTGGTTTAACTCTGAGCACAAGACAAACATGGCAGTTTATACCTTAGCTCAATTAACTAAAAAGTACTGTCTGAAGTAGGAAAGGAGGGTTCACTAGACATCAGGATCAGAGATGCAAGTGCTTCATATTGTAAATCTTGTTTCTAAGAATAGTTTGAAGAAATTGATGTGGATTTCTGGGAAGGCCTCATGTTCTGAGGCAAGGCTGATCCAAGAGAACCTGCATGTTGCATGTTCCGGTTGGGAATGAGGGAGACTATTGGCTGGCGGGGAGAGCCCAGCGCCTACGGCACATGCTGCTGCTGCCGCCAGCCTGCCATCCATCCCTGCTGCCTCCCGCACTCTCTTCCTGTGTGCCCCAAACCTCCTAATGTTCATACACCCTGGGTTTCAGGGAAGGTTGACCCACCTTTTCTGCAGGGGTGGATTTGATTGGTGTTACCAGGGAACTCCTACTCCCTTGCTAGGAAGATACTGTTCTTTAAGTTGCAAGAAAGAGACAGGTCTCTTCTGCCTCTGGCCATTTGCCTGCATGGCTGTAGCAACTGCAGCAGGAGAATCAGAGTTGGATTGAATGAGTTGGAGCCATCGAAGAGGCAGACCATGACCTGTCTTCTATGAGCCCATCCAGGAGCTGGCCTACTTGTCCTGGATTTCTTTTATGTGAGATAAGTTCCTCGTAGTTGAAGCCGGTTGAGTTGCTTTTCTGTTGCCTGTAGCTTTAGGTGTTCTACCTGGTGGGTAAGGGTGAGTCCCTGGCATTGTGGAAGGACGTTGGGGGCAACCTCAAAGCTTTAAAATGCAGAGGGTCCGATCCAGCTGAGAAATACTCCTGGATCAAATTTGTGCGTTCCTATGGCAGCTGGTTCCTTATTCCACAGCTACTTTCCAGGGGGCCTTGGGACCCCTCCCATCAGTCCAGTGGCACTGTTTCTAATAGTCCTAAAAGCACTTTCAGTTCTCAGGGAACGTTGTCTTCCAAGCACTTGCCATAGTCTGGTGGCTTATGTTCTCTGATTACACAAATTTTACCTGTCAGTGGGACAAAAACAACAAAAAGAATGGGGGGGAAAAGTACTTATAATCCTAGCACTAAGACAACTATTTTGGTATATATGCTGGGGTTTTGTGTATGTTTCTGATTCATTTTTCCCCTTTTCAAAGATGTACTTATCATAATATATATTTAGTTTTATATCTTGTTGTTCAAACTCACAACTGTAGCATGAGTTTATTTTCTATGTATCATTAAATGTATTTTTAAAACTTGCTTTTAATGATTGCACATTAATTTATTACATAAATATATAATATTTTTATGTGAAGGATACATTCCTGACAATCTTATATAATTCAAGCTTTACATAATTTAGGGTAATTTTTTTCACAAATAGAAATAATGACAAACACCATTGACAGCCCACCAGCTTTGGACTGTGATTCTTGAAGAACTTAAAATTTGGAGGTGACTTGCATTATTTTAAAACTTGCCAGTAAATTTATTCATTTAATCAGCAAGTGCTGGAGCACCTACCATGTGCTGCCCCATGTCTAAACTTTTGGGAATCTCCAAGGAAGAGTTGATCATTCTAGTTGAAGATAACCAATAAACATTAATAGATTTATCTATTTATCATGTTTTACATTAAAAGATGACAAGAGGTATGGAGGGAAAAAAAAAGCAAAATTAGGGCAGGACGGGGGATTGGAAGTTCCAGGACAGAAGGGTGGGATCTAATTTAAAATAGAGTGAGGAGGAGAGGGGAGTAAGCCATGTGGCTATTTGGGTAAAGGGAATAGCCAGTGCAAATGCCCTGGGGCCTGAGAGTGCCTGGTGCATCTGAGGATACCAGGGAGGCTAGAGTACAGAAAAATGAGGAAAAGGGTAGTTAGATATGAGATCAAAGGGGTAAAGAGGTCAGATCACATAGGCCTTGTAAGGGCCATTATAAAGCCATTAGCTTTTGTGCTGAGTAAACTAGGGAGCTATTGCAGGGTTTTAAGCAGAAGAATGACATGATCTGATGGCATGGGACATTTCTTGTGAAGACTCCAAATCCGCTAGGTCCCATCTCTCATTCTACCACTGCTGCAATGGCAGTTGTGGGAAGGCTTCAACCAACTTTGCACCAGGGCAATGTGACACTGCCTAGGGGTGGTCCCATTCACTATATCTCGTTTCCTTCCCCAGGGCTTCTCTGGTGCTGAGGAGTGGGGCAATTGTGGGAATATAGTCAGAACTCACGTTCCTGGTGTGCACTACCAGGAAGCGTGAAGGAGTTAATGCCACAAGGCCGCTTGATCAATGGGGATGGGAGTTGTGGATGGATTCCCGCCTTTTTCTCTCCTTGGTGGGCTGAGATGCATTTTATAATTCCTCAGAGGTCCCGCAGAACTGAGCCCCCATTGCCAATAGTAGTGGTCAACTTGATAATCCTTATATTGGTTTTCCCTTCTTACTGGATCCCTTTCCCTCTCTCTCACTCCTGCTTCCTGGGATCACTTCCCAAATAAACTCCCTGAATGGAAGACTTGTCTTAAGCTCTGCTTTGGTTCCGTCAGAAAGGTTAGTCTTCAGAAAAGGTTAATTCATACTGATATGGTAGCCATTAGAGCTGCCCCCAAATATCCTATTTCTTCTTCCTCCAGGCCACGACATGTATTTCATGTCATGTTCCCTCAAAGCAGAGCTTGAGATGGGGATTTGTGTGCATGTGATTTATAGAGAATGAATTCTCTGCAGAAATCAGTAAGGAAGTTAGGGATGCAGAGTGGGGAAGGGTGAAGGAACTATGCAAGAATGTGGTTTTAGGTGACATCCAGCCTCAGCCTGATCTTGTGGTGAGCTCTGGTACCATGGAATCTATCTCAACTTAAGGTAAGGAGAAGGGCTTTCCTACTCTAATCCAAGTCAGTCCTTGCCCATGGGCCACTCAGGGATGCATCCATGTAACTCCTGTACACTTCTGGCAACACAGGTTCCACCACCCAAGGACAGTCTTCCAGAGAAGGCTGCAGGGGGCAGCCAAGAGCTGAAGCATCTGCAGAAGCAAAGGATGGGCCACCAACCAAAGCAGCAAAGGGAATCTCAAGAGGTCTGGGTTGGGCACTGGCATCATTTGCTATAGGAGGATTCTAATTCCTTGTCCATTTTGAAATGGAAGGAGGGGGAGGGTATGTGTGTGTGACTGCTTTGCCCAAGGAAGTGTGAGAAGAAGGGACTTTTTCTTCTACACGGATGCCTTAGAGCTGGTGTGCGATTTGCCTCCATTCCCCTTTCTTGCTTTGATGATCACAGAAACCTCTTTTGAGATGGAGCTTGGGTCATCCCAGGTCCCCAAGGACTGCTGAGTAGAACCCTGCTGGCCCAAAATGTATGTGCAGTATGAGCAAGAAGTAAGCTTTTGTTGTTGGGAAGATTTTCTTTGTTATAGCAAAACCTAGCCTGTCTTGCCTGATATACTCGATAGGAGTGTTGTGCTCAGAGGTACAAGTGTGTGGAACGTTGGGAGGGGTGAGGGCAAATTAGAAAGGCCACTCTCAGAGTTTTGGGCCTAATACCCCTGGCTGAGGTTTTACAGCAAGGCCCTGGTAGTCTGAGGACTTGGGTCCCTTCTAGTGGAGACCATTGCAAATCCCAACATTTCAGTTCCCTGGCTCATGAGGATTATGGTGCAGTTATCGGAAGTCTTGCTTGTTTCTAAATGGGTTATCCAGGGCAGACTGAAGCAGCTTATCGGGAGCCACTTTGGATTCCCCTTTTGGAAATCTTCCCTGCCAGCCTCTGTGCAGTGGCGTGGAGTTAGGTGTGGCTGGACTCACAGAGTATTGAGGGAACCTAATCAGCTCTTTCTCATCAGCAAGATGCTTTGCTTTTATGACTGATGAAGCCTTTGCATTGACTTTAGAGGATCAATTTATCATAATAGTCAAAGAGCCTGGCAAGAGAGTTGCTCAATAGATGTATTCTTAATCAGGATAGATGCTATCTTTCCAAGGAAATCATACTCCCACAGTACCAAGTCTCACGAAATGAGTACATGAGGGAATGCCTTCATTATCTGACCCTCTTCCATCCTTTTTGCTGATGGGAGCCCCCCAAATTAAAAAACATTACTGCTGAAGGACTCCAAGAGGTATAACTGTGCTCCTACCCAAACTCCCATTTTCTCACGTGAGTGAACTAAAATGTAAAGAAATGAAGTGATTTGTCTGAAGCCATCAGGTGGTCTTCCCAGCCCTTCCCATCATGGGCTTCTCCTCCTGCAGCCAACCTCTAAATAGTTGCAGTCCTCAGAGATCAGTCCTGGGCTGTCTTCTGGCCCCTATTGGCACTCTTCCCTAGACTTCAGTACTGTCTAGTTTCTGATTCTTCCCAAATTTTATCTCCACCTTTGACTTTCCCTATGAGGCTTTGGTCTCAAATCACTAACCACCCACCCCCAACAGTTCCACTTAGATGTCCCACAGGCAAAACTATTGATTTCCCCCCCTTCAACCTTCTCTTCCCTTAGTTTTTCCAATCTCAACAAATGGCTCCATTCTCCACCCACTTCCTTTACCCAGAAATCAGTTGTCTTTCTACAATCCATTTGTTAAGAAGCAAAGAAATCTTTAAAAACAAAGTATACAGGATTAGAAATGAAAAAATAAAACTGTCCCTATCTTTAGATGACATGTTTTTCTATGTGAAAAATTCCAAGGTAGCTACAAAAAAACTTCCAAAACTAGTAAGTGATTTCAGCAAGACCTCAGGGTATGAGAAAAACATACAAAATCAATTGCGTTTTTATATACTAACAACAAACATGTGGAAACTAAAATTAAAAACACAGTACCATGTACAATCACACCAAAGAAAATGAAATAGGCATAAATCTGACAAAACACATATGGGGTCTGTATGCTGAAAATTACAAAATGCTGGTGAAAGAAATCAAAGATCTAAATAAGTGGGAAGTCATAGCGTGTTCAGGGACTTAACATAGTAAAGATGTCAATTCTGCCCAAGTTGATCTATAGACTTGATGCAATTCCTATAAAAATCTAAGCAAGGTTTTGTTTGTTTTTGTGGCTATATGGAAGTTTATTTTAAAATTTATATGGAAAAATAAAGGAGCTGGAATAGCTAAAACAATTATGACAAAGAATAACACAGTGGGAGGAATCAGTCTATTATATAGCTACAGTAATCAAGACAGGGTTGTACATATCGTGGAGGGGTAGACACAGATCAGTGGAAAGAAGAGAGGACCCAGAAACCATGCAACCACCATATGGCCCAGAAATTGTACTCTTGGGCGTTTATCCCAGAGAAATGAAAACTTAAATTCACACAAAAACCTGCACATGAATGTTCAGAGCAGCTTTATTTGTAAGAGCCTAAAACTAGAAATGACCCAAATGTCCTTCAGTAGATGAATGGTTCATCAAATTGTGGTACATTTATATCATGCAGTATTATTCAGCAATAGAAAGGAATATGCACTATTGATGCCTGCAACAACTTGGCCAGACCTCCAGGGCATTAATGCTGAGCGAAAGAAGCCAGTCTCAAAATGTTGCATATTATATGGTTCCACTTATATATTAATATCAGTCTCAGTAATATAATGATGGAAAACAGATTTTAAGTTGCCAAAGGGTTAGGTGGGAAAGGGGCATGCATGTGGCTATAAGGGGTAGTACCAGGGAGCCCTGCAGTGATGAAACTAGTTATCCTGTATAAGAGAGCTCTGCATCTTGATTGTGGTGGTGGTTACATGAATTTAACATGTGAAAATTGAATAGAACTATATACATACCACACATACAAACACAAAAAATTACATGTAAACCTGGTGAAATGTGAATAAGGCTTGTAGATTGGACCAATGTCAATTAGCTGGTTTTGATATTGTACTATAGATATGCCAGGTGTTTCCATTAGGGGGAACTGGGTAAAGGGTACATGGGACTTCTGACGCATTTTTGTGCAACTTCCTGGGAAATTATAGTTATTTCAAAATAAAAATGAAAAACAATATGAAATATATAGGGTCTTATCACTCTTCTGTTTATGACCCTTTGATGTCTTCCCATTGTTCTCAAGAGTGATTTCTTACCGTGGTTTACAAGGCCTTTGTGATCTGTCCCCTCTCTCCCTCACCACTCTCCTGTGGCACAGGCCATTTGTCCAACCCTAGTCTGTGCCAACAAGCTCTTTCCAGCCACGGGACCTTGCATTTCCCATTCCCTATGTGTGCATTTATGTGGTTGTCTCTCCCTCCCTTTTTTCTTTAGATTTCAATTTATTAATAATTGTCATCTGCTCAGAAAGCCCTTCCCTGACCATCCTATTTCTCATGGCACCATGATGCTAATTTCATTCATTGTGCTTATTGTCTTTTGAGTCATTTATCTTTCTGTTGACTTCTTGTCTGCTGCCAACTTGACTGTAAGCTGCTTACGAGCCAGAAACTTCCACGTCTTATTTCCTGTCGTACACAGACAGAGCGTGTGTCTGGCACTCTGCCCAGCATGTGGTTCCAGCTGAATGAATGAGTAAATCCAGGAATTAATGGCAGAGCCAGAATGAGCACTCTGGTGTCCAGTCTTTTACTGCAACACACCTTCCCTAGTCCCCTCTGCCTCATTCCTCACCAAGTAACAACGTTGGCAGCAACGTTCAGTTCCCACAACTCGGTGGCTTAAAACAATCCAAATTTATAATCTTATAGTAGTTGAGGTCAGAAATCTGAAATGGATGTCACGGGGTTAAAATCAGGGTGTCGGATATCAGTGGGGCTGTGTTCCTTTCTCAACATTCTAGGGGAGAAGCTTTTGGGTTTTTTTGGTCTTTCCATCCTTGGCTCACGGCACCCTTACCTCTTCAACACCAGCAACGGCTGGTCAAGTCCTTCTCACATCACATCACATCACGGTGATGATCATTTTTCTGCCTCTTCTACGTTTAGGGATGCTTGTGATTATATTTGTCCAGGATAATCTCTCTATTTTAAGGTCAGCTGAATAACAACCTTAATTCCCCTTTGCCATGTAACAGAACACATTTGCAGGTTCTGTGAATTAGGGTGTGGACATACTGGGAGGCCATCATTCAGTCTACCACACCATTCGACTCTAACTGCCATGAGGAAAGTGACTCTTCTGTTCACAGTTGGATTCCAAGGGACTGCATCTAGTATCACTCAATACATTGCTGAAACAAACTTAACCAGAATAACCCATGGAAAGCATCAGTGTCCGGCACACGACAGATACTCTTGCCTTCACCCACCAAGAAAGCTTTGCTGAATGATCCTTCTGACATGAAGCCTCCACTGAGTGTGAACGTGTCTTCCTCTTCACTTCTAAGGGCACAATTATGTCTTCCCTTTGACATGTGTTTTATTAGCCTTCTTCCTTTATTAGGTCATGAATTGCCTGGATAGCGACAGCCTCATTCATTTCTGAGCTCTTCATAGTTCCTGGCGTGTGGTGAGCCCTTCACTATTTAAGAGAAAGTGGGCAACACAAAGGAAAGCTCAGAGAAAGACAGTACTTGGGGAGTGCGAGAATCAGGGAGCTTCCCTTCCCAGGGCCTTCCAGATCCTCTCATTGGAGAAGAACCTCTGTTGCATGGTGGTTAAATTGCTGGCATTATGAACACATTTGTAATAAGGTGTTAGCATTGGATTCTTCCTCCCATATTCCCTCTTAAAAACATTCAGTTTCTGTGAATGCTGTCATCCCAGAACCTGCAGCCCATTTGACACCTCTGCCTTTGTTGACAGTGGAAACAGCCCTGGCTAGTTTTGATTCCATGATGAGGACTCTGCTTCCTGATCCAGACACTTACTTTTGTTATCTCTCCAATGTTTTCCAGCATCTACCATTCTCCTTTGCCATCCTGTTGCCTCCACCATCTACTTGGTATGGAGTAGCTGCCCTTTGCCTGTTTTTGAAGGTCATGCCTGAAAGCTCACACCTTGGCTGAATACCTCTTCCTTTCCAGAAAGTGCAGAAGGTGACTTCCATGCAGTTTTAGAAAGTGGGTGTGCTTTTATTTTTCTTTTTTCTTCAAAGACACTTTAAATTCTTTGGTCAACATTTTTCATCATTTTCCTTTCAGATACCCAAGGTCAAGTACTATTTTTAGCCATTGTTCTCCCCAATGGGGTTCTCCTCAGAGCATCCTGACTACTGGGGCTGTACTTTTATGAGATTCTTCAAGGGATAATACACAGGTAGCTACATCTCATTTCTCCCCCTTTTAAGTAGGTTAAATCTTCCACAGACCATTTGCTTGTTGTGTGTCTAGTTATTCTTGAATGGCTTGGATAGGGATAACTGATTGGAGGGACAAGAACAAAGGTACATAACTTTGGTTGCTTTGAGAGAGTATATTATTTATCCAATTTTCTCTTGGGGAGCACAATGGATGTGTTTGAAAGAAGTGCTTTGCTAGGCCATTAGAAGCAGGTGAAACTCCAAGGGGCCTAGGTGAGCAGAATGGTCTGTGAAAGAAAGGAGAAGGAATTTGTGGCTTGATTTGGGTTTGGGAGAAGTGGAGATGAATGGAAGGAGGAGGAGGGTATAGCTAGCAAGATGGCTGAAGGCTGTGTATTCCAAGATGTGACCCTTTGCTGTGGTCCCTCAAATCCTTGCTGTGAAGTGTAGCTAAATCACAAAAAACTTGACATGAGTAGATTCTCATGGGAAGTAGTGAAGCCAGGTTCATGCCGTGCAAACTTGGGGACAATTTATGCTGCCAATTGAAAGCTATGAGGGATAAGAGAATACAGCCATTCACAGAAACTGGCAAAATTAAAATCGGAAGCAGAGGTGATTTAGTTGGCCCCAAATCCATGAGTAAGAAATATCATTTGTGGTAGTTGGTTACAACTCAGCTGTGCGACAATAGCTGACTGATACAAACTCTCCTACTGAGATCACAATCTATGACCCAGCTCTGCCCCTACTCTTCAAAAAGCCTTCTCTTCTGCAACTCATGTTCTCAATAGCATCCCTCGCCTCTAAAATTCTGCTTTTGTCACCTTTGGAACATAATTTAGTGCTGAAAGTTAATAACTGTGTTAGTAAAACGAAATTCAAACACACAAAGTCTTCTGTGGACTTGTGGGATTATTACAGAGAAGAGAACCTACGAATGGGTCAGAGGGATGCAAATAGCTGGGAACAGCAGAGAACTGTTTTTGGTGGACAGATGGTCCTTGGTGGTGACTCTTGAGCATCACAGGCAGAAAGATCACTTTTCTGGAGGCATAAATGGCAACAGTATGATTAGTTGTGATCAGAGTCCAGTGAAATTTTATAGTGTGCAAAGCTGGACAGTGGTCTGGGAGGTAGTCACTAAGTCACATCGTAGCATGAATTTAGGCATTGTTCCAGGTTACACAATCTCTCTTTTTTTTAATTTTTATTTTTTATTATTATTATTTTTTTATTTCATCTTATTGTTATGGGGGATACAGAATTGCAGGTTACATACGTTGCCCATGTACTGCCTTTCCCCCCAAGTCAGAGCTCCAGGTGTGCCCGTTCCCCAGGCAGTGCACGTTGCACCCATCATGTAGGTATATGTCCCTCCCCCCCAACCCCCCCTTCCCGAGTCAGCACCTTCAAGTGTTACCACTCCCCAAACGGTGTGCAATGCACTCATTATGTAGGCATACCCCCATCCCCTCCCCCACCCCCCACCTCAGTCTGATATCCGATTGGTGTCGTTCCTAGATGTGTATTTAGGTGATGTTCAGGGAAACCAATTTTCTGGTGAGTACATGTGATGCTTGTTTTTCCATTCTTGGGATACTTCACTTAATATAATGGGTTCCAACTCTCTCCAGGAGAACCATAGAGATGTCGTATCTTCATTATTCCTTATAGCTGAGTAATATTCTATGGTATACATATACCACAGCTTACTAATCCAATCATGTATTGATGGGCATTTGGGTTGTTTCTACATCTTTGCGATTGTGAATTGCAGGTTACACAATCTCTTAAGCTAGGTTCTCATCCTCCTTGGCATTCTTAGCGTACCTGATAGCCCTTTAAAAACTTAAATTAGCCAGATTTAAGTTAAAGCAACCAGATTTTCCTTGCTTGTAAAGACTAACAGAAACTATATAGCTATCTCAAACAATGTGGTGATGAACACCTTGAATACACACATCTTTGATTATTTCCCATAAGTCCTTAAACCTGGTTTTTATGTTCTGAGTAAAATGGAGTAAATACACTTTTCCCATCACTCCCACTGAATATGACTATAAAACCTGGGTATAATGCATGAGTAACTATTTGAGGATTTTGAAAAATAAACAGCAGCAGGCAGGTTAGGGGAAAATACCAGAAATGAAAGTACCACCACTCTGGCAGTAAGTTTACTATTTTTGTCCCTCCAGTGTATCTCCCAGTCAAAATCAATGCAGCCAGAAACTCAAAAGTGAGCACTGAGGCACAGAAGAGCTCCAGGAGGATCTCTCAATCCTCCTGGCTTGAGTTGGAAAAGGAACTCCTGACACCCAGAGAGAGAAAGAGAGAGCGCGCGCGCGCGCGCATGTGCACACAAGTGAGCAGCAGTTCTCCTGGATTTATCTTCTCTCCTTTCTGTTCTCTCATACCTCAGCCCCCCGGCAATCCTGTAGTTTAGGGGCAGTGGTAGATCTTTTATACCAAGAGCATAGGGCTAACCCTTGTTGCTATTTTTTTTTTTTTAAATCTGTTTTCCCACTACTTAGCCCAAATGCAAATCCAATCATGGAAGTATGAGGCAAAGAAGGATGACTACAGCCTCATGTTTCTGGCCAGAAGACTAAAAAGAGGAGAATTAAGAAAACCAGAAGGTATTAGGAAGGCTGCAGACAAGGAGGAGCTCAGAAAATCAGCTCTGTTTATGAACAAGACTGTTACGAGCAGTTGTTGATGAGCTCCAGGTCTCACTCGAGACATGATGTGCATCTGATCATAATTAGCATGCCAAAGATTTTGAGAACTAAAGTAATGGATAGATTATCCCCCAAGGTTCTAGACTGATTGATACACATTTATGACAGATCTGCAGAGCATTGCAAAAATTTGACAGCTGAACTAATATTGGAAACATGGCTCTCATGTTGGAACTTTCAGCTTAAACCCAATCAGATCAAAAACCAAAAACAGAACAAAAAATCAAAACAAAAACAAAAAATATCAATTTCTCCACAGGATGCAAATTTTCATAACATAATACTTAAAATGTACAGAATACATTCCAAAACTATTTAGCATCTTAAGAATCACAAAAATTCTGACTTGCATGGGAGAAAACAATCACAGCAAGAACACAGATGATAGAATTATCTGACAAAGACGTCAAAGCAGCCATAATAAAAATGTTCAAGCAATTGTAAACAGTCTAGAAACAAAATCAATACTAAAAAGAAAAAGTTTCAGCTAAGAAATAAAGGGCCGGGCGTGGTGGCTCACTCCTGTAATCCTAGCATTCTGGGAGGCCGAGGCGGGTGGATCGCTCAAGGTCAGGAGTTCGAGACCAGCCTGAGCAAGAGCGAGACCCCGTCTCTACTAAAAATAGAAAGAAATTATCTGGCCAACTAAAATATATATAGAAAAAATTAGCCAGGCATGGTGGTGCATGCCTGTAGTCCTAGCTACTCGGGAGGCTGAGGCAGTAGGATCGCTTGAGCCCAGGAGTTTGAGGTTGCTGTGAGCTAGGCTGACGCCATGGCACTCACTCTAGCCCGGGCAACAAAGTGAGACTCTGTCTCATAAAAAAAAAAAAAAGAAATAAAGAACATAAGAATTAAACATAAATTTTAGAATTAAAAGTTACCGCAACCAAAATTAAAAACTCACTGGATGAGCTCAATAGCAGACAGGGAAAAGAGTCCATGAACTTTAAGATAGGTAAATAGAATTTATGTAAACTGAAAAAGAGAAAAAACATTGGAAAAAGTGAAAAGAGCCTCAGGACCCTGTGTGATAATAACAAAAGGACTAACAGATGAGAAATTAATGAAATAGGAACACAAAAACAATAGATAGAATCAATGAAATCAAAGCCTGCTATTTTAAAAAGAGCAATAAAATTAATAAACTTCTAGGAGGACTGACAAGGCAGAAAAGAGAGAAGACACAAATTACTAGTATTAGGAATAAAAAAGGAGTGAAGATATCACTCAGATTCCACAGACATTAAAACGAATACTACAAACTACACATAAATTGGAGAAGTTAGATGAAGTAGACCAATTCCTCAAAATCCACAAACTATCAAACCTCATCTCAGATAAAATAGAGAACCTGAATAGTCCTGTATCTGGTAAAGAAATTGAATTTGTTAAAATCTTTCCAAAAGAAGAAATCTCTAGGCCTTGAGGTTTCATGGACAAATTCTACTAAATACCAATTCTGAATACTCTCTTATAGAAAATAATAGGGAAGGGAATATTTCCCAACTCATTTTATGAGTCCACCATTACCCTGATACCAAAACCAAAGATAGTACAAGAAAGAAAACTAAAGTTGACCCTTGAACAACACGGGTTTGAACTGCGCAGGTCCACTTACATGTATATTTCCTTCCACCTCTGCCACCCCTGAGACATCAAGCCCAAGCCCTTCTCTTCCTCTTCCTGCTCAGCCTACCCACTGTGAAGATGATGAGAATGAAGACCTTTGTGATACACTTCCACTTAGTGAATAGTAAACATACTTTCTCTTCCTGATTATTTTCTTAATATTTTCTCTATCTTTATTGTAAGAATACAGTATATAATACAAATAACATACAAAATATGTGTTAATTGATCATGTTATTGGTAAGGCTTCCGGTCAACAGTATGCTATAAGTAGCTATGTTTTTTGGGAGTCAAAAGTTATACATGGATTTTTGACTGCACAGGGGGTTGGTTTTCCTAATCCTCATGTTATTCAAGGATCATCTGTACACACCAATATTCACGAATATAGATGCAAAAATGCTCAATAAAATACTAACAGTGGAAAAAATCCATATATAAAGAGGTTAACACACTGTGACCAAGTGGGGTTTAGCTTGGGAGAGTGAGCTGATTCACTATTCAGAAACTGATCCACGCAACTCACCACATTAACTATCTAAGAAAGAAAAACCCTACATGATCATACCAATAGATGTAGAACTGCCAACATCCATTCCTGATAAGATAAAGAAAATTCTCAACAAACTAAAGTAGGAGAGAATCTCCTCAGGACAGCTACAAAAACCCTACAGCTAATACTATACTAGTAAAAGACTGAGTGATTTCCCCCTAATATTGGGAATAAGGCAACAATATCTGATCTCATCACTGCTATTCAAACCACACTGGACATCTTAGTACAATTAGGAAAAGCATAAACAAAAATAAATACAAAGCAACAATCATATAGATTGCAAAAAACAAAATAAAATAATATTTTTTCACAGACAACATGGTTTTCTATATAGAAAATCCCCAGGAATCTCCAGTTGACATTCCCATCAGCAGCACCTATGGGTGCCGATGCTTCAGTACCCTCTCTCACCATCCCTGGCATTTGTTGTTTATCATTTTTTTCCCCAATTTGATAGGTGTAAGTGTTAAGTGAGCTTTTTAAAAAGAGTATGTGTGTGTTGCAATCAATCTTCAGCCCTAGTTTGTTTTGAGTAGCATGTGTCCCTCTTAGGTCATATTGTCAAATGACTTCTTGGGTTACAAAATGCCAGCGCTTGTTTCTAAGCAGGTGTGGGATACATTTGGTAATAGCGTCACTCCATATGCAGGAATGAGGTAGATGATTCCTGCTGCTGGATTGTTTTGAGCTCTGAGTGGGGAGTAAAAGGCCCTACCAGGAACTCATAAAAGTTGTTATTCTTTCTTTCAGGACTTGCAGAGACCTCTGAAATACAACCTTTTCTATCATTGTGGTTGTCACAAGAATGCCATTTTAGGCCCTTGAAACATAAGATATGAACCAATAGAAATGTCCCAGTGCAGGTGAGAGGCAGAACTGTTTTCTATGTAAAGGGCCCCAGCAATACATGCCACACACAACCAATCACTTGGGACTTCCAGCAAACGTGTTAGAAAGGGCCTCTGTATGCAGACACTGTCAGCACGCCATCCACGTGCCCTTGGTTTCATTTTGCCATTTTTATACATGTGGGTTCCCAGGGTGCGTTCACTCCCGACAGGCACACCTGTGCCTCGCTATCGAAGGGCCGCCCCCAGGCTGCTGGACCCCGCTCCACTTGTGTCCATGGATATACAGAAATGCCCAGGAATTGATGTTCTTCTGGGGGTATTTCTTGACTAACGATTAGCAGGTCGGCGGGGCGTGTAAATTCTCCAGCTCCCTCACATGTGATCACAGCACACTTAGGTCTGACCTGTACTGTCCCCAGAACTCCCATGAGGGATAGAGCCATGGTTACCCTCCCTGGGACTTTCTCTGATTTTATACTCTTGCTTGGCCGCCTTCTCTTCTTACTTTCCCACTCTACTGTCAGTTTTTCCTAGGAATGCTTCCTAACAACTCATAAATCACTTGACATGGGTCCTCATCTCAGGGTCTTTTATGGGAAATGCAAACTCAGACAACCTCTTTTCTCTTTATTTGTGACTCAATTAGAAAATTGATAATCCTACTGCACTCTAAGGAATTGTATTAATTAGAATATTGGTTTGACTGCTTTAACAGGAACACAAAAATATTAATAACTTGGTTTACGTGGATATTTTTTTCTCTTCATACAACAGTCTGGGCAGCTCCGTGATGTGGAGGACCCAGATCCTTCTTTGTTGTTTCTCCTCCATTGCTCAGGGGTGGCCTCCATCTGTGTGGTCGTGAGGGCTCCCCACCACGGCCACACAGGCGAGGGGGAGGGAGGCGTGCCTCAGAGTTGCTCACAGCACTCTTGTTCACACCCTGTTGTCTGGAAGTTAGATGCATGGCCACGTCTGACTGGAATGGAGGCTGGCTGCTTTATAACTGGGGTCTCCATGGTTGCGAGAGAGAAAGGAGAACAGACTTGGGGGTAGCTGGTAGCTTCTGCCGCAGGTATACTTGCGTGCTGTCCATAGTTCTGGATAGGGGGAAGATGGGCCTATGACTGGGTCCTGTCCTCTGCTCTGGTTCTAACTTATTCTCTTTGGCCATGTCCCCTGGTAGGCCTCAGTGACAGAGGATGGACTCACCAGTGGAACAGTTGATCTTTAAGCAGATCCTTTCTAGAGGTGTGGAGAATTCACTTGAGGTTCATCATTCACCTTAAAGTACATTTACCATCTACATGGGATCAGAACCTGGGCTACGCTGGTCCTTGGTGGGGGAAGCCAGAGCGGAGATTGTTCGCTGTGGTCAGTGAAGGAGTAGGGGAAGCAGTTCACAGATGGGAACGAAACTCAGAAAGGGGTGATTTCAGGCAAAGTTGCAGCCTTGCTCTGACCCGACAGAGGAGCTCTGGGGCGTAAATTAGACTTGGGCTAGAAGCCAGGGAGCTGAGCTTCCTTTCTTTTACTATTCAGGCACTGGCTAGGGGCTGCCTCCGGGGACAAACTCCCCATGCCTGCAGGCAAAGCTGTGCCAGCAGCCCCTAACAATCCTCCTAAGACAGTTGTGAGTACAAGCTTGGGGAGGGGCACACAGAACCTGTAAAAGAGATCTGAGAAGAGTCCCAGTAGTGTCTACTGCAGGTGAGGGTTACCAGTGAGCCCTGCAGCTGTTTATAAGGGACTGCCTTCTTGGAAGGGGTGGCCTTCCGGCTCCATGGGGGTGGGGCTCCAGCTTTGTGGCAGCTCCTTGGACAGTCGTTTGTCCCCAGGTTAGAGTCTTCCTTCTGGTCCCCTCTTGCTCACTTGAGAGGCTGAAATAAATCGGATGGAGCCATGAAAACCAGAGCCTTGCAGGTTACAGGGGACGGCAGACTTCATTGTCTACCCAGAGGGACGAAGCAGATGTCATGACATTGGAACTCCCAATGCAGGCGTCTCCCATCAAATGAAGCGGGTGGTTGATGCAGCTTAAGTGATTCTCCCATGTGGCTGTTTCTAGGTACATCTTTTAAAATTAGTTGTGCTTAAATTAGCAGTGCTTTACTTTTAATATTCCTCTCTCGAAGCAGCTAGCACAGTTTCAATCAGGCACCTGATTAATATGCAAAAAATGATTTGTTTTGATTTCAGTCTAGTGGGTGTTTTTTTTTTTTTTTTTTTTTTTGCCAGGCAACTTCTTTATCAAATTCCTTCTGCTTTTAAGGGCTGAGAAGAAACATATCTCCTTAAAGTCAGAGGGCACAATTTCCTTGAAAATGGAGATGGGAAGACCTCTCTGGGAACTGGTCTGAAGTCTTAACAGCATAACTTTGCCAGTGGCAAAATCTTTTCCTAATTTCGAATCTATTAAAAAGTATCAGCCCCGCCTTAAGTTATAATCAGTTCCCTGATTAAGCTATGTGAAGTCTTGTCCATTGGAAGTCGCAATTGACACACTTGTACTGTCACAGTGTATAATATTTTTCTGCTTATTGTGTGACTTTGGGCAAGTTACTTAACATCTCTAAATATGTTTTATTATTTTTAAAATGAAGATAACATGTACCTTTGGGATTTTTTTGCAATATAATTCTGTAATCCTTCATTAAAAAACCTTGATGTATTTCAGAATCCAGAATGTTTTGGACTTTAGGACGGTAATTCAACATATATATTATATTATTAGCACCCCCAGTGGAGTCTGGGGAAGCACCCTGTCATCAAATACATTAATATTTCTGTAGCCAAACTAATGAATATCCATACTGAGTGGCATGAAGACTAAAAATAGCCTCCCACCAGTTGAGGGCAAGCTTTATAACTGAGTTACAAATCTTTCAATTTTCAGAGCTTTTGGATTTAGGGATTAGGAACCAAAGGCTGTAGTCCTGTCATAAGATGGTCTCTGTGTCCATCCATCCATTTTCCAACTGATTCCAGGAAGGACCCACGATGCTGGGGTAATGCATGTGGAAAGGTTTGCTCCCACAATGGGCCTGTTTTCCTCCCTGCTTGTGATGTGGGTGGATTCTTGTGAATTTTCCTCTGTTCTTTGACGTTTTGATCCTCATGTTCCTGGGGTATGATTTTAGGTATAATTTTGTTATTTTGACAGAAATAGAAGAGGACACACTGAAAAAAGCCCACTTTCTAGAGAGAAAGAAACAATGCAATATGTAAACACTTAATTGGTGGGCTCATTAAGCAATAAATTGAATTGGTAATCTAAAAATTGGTAGGAAATTCTAAAAATTTCAGGAAGTTCAGAACTAAACACACTGCAAGGGTTTATAATTATACATAATGGGCTGGAAACCCCTGGCAAACCCCCCAAGACTCCCATGTTACCCTCTCTGCTCCCACATCCTCAGCAACCCTGCTTAACTGTGCTTGGGCCCGAGTCAATGTGTAATTCTTACTTATGTCAGAATACATGAATGCATCATATTTGTGATACATCTAACAAGATAAATTTTCTACATGATTTATTGGCTTTCGTTTTATTATACATTCTGAAAATTTCTTGTGAAAAGTTAGGGTAAAATTTTGACAAAGGAATAATGAATTAATGGCCTTGATTACTGTTGGGGCTGTTTTCTTCCTTCACTACATTTGCATTTATCTTAGTAGAAAATAATTATAGTTTGCATTTATGGAGCAGTTACTACATGCTAGGGTCTGTTATTAGCACCTACACTTACAGGATCACAGATCCTTTATCTAAATCCCTCAAGGCCAGATGTTTTTGGGGTTTTAGGCAGGCACTATGTGGTTGATGGCGATTACATGTTACACCCCTGCGGGAGGGGTGGGTGGTGGTGGTGGCGTGGCACCATCCCCCAAATCACATGTGCTGGTATTTCTTCAGGAAAATATATGAAATTCTCACTAACTGTAATAAAAAGATATAAACAATCTCATGTAAGTTTTTTTTCCCCACTAAATGATTTATGAGAAAACTTCCAGTTTTCAGAGCATGTGGGATTTTGGAATTGCAGACAAAGGACGATAGACCTGTGTTTTCTTACTTAATCCTTACAATGACCCCATGAAGTTGGAACTATTATTATCCCCTGAAAAATTAACCTTACCCAAAGACAGGTTTGGTTTGCCCTCAGCTATTGGGAGGGGATTTCTCAGCTCCTGGAATGTCTTTCCTGATAGAAATGTCTTTGTTTGCCTGGGGGCTTTGGGCCATGCAGTGTCAGCTCTGACTTTTGGAGGAACTGATGACTAAATGTATTAGTCTGGCCTCTGGGAGAGACTGGGAATTAAAAGTCAGCCACCTGGACAATGTGATCAAGCCCTAATAAAAACTTGGGACACCAAAGGCTCAGGTGACCATCCTGGTTGGCAGTACTCTGTATTGTCACATATCATAACTGGGAGAAAGTTAACACCATCCAGGACTCTACAGGGAGAGGACAACTGGAAGCTCCACATTTGGATCCCCCCCAGACTCGGTCCTGTGCATCTGTTCCTTTTGCTAATTTTAACCTGTATCGTTTCCCTGTGATTAACCATGACTATGATAGCTTTCAGTTAGTTCTTAAGTCCTTCCAGCAAATTTTTGAAATTGAGAGTGATTTTGGGAACTTCCTGAACATGGAATTGGCATCAGAAGTAAGGGCAGTTTCATGTAGAGAACTGTTCCCTTGGACTGTATAGCTGCCTAAACTCATTGCGTCCCCATTTTCCAGATGAGCAAATGGAGGCAAAGAAGATAAATCACTTACTACTAGGCCACAGGAGGAGGTGCTGATATAAATGGAGGAGCTGATTCAAACCCAGCCATCTAGCTCCAGAACCAAACCTGTCTTAACCACTGTGTAACACTTGGACAGTGTGAATGGCTGTCAATAACAGTTATCTTGTATTTCTTATTAGAGGGAGGAGGGGACATATTTTTGGGGATGGCTTAGCTAAATGAGTAGTCTATTGCTGAATATATATTAAACTATGAATGAGGCATCTCTTAATGATTTTTTTATTGAATTTTTTTTCTTATGTTTTTGGAATCATGTGCATGATACGATCATAGTAAAAAAAACTGAAAATGACATAAGCAAAAATATAATTCGCCTCCCAGAGTGTATGGAGCAGGCCACGTCTCATGATGCTTGACTGTAGGTGGCCATGTTCTGTGCCACGTGATAACATGGCTGCACCTGATTGGGCAGAGCTCAGCAGAACCAGCCAACCCGTAAGCCTCATCCTGGCATGATATGAGTGTGACTAGATCTGCTGTCTGGGAACTCTGGATTAAGAAAATCAGATAAAAATGAGGCAGATAGTGGTGGAAACTGAAGCACAAATGTCTAAATGAGCCAAATAGTTCATGATGGGGTGTTTGAAGGCCAAAGATATGGGAGTGGAAACTACGAGAAAGTAGAGGATGTCAATCCATAGAAGAAAATGAAGCAGAAACCCAGAGAAAATCAGAGATGCCAAATAATATCCCACTTTGGATATTAGTTTTTCTTTTTGAGTCTGATAACATCATTACCTGTCAAAACATTGTTTTAGTTTACATATATTTCATTAATAATACATTTGAACATTTGAAAAATTTTACTGATCCTCTTTTGAGAATTGCCTGTTTATGTCCTCTTATCTTCTAAGTGTATCTTTTTATGTCAAAATGATTATAGAACTGTGGTCAATAACATAGAAAAATTAGAAAGAAAAGAAGTGAAATATTCAATTATAGCTGGGTTAAGGCATTGAAATGTAGGTAGGAATCTTGCAGAAAAATGAATTTAAATATTAAAAAGCTAAAATAGGCTGGGTGCAGTGGCTCATGCTTGTAATACCAGCACTTTGGGAGGCTGAGGCTGGAGGATCGCTTGAGGCCAGAATTTTGAGATCAGCCTGGGCAAAATAGTGAGACAAAAATAAAAAAATAAGACAAGCATGGAAGCATGTGCTTGTAGTCCCAGCTACTCAAGAGGCTCAGCCAAAAGGATTGCTTGAGCCCAGGAGTTTGAGGTTGCAGTGAGCTGTGATGACACCACTGTACTCTAGCCTGAGCAACAGAGTGAGACCCTATCTCAAAAAACAAATGAACGAACAACCCCCCCCCAAAACCCTGCTAAAATAATTTAGTCATCTTAAAGTTAGAAATAGTAACACAAAACTCATGTTGCTTAATATAAATGTTTTTCCAACTTTATCCCTAAAGTGGCTCAGCAGCAATGTCACCCCATCTTCTGCGAGTATTTATGTGGAACAATCTGATATGCACCTCTGGTGTGGTTTCTAGTACTAGTCTCCATTAAAAGGAACCTGGCTCATATCTATTTTTTGTTAAGAAAAAGTCAATATGGGCCTGGAACATTTGGTGTTGAAAAGCAAGGATACTTTAAAAAATGTTTGTGGTAGCACTGAAAGGACAAGGAGGTCAGCTTAAAGGGCCTTCCAATGGCCATGCCGTGACAATTTGAGAATCAAAAAGAGAGCAATAATAAAAAGTAATTGTAACAACTTGAATTTCTTTTGCCATGAGTTCATAATGATCCTGAAAAAGTGACAAGTTAATGTTGTAATAAAGCTCTATGGCAAAAGGCTGGTGAATATGCTAGAAGATTTAAATTTTAGGTAAATGCTTAAGATTGGTCATAGGAAATGATTGCATCTTGAAACAGTCTATTGTGGGAGAAAGGGAGGCTTTGACTGATCAAGTGGCTCCTTCCAATCTGCTTTCTTTCATTGTCTAAAGACTTCCCCATGGGGCTTTCACTCTCCCATGCTCCAGGGAAGCTGGAGTTTTGCGTGTCTTAGAGCAGCCAGTGCACAGGCTCAACAGTCAGCCAGCCCCGGCCTGGGGCTTTTCCCCAGTCTGCAGTGATGGCAGCAGAGGTAGGGGACAAACCTTTACAAGTTGTAGGATCTGTGAGCCATGGCTGGGGCTGCTCGAGCCACGAAGCAAGGAAAGTGGCCGAGGCCCTTGGTGGAAGGAGGAGGCAGGGCCCAGCTGGTCGGGAATGGTTTGTGCATTGGGTACAGAACAAAAGATGAGCCAAGACTGTAAATTCTGTTGAAAGTGGATTATAAACCAGAGACATTTTATCACAACATTACACTATGAAGTGCTTGGTAGGGAGTTAGGTCCATTTGGGTAAAACTAATTCTGACTCTAAAACAGAATAATAATTCTGTATGCTTACATCATGACTTGTATTTTTGTAAAACACTTTTACATGCGTAGTCTCATTTATTCCTCATGCCGCTCTAAAGTGGGCTGGCAGCAGAGTTGAAAAAACAGATGTTTGAACCCGATGGACATAGATATTGAGCCATTGCTGGCTGAGTAATGTGGTGTGTTGCTCAACTTCACCAAGCCTCAGCTTCCTCAGCTGTAAAATGGGAATACTGACGATACCTCTTTAGGAGGGAGGAGGGAAGGGTGTGGATAGGAATGTGTACAAATCATCTTACGCATCACAGATGTTCACTTAATGATCTCATTATCTTACAAATGAGGAAAATGAGTCAGGGATATTAAGTGGCTTCTCCAGGTCACAAACTTATACGTGGCAGGACCCAGATTTTGATTCAAGTCCCATAGACTTCTGAAAGATAAAGATAGAAAGGATCTTAAAGATCATCTGGGCCCAAGGTTCTCACACTTTTATTTTAATCTTCAAAGAAAACCCTGGAAATCTCTAAAGCAGGAATCATATAAAAGTGAATCTACTCTAATTTAGCTAGACTTGCCCCTCTCCACCCAAACTGTTTAGTAACCCCTGAAGGGGCTGTGGTACCCTAGGGTTCCCTGGAGCACTATTTGAAAATCTCTGGTGTAGTCCCACCTGTGCTTTACAAATGAGGTCGCTGAGGCTCAGAGAGGTCACGTTACTTGCCTAAGGTCATACAGGTGGTCCCCAGCAGGGGTAGGATCCAAGTTCAGTGCTCTCCCCTCTTCACCTCATCACTTTTGTGGGGCAAAGACACGTGGCCCCACATAACGCAATGTCATCTGATGACACTAAAGGGTAAATTGCCCTCCAGCTCAGGAACTGTCTGTTGGTCCTCAGCCTCATTTCCATTCTCTAGAGCTCTGCTTTGCAGTGTGCACCACAGGCTGAAAGCGTGGAGCTGCATTTCATGTTAATCTTGCCAGTCGGGTTTCTGTCAGGCTTTGCCAATATGAGGTACCTGCAGGAGGCTAGAAAACAGGAAAGGAAGAAGCCACCCAGGTCCTTGTTCTGGAGCTGTGGATGACTGAGGGTGACTTTGCAGATTTCAGCAGCATCCGTGTTTCCAGGAGCAGCACCCATGGAAACCACTCTGTGTGGTCTTAGGGCAATCTTTCCGTTGTACTCCCTTCAGCATTTGAAGACCTTTGACAATACCATTGACTTCCCCTGGCTAAGGAGCACCAAGGGAATATGCTGCACCATTTAATGGTTACCCAGCTGTGGAGGGAGAACACTGATGTATTTTGTTTCCGCATCGCATCTCCTTGTCCTACTTCCGATTTCAGCACCACAGGGCTGGACAGTGTCAAACCAGCCCATGGTGTCCTGCGACTTTGTGTCAATTCAAGTCCTAGAAGAAAATGTGAAAACAGGATTAGAGGAGCAAGAGGTTTGTGGGGGGAACACCTGTGCAGGATGAAGGGGAGGAAGCAGAAGTTAGCAGGGAGAGCCTCAGACTGCAATGCAGACCTGACACTTGGAAAAGAAAAGGGGAAGGAAAGGCTACAGGAAGAGCCTCAGACCTTCTGAGCAGTTCTGTGACAGTCTTGGCCAGGAAAATAGGGAGTCCCTGAGCAAAGATTGCTTTTTTTTTTTTTTTTTTTTTTTTTGAAGACAGAGTCTCACTGTCGCTCGGGCTAGAGTGCAGTGGTGATCATAGCTCACTGCAACTGCAAATGCCTGGGGTCAAGCAATCATCCTGCCTCAGTCTCCCAAGTAGCTGGGACTACAGGCACCCACCATGCCTGGTTAATTTTTCTATTTTTTGTAGAGACAGGGTCTTGATCTTGCTCAGGCTGGTCTCGAACTCCTGGCCTCAAGAAATCCTCCTACTTCGGCCTCCCAGAGTGCTAGGATTATAGGCATGAGCCACCATGCCTGGCCAAAAGATTGTTCTTTAGAGGAGTTTTGCACTGGGCAGGAGTGCCTTGGTTCCAGTACCCCCATGGTGCTCAGTTGTTGGCTGGGAGCAGCCAGGGGAAGCGTTGCCTGGGGGTGATGCAGCAGGTCTGAGGGCACAGCTGTAGGAGACTCCCTGCAGCAGTTTCTGTCGAAGGAGATCTGAGCGGCACACCTCCATGGATGCCGTGAGTGGGCCCATAGCTTCCTTCTGCTTCTCAGCCTCAGAGCTTTCTCCCAAGCTGATGAGGCCCATTGCAACTGTATGCTCACTCAGCCCCGAAGTGCAGGGAGTTCATTCCTCTGGGGGATGGGACCCATGGGTGAGTGTGCAGCTCTCCATCTGCCTCACATTCTGGCCGTTCCTCAGAAGGTCCACAGCAGGATTGAGCCCAGTTGCCCACAGCAGTGGCCCACTCATCAGTGTGCCCTTTATTGTCATTCCTCCTTTTCCCACTATGTTATTCCTGCTTTGGGGGGATTGCTCTACAGGCAACCCTCATCCCAGGATCTGCTTTTGGGGGTAGCCCACAGTAACGTGCCCAAGAAGCTGAACACTCAGTGAGTCAGTGGCAGTGCTCAGAGTGAGAGACCCCTACGGCAGGGTAACACTCCAGGGTATAGGGCTGAGATCCCCACCAGGGTGAAACTCAGAGAGGGTCCCAGACCTGTTTTCTTAAGGGAGGCTGGGTTCCCAACACGCTCTATTTTAAAGTGCCTCATCTTTTTGAATCACAAGGTTGCTGTCGTCTATTTCATAGGGTCCCTGGTCACATAATGTTTAGCCTCTTGGCCTTGCTCATGCTAACAGCTGTTCCCAACCTTTTAAAATCCATGCTGCTCCTCTATAACCATCAAACGTCTCAGGATCTGCCACCTGTTCCGAGAGTATATTCCCTAAGGCTCCCCAGCTAGGGCATCACTACTGTGTCTTTTGTGTATGGCAAATGGTGAGACTTCCCTGCACTTTCCTTCCTATATGTGTATTCTAGAAAAGCAGTACACTTAGCCCCATGTGAAATTATATCACAGTGCTTTCATACGAGTTGTCTTCCCCGGGAGATCAGGCTTCTCCTTCCTTTATGTTGAAGGTTGCTACGTTAGGAATCCAGTGATGAGAGTCTATTATCTTTCCTTCCCTTCTCCTTCTCTCCTCTTTCTCTGTTCTCTTAGTCTCACAACTGACAGGAAGTGGTCTTTGATGAGATAGTAAAGTGCCAGAGAAGTTTCTTAGCCTCAGAATTTTTAGCTCCTGCTGCTGGTGCCTGCCCACAACCCTTGCCCTTGCCACCCTGCTGTCAAACTTCCAGCTGCCTGCACCTGCATTTGGTTGCCTGAAGGTTGTTCTGGCAGCAGAAGACATTTTTACTGATGGCTGGAAGCTCCAGGGAGTTAATAGCCCCTGGGAGTAGCCCTCAATGAATGAAGACCCCGAGTTTTTCAGGTGTGTGTTCTGCACTATCTCCCAGAGCATCCCTGTGGGTGGCATGATGCTCTAATGGCCCCCAGTGGTAACTAGTTCGATAAGGAACCTACTACATCCTACTTTTCCACTCCCCTAACAGTGTATCCTGGTCACTTCCCAAGTAAAATTTTTTTGTGCCCAAATCCTTGTCTTGGGATCTGCTAATGAGAAAACCCAAACGAAGACACAACTTGCTCAAGTTCTGCTTTGAGGGAGTTGAGTAATCCCAGGGGAAAGTGTTTGGAATACACAGAACCATAATTTCCCCAGCAATGCCACGCTGCCTCTCCAGGTAGAGCCTGGACCCTGAGGAGGAAGGAAAAGAAAATACCGTGGGGCTTGGGAGAATAAGTGTGGAAGGAAGGAAGCTGGCAGGAAGCGCAATGATATGGCACTCCTGACCCCAGCTGCTGGGAGCTGATGGAGGCGTGGTGGAAAAGGAAAGTGATGTATGTTATACCACGTGCTAAAATCTTGTAATTATAAGAATTGTCCCTTCCTGGAAATGGGTGGACCGATCCCGTCTTTGAGACCAAAGAGTCTTAATAAGAATTGATTCCCCTTCATGTCTCTGTGTGGGGCCTTGGCTCCCCCCATATCTGTAACAGCGTTCATTGATGAGGATGGGAGCACATTGGATCTCTCTCTCTCCAACTGGGATTTTGGGGCTATCTGATTCCAGGCCTTCCCCTCCTGTCAGTTTAGTCTGCAATGCTAGTCTAAAACATGTGTTCAGACCAGGAGACTCCTGTCCTCTGAAGCCTCTCCCTGGACTCGCTGTAAAGGAGGAAGCTTCTGTTTAGTTGCCCACTGGGAGTTGACAGAGAAGCTTCTGTGGGTGGTGCTGCTGGGCTGGGACATGCCGAAAGGGGATCACTGCATCACTATGTGTCTGTCTAGTGAATCTCTTTGAAAAATCTCTTTTATCATTAGCTATTTTGATGCTGATATATATTTTTCTGAAACTTGATCTAAATGGAGATAATTGTGTACAAAATGAGAAGCCTGGGGTGCGTACAGGTAGAACATTTCTGAGCATACTTAAGCAAGAATGTCAGATGGAGGCAGAGATATTCCCCTTCTGATGTCAATAAACCTCCAAGGACTCCTGTCTGCAAAATGTATACCTGCCAGATCCATTCCAAATACCTCCAAGGGGCAGCTGTGCATTTCTTCTGTTACTATTTGATGTAATAAATTTTCTTTTTAGGGGGTGTGCATTACAGCTAGCTCGTAGTTCTGGAATGTCTATAAATAATCATGGATTAAAAAAACATATTCATGCAATAGATTAAAAATGAACAAACTGGTTCATTTGTGGGCTTTTAATCCTTGAGGTTCATGATTCTTTGTGAGGCATTAGGTTTTCAAGCTGTTTGTTCACCTTTGACAGGCAAAATGCAGCATTCTCTGATCTGCTTGAATACCTCTGGGAGCTTAGTGGAACCATGGCAGAGGTGGGCATGGGGGTGTTCCAGGGACACATCTCTGTGAGAAACAGCGAGTTAAAGGAACAAAGCAAAAATCCAGAGATGGCCTTCACTGGAATGACCAGCATCCTAGCTTGGAAAAGAATCTCACAGCTAGCCCTGACCCACAGCATCGGCCTCCTGGAGAGGGAGTGGGCACTGCAGGTTACAGAGCCCCTCCCTTTCCCGGGACTCGCATCGCAAGCTTAAGGATCTCTGCTCTAGCGAGGAGAGCTTGCCGTGGGTGGGGGAGGCAAGCCTCTCTTTCAGTTTCCGATTCAAATATTCTGTTGCATGTGTCTGATTTCTTTTTTTCTTTTCTGAAAACACAAAGCAGCCTTGTGGAATTAGAGGACACAAAAGCCAACAGCTTCAACAAAATCAAGGAGTTTCATATGAGAGGTCAGGGAGTGCGACTCATATTCAACATGTTGGCAGATTTGTGATCCTAATTTGATTTTCTAAAATCTGGTATGTTATGGAGTAGAATTCAAAAAGCATGTGAAAGCTTCAGCTGAAGCAGGCTATTAAAAAAAATTAAGCCTCATGGAAGTGTGAGGGGGAAGGAACAACCTGCTTCCTGCTATCCCCGAGATAGCTAAGGTATGTGCTCAGTCTCCCCCTCGATTAGGGGTCCCTACTGCAATGGAAGACAACCAGTCACACCTTAGTACATATTTGTTGACTGTCTTGTTTTGTTTTCAATAGCTGAGGTCAGTTAGGTGTAGGGAGCACGGGGCTCTCCTACATTGGGGAGGGTCTCTCTTTGGGCAGCAGGATGGCACTGTGAGCCTGAAGGGTCAATAGTGAGTGTGCTGACTGCCTGATTTTCCCTAAGGCCTTACCTGTTCCACACAACTTCTGTTTTAGGTTATGGGGAAATTTATTAGAAAAACTGATCTAGAAGATAGAGTCTTTCTCAGTGATCCACGTAGGATGAAGAATTTGTTGGAGAAGCATCTACAGCCAAATTTAATCCCAAATTAGAGGCCTTCTAGGTCAGAGAACATAGACTATCTAATGAGCTCATAAATGTGCAAAATAAAACCACAGCTGAACTCTATCTACCCCATCCCCAAGTATTGTATACAATAAGAGCCATCCAATGTTACTGAAGCGTTCGCTGTGCTGGGAGCTTGTCATGCATCCTCATTCAGTCTTCCTCAAGTGAAGTGGTGTCTTAGGTTGCATTATCTCCAAAGCAGACCCTGAGACAAAGAATCAGGTAGCTTATCTGGGAGGTGCTCCTAGGAAGCTTGGTGATGGTGTGGGGAAGGGATGCAGGGAAGGGAAGAAAACCTACACAGAGTGCGTTCGTGTGTGGGGTGTTCAGTGGTGTCTACCCACCCACTCCTACCCCTCATTGGTTGAAAGCCGTGTTTGGAGCATTAGCTCTCTGGCACTTGTGGTCTCCCCCATATGTGCAGCTGAGCTCACTGTTGTGGCCAGAGAACAACCTCAAGCAGGAAGTCGTAGTCTTTCTGAAACTGTCCCTAGGCAACCTGCTGAGGAGGTCCAAGTGTCTGTGGGTGAGACCTGACAGAATCTGCTACAGGTGAGCATCACTTGCATTTGAAAGATAAGAAAATAGAGACTTTCAGAGGTTAAGGAACTTCTGATGTCAAACAGCTGGTCTTGACCAGATCTGCTAGACTAAGACATTCTTTGCTGCCTTTTCTGTAAGACGATGCTCCAATAGGAAGTGATAATGGAGCCCGGGGCCTGTTGAACCTTTGCTTCCATCTTCAAGGTGATGCCAAGGGCCACCAGACTAAGGAAGAGCAGACTGCAGCTCTGAGGGGCCCCTGCTGTCATCCTGGACCCTCCTGTCACCTCTGGTGCTTCTGGTGGCAGCACCCATAGGCAGAAGCTGTCCCATAAGAGCCCTATCTGCCCACAGGGCCTGGTGCCTATAAGTACTCCAGGGGACCCCATACTTCTAGCCTAGGACAAATGTCTTGATGCCTCAAAATGCAATAGCACCTTCTCAAATGTCTCTCCCAGGCCATTCCTCCGTCCTCTGGGTCTGGCCACCTTCTCAGCTGTCTCAACAGAATGGTGGCTATTGATGACCTGGAGAGGTTGTTATGGGTGCCCAGGCAGGCCTGGGGGTGGAGAGACAAAAGACAAAGGCAGGCCAGGGTCTGAGACTGATACACAGCAGCCAGCCCTCACCACCCTCCAGCCGTATCACCACCCTCTGGCTGTATCACCACCCACAAAGCCAGAGCCGGCCCCTCTGTCTTCCACAAACACCTCCACTTGTTCTTTTGCCACCATTTTCTGGAGCAAAGCAGTCCCAGGTGGTCACTTTCATAGCACGGTGTCTAAACGTACATATTGAGGAGTCAGATCTGGGTTCAAGTCCTAGCGCCACGCACACCAGCTGCCTGGGCAGGTTACCTAATCTCTGTGATGGAGAAGATAGAGTTGTTCATCTGTAGACTGTTTTGACAATAGACCCTTGTAGGGCCATTGTCAGGATCAAATAAGCCAGGCACTGGCATATAATAAGTGTTCGATAAATGTTAGTGTGGCTATTATTGTAGTTGTTATTATTGAGTCATTGGGGGAGGGGACAGGCTCAGGGTTATTTGTCCAGTTGGTTCTCCTCAAGGATGGCCCATGCCCACCCCCCATCATAGTATTAACAATTTCTAATCAGTGGCTGTTCTGTATGTCTGGTACTCTATGACCATTTCGATTATCATGAGAAACCTATGAGATGTGTCCTGTGGTGCCCAGGCCACAGATAGAATCCTTGGCTCAGAGCTGGGAAGTAACTCGCCTAGCACAGTGTAGACAGGGCTGCCACGGGAGCCAGGCTGGTCAGCCCCATGCTGTGCTGAACCCCCATAGCCTCTGTCCAAAGCCCCTCAGGTCTCACAGGGACACTTAGGAGACATCATAGGGACACTAAGGGGTCCTCAGTGTCTCTGAGGGCCTCAGATGTTAACCTTGCCAGCCCTGGGCTTTGCATAGACACTGAAATGCAACAGCCCAGGTCAGAGAGGGCATGCAGGGGTGGCGCTGCTGTAGAACGAGCTCTCCCTCTCTTCCTCAAAAGCCAGCTCCTTTTGGGGTTTTTCGTTTTCTCCTTGGGAGGGCAGTGCCCTCCAAGTGGCGTGGTCCAGTCCCGACCTTCCTGGAGCGCTGGTTCCTCCGCTGCAGGGCCATGGGGATGCAAACTCCCTGCCTCCCCGGCATGCTGTGGAACGCTGACAGGGCCGGGCGCGTGCCTTCTGCCAGCCCCGCCGCCATGCAGCCAGGGCAGAGGTGGTTCTCGGCACGTGTCTGGACCTCTGTGGCTGGGGTCACTCCAGAGGAAACTTCCGAAGTCCAGGGAGGAGCTACAGCCCACAAGGCCACCAGGGCAGATCACAGCAGTCCCCGTATGCCTCTGGATCTTTTCATGGATTGCAGAGTGAAACCCCAGGAAGACGCAGGCAGGGTTTGGAGGAGGGCGGCCTTCTCTTTCCCAGGCGTTGCCCGCTTGGCTATTCGATTCCCAGGGCGGCACTGCACTCACACAGGGCTTCTCTCTCTCTCTTCCCAAGGGTATTTTCTGTGTGACTTAGAATAAGTATTGGGTCATGTGGATGTTACTATGGCAACCGGTGTTTTAAATAAAAATAGTGTTACACCCCCGGTAGCCTGTCAGTGTGAAATGTGCCTATAGGCAGTGAAAGGCTGTTGGCATCTGCATCCCTTCGGTTCCCAGCAGCATCCTCCTGGCACCCCCCAGGCCTAGAGGGCAGAATCTGCTGCTCTGACAGGGCTGGGCTCCCTAGTAGTTTAGGGGGGAAGGTGGGTGGCTCGCACAGGTAAGTTTCCCTCAGCTGGCCAGGGGGCTCTCCCTGGTGACTCCCCCAACTTCTGCCAGCAGCAGACAGGGGCTGCTGTTCTCTAAGTCCTTTCTGGACAGAACATTTGATTAAAGATGGGCTTTATCTTGGAGTCTACTTCCCAGGGAACACAAACGGAGACAAGGATTTGTGTGCAAATAATTTGTTTGGGAGGCAGCGCAAGGAAACAGCAGTGGTGCAGGGAGTGAGACAGGGGAGGGAGGGCGGCCAGCAAAGGTGCATGTTCTGACGCGACTGCTGCAGACAAGTGGAGCTCAGTCCCGCGTGGGAACTTTGGGAGACCATTGAGTAATGCATCCCCTCAGGGGCAAGGGAGCTGGCGCATTTGTTTAGTAATCCCCCTCTGTCACTGGATTTGAGCAATGAAACAAAAACAAACAAAAAACCAAACCAAACCTCACAAAAGTCCTTAGGCAGAGAGTTGGCAGGCAGCAGGCTTTAGGGTTTTAAGGTGAACACCTGCCTAGAGGATATGGGCAGGGCACCCACCCCTGCTATAGGCCTCCTGGCTGGGCCCTCAGCCTTCTGCATGTCAATGAATTCCCCCAACTATCAGAAGCACTTTTGTGTTGGGATGAGGAGCTGAATCTGAAAAGCTAAAGGAATATGAAATGGGCTTTAAAGATTTCCATAAATCCTGAGACCTTTGAGGGCATGATGATGAAACTGGTACCTTTAAGGCCCAGTGTCCTCCGTGGTGGGGCTGGTGGCAGGTGGGAGAAGGGCTGGGTTGGGGAGGGCTTGTTCTCTTTTGGAGGAAAGAGAGGCAGCTTATTACATTCCAAACAAGTGCTTTTGAAAAGTGTTTGAGTATGTCCTTCTTGACTGACTTTAGACAATGAAAAATTTTAAGATTAGGCACAATGACATTGAACCCAAGAAACGCAAACTTTTAGGGGAAGTTTATGGCTGGTGGTTTAGGTAGGAGTGAATAGGTAGAAATGAATTGGAGATACAGTGCTTTGAGGCAGGAATTGGGGCAAGGTGGGCAATTTTTCTTCTGCCATTAGGTTGTGTGAGTTCTCTGGGTAGAGTTAACTGCCTGGCACATCCATTCACCTTCTGAGCACAGGTAGCCCGGTCTTGCTTTGAACACAGAGTCAGTGGGTCTGTCCATCAGTGGGAAAAGAGTTGCTTCCCAAAGTGCCCCACCACCTTCTCCTTGGATTTGAATCCTGAGTAGATGTTACAAGGACTAAAATTTGGAGCTTATTGATGTCAACAGTAGTGTTCTAAAAAAAGGAGCTCACTAATTTCATGAGACTGTGGAGCATCCAGTTCTTATCCTTTCCTCTAGTTCCTTAGCTTTTCCTTAAGCCCTCTGGGTATCCCATAGTATTCCAAGGCATTCTTTTGCCTTTTCTTATTAAATTAGGGTTTGTTTCTGTTGGTTGTAATGGAAGAACTCTGAATGATCTTGACTCCTGTGGAGGGATCCCATTGGGATTAAAAATCTAGATACCATCAAAGGAAGCCCTGTGAAAACCTGTCTCTGTGGCTGCTATTTCATGTAGTAGGTGCAGAAACAAGGGAGGAAGAGAAAAGTGTTAGCATCGCGGGAGTGGAAGAGGTGTGTGTGGGGGCGGAGAAGGGAGGAGGGATTGCCTGTGACAGAGAATGCGGAGGAGGGCAGGGTAGGGCAGGGGGAGCCTCAGCCTGCATTATAGATCCCATGGTCTCAGCCAGGCCGGTGCCAGGCTCCGGCGCAAGGACCTCCCCTCACAGAAGTCCAGTGTTGGATGGAAATGGCTGGGCCCTAGTGCTCTGCTATGCTCAGGCTTTAGCTAGGGCTGCTGGGAGGTAGTGTGGCCTCAGCTCAAAAGCCAGAATCATTGCTGAAGGCGCGGCGGCTGGAGACTGCCTGCTCACTGACTCCTTTGCAGCGGAACAGCAAGTCCTGCCTGGTAGGGAGATCTGAGTGGCTGCCATCTGCCGACTATACACTGTTTTGTCTTGACACTCTCCATTTTATCTTGTTTGGGCCTCTCACTGTTCCTGTGAGGTCGGTGCTATTTCCACTCCCACAGATGGTGAAATGGAGACCTAGCAAGTTATCTACCCCCTGCCCACATTCACACGCCCTGATAGTGAATGTGAAAGTTGGGATTAAAAAAATTTTTTTTTTTTTAGATGTGGGATCTTGCTATGTTGCCCAGGCTGGTCTTGAACTCCTGGCCTCAAATGATCCTCCCACCTTGACCTCCCAAAGTGCTGGGATTACAGGCATGAACTACCATGCCTGGTCGAGAGTTGGGATTTGAACTTAGCTATCTTTGGCTCGAATGCTCTTGCTTCGATGTCCTGTGGCAGCAACCATTGCTTCAACTGCTGTCATCCCCTTGATAAGTCCTCACTGGGGCTCTGCAGCATCAGTGGCTGCTTATTGCCCCCAGAGCAAATCTATGTGGGTAGTGTGTACGTCTGTGCACTGGGTCTGTCTTGGGTTAAAAACACAGCTTTCCTTTTAGAGCTGAATAATATTCCATTCCTTTGCCTAGATGCACCACAGTTTATTTATCCATTCACTTACTGGAGGACATCCTGGTTGCTTCCAAGTTTTAGTGATTAAGAATAAAATTACTCTAAAGATCCATGTGCAGGTTTTCGTATAGACATAAATTTTCAACTCTTTTGAGTAAAATACCAAGAAGTGCGATTGCTGGATGGGATAGAAAGGGCATGTTTAGTTTTGTAAGAAACTGTCAGACTGTCTTCCAAAGTGGCTGTACCATTTTGCATTCCCACCGGCAGTGAATGAGGGTTCCTGTTTTGTGGCTCCTCATTCTCACCAGCATTGGGTGGTGTCAGTGTTCTGGATTTTGCCCCTTCGAATAGCTGTGCAGTGATATCTCACTGTGGTTCTGATTTGCATTTCCCTGGTGACATGTGATGTGGAGCATCTTTTCCTACACTTACTTGCTGTCTGTGTGTCTACTTTGGTGAAGTGTCTGTTCAGGTCTTTGCCCCATTTTTAAATTGGTTTGTCTGTTTTCCTATTGTTGAGTTTTAAGAGTTCCTTGTATATTTCTCCCTGTCTGTAACTTGTCATTTCATTCTCTTTACAGCGTCTTTCACAGAGCAGAAAATTTTAATAAAGTCTAGCTTACCAACTCTTTCTTTCAAGGATCATAACTTTGGTGTTGTATCTAAAAATTAGTCACCAAAAACCCAACATCATCTAGAGCTCTTAAACCATGAAAAGACGTGGAGGAAACTTAAATGCATATTGCTAAACTGAAGAAGCCAATCTGAAAAGGCTACATACTGTATGATTCCAACTATATGACATTCTGGAAAAGGCAAAACTAAGACAGTAAAAAGATCACTTGCCAGGGGTTGGGGGAAAGGGAGAGATGAATGGGCGGAGCACAGAGATTTAGGGCAACGAGAGTACTCCGTATACGACAATGGAAGGTGCGTGTCATTGAACATTTGTACAACACCGAGAGTGAACTCTGTTGTAGACTATGGACGTGAGGTGATAATGGTATGTCAATGTAGGTTGATCAATTGTAATAAATGCACCACTCTCGTGGGGGATGTTGATAATAGGGGAGGCTGTGCAGGTGTGGGGGCAGGGAGTATATAGGACACCTCTGTACCTTCCACTCAATTTTGCTGTGAACCCAAAACTGCTCTAAAAAAATAAAGTCTATTAAAACACATCAACAAAAAATCCCCATAGGTTTCTTTCCCATGTGTTTTAGTTCGGATTCCCTCAAAGGCAGATGCTGAGGCAAGTGGTTTACTTGCGAGGATATTCCCAGAAGTTTGGGGGAGGGAGTGAAAGAGAGGAGAGGAGTATGAGCCAAGAAAGGGCGTCAGTGAACCAGTCGACATGGGCAGCCGGTGCTCCCTCCTGCTGGGGACCGGCTGAGGAGCTGTACAGGATGCGGGACAAGCCTGGCTTCTGTTCCTCATTGGTGGAATGCAGCCCCGGGGCGGGGCTCCCGGCACCTCCTGGCACCTCCAGGCAGGCATGGCCTTTGCCTAGGCTGAGCAGCTCGCGGGGCACCAGAAAGAGCCTCAGGCACGGAGCTGGGATGGGGCGGGGTGGATGCCATCAGCGGTCAGCAATGGCCCGTCATAGCCCTGGGGGACTCAGAGGTGCTGGGATAATCCACAGCATCCCACATGCAGACTCAAGGTTTTTAGGAAGAATCCAATTCCACTTTCAGAATATCTGATACTTGTGACTCCGGATTCAGGGGAAGTAGCAGCGATCATACAACTGTTGGGGCACTGTATTAGTTTGCTAGGTTGTCACAACAAAATGCCACAGACTGGATGGCTAAAACGACAGAAATTTCTTTCTCATGGTTCTGGAGTCTAGAAGTCCAAGATGAAGGTATCTTAGACTGTTCGGTTTCTCCTGGGGCCTCTCCCCTTGGCTTGCAGGTGGCCACTGTCTTGCCATATCCCCAGATGGTCTTTCTCTGTGTGCTCTTCTTGGGGGCTCGTCCTCTTCTTAGGAGGACACCATTTTTATCGAATTAGGGCCCCACCTTTATGGCCTAATTTCACCTTAAGTACCTCTTTAAAGGGCCCATCTCCAAATAGTCATATTGAGGGTTAGAGCTTCAACATAAGAATTTTAGGGGAACACAATTCAGTCTGTAACAGACATGATGGCCAGCGAGAAGACCTGGATCTAAGCCATGTTTCTTCTTTTTCCTGGTCCCAGAAACACTTAAGTGAGAAGCTCAGGGTCACACAGATTGGCAATACAGTGCTGAGTCAGAAGCAAATGTGTCTGCCCAGGGTGACCCCCAGCCCAGGGACTGCCCACACCCACTGTCTACAAGGTATCCCAGCCTTGGCCCTCTCTCCTCGAGAACCCTTGAGGGGCCCGGCCTTTGGTCCTGAGGCCTGGTTCTAGGGATGGTCATGCTGTGTGGCCTTGTCCAAGTGCTTCCCTTTGTCCCCTCTTCTGGGACATGAGGGACTGGGTTACATTCCCATTCCTATTCTCCCAGTCTTGTTTCCAGTGTGAGTGAACATTCTGGGGGAAAATGGGCACTCACATCTGCTAGAGGGATTGTACATTGGAACAGTCTGTCTAGGAAGGTGATCTGGCAGGACGTTTCAAAGGCTCTAAAGAATGTGCACGTCCAAGGTTATTGCTTTATGATGTATTCCTAGAAGGGCAACTGCTGGTCAAAGATTAAGCTATGAGGAGAATCACTAGCGTTGGTTTCTCACATGTCACTTTTATAAACATGCCCAACACCAAGGGACTGGATAAACAAATCATGGTACCTTATGCAATGGAACACACAGACATAAAACATGATTCTGCAAAGAATATTTAATAATGTGTAAAGATTTTCCATAATATCAAGTGAAAAAGCTAATTACAGAGCAACCCATAGTGTGGTTCAATCCATGTTAAAAAATACAAAAAGCTAGAAGGATAAAAAGCCAGGAAGAAACTGTAGTTACTTCAATGTGATGGCATCTTAAATTTCTATGTTCTGAAGTAACAGTGTATATTTATTGATTTTGAAATATGAAAATCCACAAAAACAGTTGTTAAGAAAAATAATTTACCTAGTTTGGGCAGATGCTGCTGGCCAGCTAACTCTGCAGCTGTTACCCACATATTCCTCCCTTGCTGCTTGTTTTTCCACTTTCTGTAGTTGAATCCTCACCTTTCCAGCTCTTCTAACTGCTGATGTGGCCAAGTGATGGAGTTCTGGCCAGAGAGATTTAAGTGGAAATTCACTGGGTGGACATAGAGGTTTCTTGAAAAGCTATGCCTTCTGATAAAAAGGAACTATTACTGGACTGTTCACCTCTCCTTTCTTCTTCCTGGAATATGGAGGTGATGGCTGGAACAACAGCAACTCTCTTACCATGAGGTAATAAAGATGGTGGAGCAGAAGGGTTAACTCTAGGCTTTCAATGGCATCCTTGAGTCATTGCACCAACTCTGGACTAGACTCCTACCTCCAGGCTTCTTTTTATGAATGATAATTCTGATATAACAGTTCTGGTTAGAGCAGTTATGAATGCTTTGGGCTGCAAGTAACAGAGTTAAGGTCGTTCCCCTAGGTCCTAGATCACCCCCGTTATTCCAATGTTGCCTCCATGGAGAGAAACAGAGATGTCCTCAACAAGGCACTTTCTTCCCAAGCTTGGTGGTACCCTCTATTTGGCATTAGTATCTGAATTTGTTTGGTGGCCCTTGGAGAAGAGCACTGCCTGTCTTTTATAGCATGGGAACATGTTAAACATCTGGTATGCCACACAGGGCAGGGCAGGGCATGGCACTGCATGGGACAGTCAGCTGTCCCTCAAAACACTTCCTATGTGCTGGGCATTATGCCAAGTGCTGGGGGAGGCAAAAGAACAAAACAGACCCACATCCTGTCCTTCTGAAGCTTATCACTTGGTGGAGAACAAGGATATCAAAAGTCAGTTAATCTCATGCATGGTTATGTATACAGTGTTTTAAAGTACAGGGTGCTGTGTGAGTGCATCATGGAAGAGCCTGGGCTAGGGCCCAGGGAAGGCAGCCTAGAAGCTTTTCTCTGTCTTTAATCTCAGCAAGATGAATCCAAAATTCCCATCTTGTCTGTGATGGCCTCTGGGTAACGATTTCCCAGGGAAGGCGGCCTTCCTGTTGATGAGAGCCCTCGCCTGTGAGCTTCCTTGTCCATGTCAGCAAAGTGAGGAGCCTGGACTTGGCGAACTTCTAGGTTTCCAGAACTAAAATGACACACGAAAGCTGCTGAGAGAGGCACCACCAGGGGAACGGTGCAGACTCAGCTGGGGTGGCGACACTGGGGCTGTTAGGAGAGGGGCTGTTTACTTCCCATCCTTGGCAAAAATGGGCCCCACATTTGTTCACTCAACACACACACACACCGAACACCTGCTGTGTGCCAAGCACTGCTCTGGCTGCTGGGGATGTATCGATGAACACAGCAGACAGTGATCTCGGCACTTGGGGGTTTATGGTCTAGCAGGAGGAGACAAGATCACAGTAACCTATGCAGGCATTTCAGGGTGATACCTGCCTTGGAAGCAAGGCACACAGGTGAGGCGAGGGATTGGGGGCAGTGGTACATATTCCATAGGGAGGTCAGGGTGGCTGTCACTGAGGGGGGGAGTCGTCTAAGACTTGCAGGAGGGAAGAGACGCCTCTGCAGGGGACAGAGTATGCCAAGGCCTTAGGGGTGGGCCTATGTGAGGTGCAGCAGGAAGGCCAGTGGGGACAGGGCAGATCCTGTGTGGCCATGAGCAGTGGAGGTCAGAGCGCCAGGACCCGACTTGTGTTTCAAAAGGATTTCAGGTCCGCCCTTGTCCAGTTTATTTACTCTGAGTCAAAACATCGAGGCATCGATGGTGGGCAGACCTGGTGACCCAAAGTCGCATCGATGGATGTGGGCTCAGACCCTGCATGTACCAAGATAACCTGAGCAATGAAGCATTTCTTCATTTGTAATTTGTTCTGATGTATCTTTAAGTGAGTATGACTTGTCTAATCATAAAAAATATTCAGATTGTTAAAAGACAAGTGGTTATCTCTGGGCATACGACTATAGGGGACTTCCACATTCTATCCTGTACGTCTATCATCTTTTTAATTTTTGGTCCTTGAGCAGTGTTATTTTCTATTGGTTTGTGCCTCTAAACAAAGTTAATTACACACAACACACACACACACACACACACACACACACACACACACACCCACACCCCATGCCTCTTCCAGCCGACTCAGACCCGAGGGAACAGCTTTGGCAATCCACTGCAGGAGGATATGTGTCCCCCCTCCCCATTTCCAGTGCGTGCTCCCCACAAACTCCAGTGTTTCAAGTCGAAGGCAGGCACACCTACATACCCTGTTGGCAGGTGGCAGAGAGCTGCCTGGGAAGGAGGGATGAAGAGGAAGCCCCTTTGGGCAGGGTTAGCAGCGCAAGTCCTTGGAGCCTAACCATCTACTCACAGCTGCTTGACCTTTTGGAGCTTGTTCCTCACCTGAAAGATGGAATGATGACACTGCTTCCCTTCCCAGGGCTGCTCTGTGCCAAATGGGATGACGCAGACCCAGTGCCTGGCACACAGTAAGTGCCAGCGGGATACGGGGGTCACTGCCTTTGTTGTGCAGCACCAAGACCTCTGACTCTGGAAATAGAGCACCAAGCTGTGTGGCCTAGGGCAGGTTACTTAACTTTCCTGAGCTTCTGCTTCCAGTGTAAGGTGGAGCTGCAATGGGAGGCCACAGCAGGCTGCAGGTGTCCCTCACAGTGACTTCCTTTGCCTCAGTGGGCCCTGCCCTGATTCCATTCCTCTGAGACCATGCTGATGGGCTGCTGGAGGCGCCTGGCCCTGGGCCTCGCTGCACCCAGGATCTGCTCCGCTAGGAAGCGAGGCTTCCCAGACCCGAGGCTGCTCCCAAGTTTCATCTTCTGTTGGGCCTCAGCCTTAGGTCTCGCAGCATTTGGCCTCTGTGGCACTCCCTGGAAACAGGGAGCAGTGGTCCAAGTCTCTAGAACTGAAGCAGAATGCCAGGCAGCTACAGCGTATGTTAGAAATTAGGTTTTACTGCTTAGGTAGTTTGCTCCATTTTTCTATCAAAACCCTTTTCTGCTATGCCTTTTAAAATAGCAACTTCAAACCTCACACCTTGGTCTGTGTGAGGCTCTGCATGAGTTTCTGTGGGGACAGAGGGAATGGTAGGACAGATTATTGGTGCCCCCCCCCGCCTTAAAAATCCATCAAAAATCAACAGTAAGGTGAAAAATTTTAACTTCAACTCTGTCCTTGAGACCCATGAACTGTTCCTGAAATATCAGCAAAGCGGTGTGCAGAGTTTTCCTGGGGAGGGTGCCCACGGCTTTCCTGATAGTCTCACTGCAGTTGGTAAGATGGGAGCATGCAGGAACTCTTGCCTCGTAGCAATGACAAACAGAAACCCTCAAATTACTATATTTTCTATTAAAAAATAAAAGAGAGAAGCCAGTTGCCTGGAGCCAATACCTACCAAGAGACAGATGCTCAGGGTTAAAAGGTCTTTGGCTGTGGCTGTCACAAGGAATATATAAAAGACTGTCTCTGAGGCCTGAAGTAAAGGGCTGGTGACAATTACCAGTAAAACAAATGAGGACATCTGTCCCCACCTCCACCAAAAAAAGAAGCTAACCTCACGGTAAAAGTACAAGAAAAATTTTCAAGTTCAAACAAAATGACTGCCCCGTATGTTGACTCTTTATGGCATTGCACTTTAGGGTCAGGGTTTCGCGGAGGTGGCTGCCACTCCAGTGGCTTTTCAGTGCTCAGACGGATGCAGGTGCTCTGAGTGGGGCACTGCCGGCTTTCCTGGTCCCCACTTGTCCGCTGAGGAGGCAGGAAATCAAAAGCAGGACCAGGCATGGGTCTGGGAACACTGCGGGGCTCCGTGCTCTGCTCACCCCTGGGGGGCAGGTTCCTAAACTTCTCTGCCTCTACTTTCTCTCCCTAGAATGGGGTGGTTGTGAGATGAGATTAAAGAAATGGAAAGCCTTTAAAAATGTACTGTGCTGTGTACTGTGTTAAGAATGCAATAAACTATGAAAAAAATCTAAGACTTCATATTGGTAGAAAATAACTTACCTTCCAACTCCCCTGTTGTGAGGGATGAAAGGATGTTCTGGCCATGTTTATTCTGGCGAAAATGGGAAGAGTCAGGTTTTCATAGCCCAGAATACCTGGGGATTTACTTTTCAAATTCAGAAAGGAGTTTTAACAGAATTATTATCCAAGATACAGTAAATGCCATAAACTTTTCACACTGCTGCAAATGGCGGGCACAGGCACTCCACTACTGTGGCTTTTTTTTTTTTTTTTAAATTATCATGGGTGCCCAGTTGTACATACCTACAGGATACATGCGATGTTTTCATACAGGCATGTGACATGTAACAGTTGAATCAGGGTAACTGGGCCATCCATCCCCTCATGCATTTATCGTACCATGGCCTCTTAACATCTGGCACTGGAAGGCTCCCCCCCCCCATCTTTTACTCTATTTTAGGGGTTCTCAAACTTGAGTGCATTGCGGAATCCCCTGGGGGGAGGTTATTAACACACAGGATGCTGGGCCTTGGCCCTGAGCTTCTGATTCGGCTGGGGTGGGGCTGGAGAATGTGCACGTCTCACAAGTTCCCACGGGGTGCCGGTCCAGGGACCACTCTTTGAGAACCATCGCTCTATTTGATATTAAATACACTCAGGACACTTCCTTCCAAATCCAGCTTTTCCCAGAATCGCCGACTGGGGTCGGCAGATGGTGAGCAGTTGGAGAGGACAAGATTGCGGGTGTGAAAGTGTGTGTCTGATGAGTTCCCTATGTCACCAAGGTTTGAGGCAGTCTGTAATGGGCCTCTTGGAGAATCCTAGTCTCTGGAATGTGACCAGCTGCAAAGGTAGGACCCTCAGTAAGTTACAACATAGAGATTCTAAACTCAGGGCTTCAGATGATCATTAAATCAAGGCTTTAGAAAAGGGGAACATGCACATACTAGTTTTTTTTATGGCCAGGTGGCATCAGGTCAACCTAATTGGAGGGTCTGGGATGTTCTGGAGGAGGGAGGCTGTTCTCAGTGAGGTTGGATCATTTTGGAAAAGAAGCCACAATGTGGACAGAGGTGTGTGGCCCAGGGGTGGGGCTCTGGCTGGAGCTAAGAACTGAGAGGGCAGCCCGGGGCTGCGCTCCCCTAGGCTGGGCTCGCGGAAACACTCAGTTCTGAGGGCACATGTTTGCCTTTGCAGCCTCGGCCTCTGAAGGTCACTGTGCAAACCTCAAATGAATTCACCAGCCAAACACCAAAATTAAGTAGAGCTTCCTCTGATCCTAAATGGGTTTTCTCTCTCATTCTCTCCCTAGACTTGACCCCATTTTATATTTTATTGGATTTTTAATCAGGTTCCGTTATGAAGTGCTTTAAACAAGGTTAGAATCTACAAACACACACAGGGGGAGAACACTGCCTGGTCTACCTGGTTTAAGAAGCCAGAGTGGAAGCCTCCGAGAATGGAGAAGGCTTGACTCAGGCCCTGGGAGCAAGTCCCGGGGACTTCCCCTTTCAGCTTTGTCCCCTTCACTCTGCAGCATGGACTCTGGGGCTGAGTGCTTGGGTTTGAATAGCAGTGTCACTAATTACCAGTGCTGTGGTCTTGGTATTTACCCAATAGGGTGGTTACATGCCCTACCTGCTTATTGTGAGGAAGCTGAGGCACCAAGAAATGGCTAAATGCATGCAGAGCACTGAGGGCAGTGCCTGCCGCTAGTATTATGATGCCACTGGAAAGAAACCAAGACTCAGGGCTTCAACAAAGAGCAAGAGTAGCTGACCCTAAAGGACACTGGGCTCTGGCTATGCTCATCCATTCATGGAACACATCTCTCATAGAGCTACTACTCAATGCCACTCACTGAGCTAGGATAAGGGGGTGCAGCAGTGAAGGAAGCTGAGTATTCCTGTCCTCAAGGAGCTTACAGCCTAATGAATGCACAAGGGCAATAGGAGACGAATGCTGTGAAGGCACAGAATTCAGCTTGCTGGGCACACAGAACCTGGGCTGGCCTTTTGGGTGGAGGGCGTTAGCTGTCTGAAATCTGGGGGACAGGCTTCAATAATGGGAGTTGGGAAACAGCTGGGAGCACCCCAGACTGGGCTGAGCCAAATGAAGGCTCTGGGGTGGGGCAGGCAGGATTTTGTGGAGGAGAAGATGGGGGAGTGTGTGCCACTCATGGATTCTACTGCAATTAGGGGGAGTCCAACTCTTTAAGCAGTTTTAATGCTGGGGGTGGGAGGGATTCACATGAGTTAGGGGTGCATTTTGAAAACATCATTCTGGCTGTAACCTGCAAAGAGAGAGGGTTGGAATGGAAGCTGGAGAGGATGTGGGGAGACCAAACAGGGGGTGACAGTGGTTCTGAAGAATCCCCCGGAAGGCCTGTGAACATGCAGCTCGCTGTAGGTTCTGTCTGGGAGCAGCAGATGTGCGGTGGTCCTTGGATCCTGCTTTTCCAACATGCTGAAGCTGCTGCCCGTGGGCCACAGCATGAGTCGCACTGGCTTGGACTCTGCTGGTGGCGGGGGAGTTGGCAAGTGGATGGGTTCTCAGGGACAGGCAGTTTATATGTTTTAGGAGACAGTGGGAAGCCCTTTCTGAACACCGGGACTCTTTGTACTTCGAAGATAATTGTCCCCAAACATACTTTAGTACAAATTTTAGAGACGCCCTTAGTGACTTGAGGATAGGGTGAGGGACAGAACTTCACAGAAGTCATAGACTCACCTCTTAGAACTCTAAGGTGACAGAGATCCAGGCGGCTCTGATGAACTCAGGCTCTGTGTAACCTCTGCATGGGGCTTTTGTCCATCTCTCTGACTTTCTGTGGGACAGCAGCAAAAGCCCTGTGCAACACGAAGGTTACACAGACAGGGCCTGGGTTAATCAGAGTGGCCCTGGATCCCCGTCCTACAGAAAGTCAGAGAGAAGGACATCTTTTTCTCAGTGCTTCAGAAAGGATGCAACTCAGCAACTCTGTCTTGGACACTCCTGGCTGGGCTCTCAAAAATGGTGGTGTCACACATCAGATTTAATTTAGGTATAAAAACACTCCAACTATGGAGACCCCAGGTAGTTTTCCAACTCTGTCGGGTCCCTGGCTGTGAGGACCTGGGGAAAGGAAGCCCATCTGTCAGCACAGGTAACGGCACGAATTATCCCTGACCAAGCATCTGGCAGATCAGGGCCCTGAGAACGGTCTCGTGCGTGGTTCCCACCCAGCATCCACATCTGCGGGACACACACCGACGGAGAGCTGCGAACTCTCCCCAGTAAAGAAAGGGCACCTAGGACCATCCAGGAAATAGGTTCATTCCCTGTACATGTGGTTACAAAGGGCCTTCCTTTCTCTGGGAGTGTCCCCTGAGGCCACCATCCTGTAACTAGGTCCTCCACTTTGCCCTATTCAAAGCCTCAGCGTCCCTCCACAGCCACTGTGTTGCCAGGACCTAGGAGGAAATGGTTAGTTTAGTGGCGCTTAACCCCGCTGAGGGCCCATAACTGCATTTTTCACAGGGGGAAGTCGGGTAGCGCTGTTTTCTCCGTAGGAAGCTAATGCTGCCAGGAGTGGCTTTTCCTTTCAAAGTGGAACTGCATGCTGGGGGATGAACAGCGGCCTCAGGAGGCCAGTGTTTGCGGTGGAGCTGCACCAGCAGGCCCGGAACCGGACGGCTGCTTGCCTGGGCTCTGGAGCCGGCGGTCGTCTGCGGAGGGCCTGGCTGCCTCGCGGGGGCGCCCTTGCTGGAGCCGGACGCTGCCTGCAGTGCGGTGCGGCCCTGGTGTTGTGAAGTAGCCGTTCTCTGATTGGCAACGGCCTGATTCACAACACCAGCTGCCCCACCGCACCATGCTGGGTGGCCCCTCTGCAGGGCGACTGGTGCTGCTGCTGGAGGCGGGAGGAGGGGGAGAGAGCAGAGAGAGCAGCGGTGGTTAGAGCAGGATGCAGGCAGATCCCATCACTTCATCACCCTCCTAGCCGCATCTACGAGACTTCTCTTGTTCTGTTGTGTCTTTTGCCAGCTTCCCCATCCCATGGGGTCATGGGTGGGAATCAGTGGCACCCAGGAGCCCTGGTTCCTGGACACAAACTTACCTGTGTGTTGGTACTTCTGTGGGAAGAGGATCTGCCTTAACAAATCCTGAAAGGGAAACAGCCCTCCCCAGTTTCAGTATCTGCTCAGCGAGGTGCAGTGGGAACCAGATACTTTTAACCCATCACTACGGTTTTCTTCCCCATTGATATTTGTCCAGGGAGGAATGAAGGGATTTTCCATTATTCTTTTGCCAAACATGGAAACCAGAGACAGTTCTCCCCTCGCATTCTGAGTAGTAATTTTGCCAGACTCCCTGCGCCGCGTCCCCCCTTCCCCCAATTTGTATGCCTGTCCAGGGTCCCCAGACCTTGAAGGCTACACTTGGAGGAGCTCCCACGACTGCTGAGAATGATCAGGTCAAAATGGAATCCTTCAAGGATGGGGCGCAATCTCCATGACTCAGTCCGCTGCAGAGTTGGGAACACATCCCAAGCACAAGATTAGGGGGATCACTGAGGATTCGAGGCAGTCACACAAATCAGCAAAAACTGAGGCTGGCTGCAAAGAAATCAAGTAGCCAACATGAAGCACTCAACCATGGTGGCACCTTGCCTTTCTGCCAGCAGATGACCCACTGGGCTCCTCCTCTCCCCAGTTTCAGCCGATCCAGGGTATCGTGTGTCTCTCCTAGGGAAGCTCGGCAGTAAAATGACTTTGGAACTGTCCTTTTGGTATCTGCTTGGATTTTATCACCATTATGACATTATGTAGCGTAAATTGATGTGAAAATAGCATTAGAAGTTTAATGCCTATTTCCAGGTGTCAATAAACACTTTAAATGAACAGTTCTTTGGCCCCAAATGGCTCCTGCCTGCTGCGTGGTTCTTAGTTACCCAATCAAGAAAAATCACATTTCCCACTTTCTGCCATCTATCTTGGAAACTGCTTTATTTTAAGGACACAAACTTGGCAAGTTGCAAGTACTGGATGTGGCACAGAAGTTCTGCCAAAGTTCTTGCCAGAGTCGGGGGAGGCAGAAACTTTGAGTAATTCATCAATCATAGCTTAACACCACGCCATGTAAATCACCATGGCCTTGGAGTTCGGAAATGTCTGGGTTTTCCTGTCTACGATCAAAGAATCCCTGATGGGACATGAGGCTATAATCTCTACACTGGGGCCTCTATGGTCCACAGAATTGCCAAGCTGGGGATTTGTACCAAATGTGGGTTGCTCCTGCCAGACACCCAGGAAGGGCATGGAACCAGGTGTGCAGTTAGTGTGCGCTAGGGCAGAAGGAAAGCTGATGTCTGGGGCCAGGTGCTGTTCTAGGCACTTCCCACACTTAAACTCCTTGAATCCGCATCACACCCTGTGAGAGTCATGATCTATCACTGTGCCCACTGGGCTAGAAATGGGAAGTTCAGGGGGATGAAGGAACTTGTGGTCAAGGAGCAGGGGGAGGAGCTGGAGTGGAGAGGACACCCAGCTCCAGCTCGGCCAGGAAGTTCCCTGGTGGACACAGCCGATTCTGGGTGCCTCTCCCCGTCAGACTGCTCTTCTGTTGAAGATGGCCCAGAGCAGATGGCCTCTAAGTCCCATAGCCCCAGATCTGCAGGCTCAGATCCTGCTTTCTGGACACACAGTGTAGATGAGCAGATGGCTGTGTGGCACATGGTTACGCACCAGGGCTTGGTGTGCTTCTGACTCTGTCCCTTTCTACCTGTGTCCTAGCACAAGTTACCAAACCCTTCTGGACCCCAGTTTCAGTACCTGCAAAACAGTGTAATATGAGATCAGAAAACCTGGCATACAGCAAATGCTAGACATGTGTTGGCCGAGGTAACGTGGCTAGCTTTCTGAGCACTGGGTAGAGACCTGGCATTTTTTCCTTCCCATGGGGCTGAACTTTCTTGAGGACCAACACCTACTTACTCTGAGAATTAGCAAGTTCCAGAAAGTGGGATTAGCTCCTCGCAAAATAAAGCAAGACCAAATTGCTGAGTGGACAAGAGTCTTCGGCAAAGTTAATGTGCTCTTTTGGCCAAGACTGTGTGCAGGGGACGGTCATGTTGGTAGCAGGTGAAACCTGAATAAACCCTGAGAAAGTAAAACACCATGGACCCAGTACTGGCACTTATCCCCTCCCTGCATCCATGGGCAAAAGGTGACTCGGGAACAGGTGAGAAGCTGCGGCCATGAACAGAGCTATCTATAGCCAACTCCACTTCTTGGTTCTGTCTAAACCCTCATCAGTGCCCAGGGGGTCAAGGAGAGACCAAGAAATGATAAACAAATAACCATCAGGTTTTAACTTCAAACGCTTGCAAGGAGCTGGCATCCTGCAAGGGCTGGGCCTGGCCCAGGCCCTACCTCCTACTCCTCTAATCCCTCAATGTCCTCCTTGCCCTCTGTGCTTTTTTAACTTATCAAAATGGGCCATGCTCCTTCCTACCCCAGGGCCTTCACACAAGTGCCATCCTCCACCTGGAATGCCTCCCTCCCTGTTTTGCAGAGTTAAATGTCAACTTCTTCAGGCTTCAGCTCCAAAGTCACTTCCTGGACCCCCAACCCCAGATCAGATCTGACTCTTCTGAACTTGCTCTGCAGGCATCTGGCACTCCTTCTTCAATGCACTTATCACGGAGCGGGAGTGCAGTCTCCTCCACTCGAGTCCACCTTCACCATTGCAGCCCCAGTGTTGGCCACAGGGGATACTGGTTGGATAAATGAATGATTTCAACCAACACTCTGTGGCCCAGCTACTTTTTTTCTTTTTGAGATGGGGTCTTCCTATGTTGCCCAGACTGTGGCTGCAAACTCCAGGCTCAAGAGATTCTCCTGCCTCAGCCTCCAAGTAGCTGGGACTACAGGCATGCGCCACCACGGCTGGCTCCCCAGTTACTTTTTGCTAAGTGCTCGGATGACTCTCTCAAGAGAATCAAAATGGCACTGACTATTTTAGGGACATCCACAGTGCTATTTTGTAATGGATAATTTTACTTCAACAGATTGACTGTCAGACCTCCCTGCCTTTAGGCTAACCCCACTGCGATCCACAGGGACCAGACGGACTCTTCCAGAGGGTCCACAGGAGCTCTTTCAACCTCTCCAAGGCTTCCCACTGCTGTCAAGATAGAGTCCCAGACCCTGCGGCCCCTCACTGCCCCTCCCCGATGGTGCGGCAGAGCCCCCAGGACAGCACGTGTGCTGCTGCCGTGACCTGAACCTGACCGGGATGCCTGCACCCCCAGTCTAACCAGCAAACCCCTCTTTCTGCAGTCGGGCTCTAGGCAGCCGTTAGGAAGGCCTTTCCTGCTCCTTGCTCAGCCTAAGCTCCTGGCCTGGCCTCTAAGACTCTTGTACCTTTTTTGTCCTTAAATTATTGTTTACCTCACCTCTTCAGTCTGTCTTAGTAGATGGTGACCACGAGGACAGAGGCCATGGTGGAGTCACTGGCGCGTCAGCACCTACAGCAGCTGGAACTCAGGGGCCTTCAGCTTGGATATGCTCTCATTCCATGAGGAGGTCCTGCAAAATTGGGGGTGCGTGGGCACTACGATGATAAAAATTGGTTCTTAGTGTCCCCTATGAATCAGCAGAAAGTCCCAACATTTTCCATCTGAAGTGCATTTCTTCATCTCCATGGCCACCCCACATGCCCAGCCCAGGCCCGCCTCCGGCCCCCAGCCTGTCTGGACCGCGTGGTAAGGGTATAACTTGGCCCTCTGCGATGCATTCTTCCCACAGCACCCTGGGTGACCCTTTTAAAATAGGAATAGAGGATGTTACTCTTCTGCTTCAAACACTCATTTGCTTCTCATCACACCCAGAATAAAATCCAAATTCTCTGCAAAAGCCCGCAAGGCCCTGGTGTTCCAGTCCCACCTACCTGTCCACCATCAAGCCCCTCCTCCTCGGCTCTGGTCGCATTGCCCCTGCCTGTCCACTGTCACCTCCCTCTTCCTGGGCTGTGGCTGTACTTTCTTTCAGATCTTGAAACACAGGGCTAGACCATATGGTGTCTTCTGCAATGCAAAAAATCAGGCATTTCCTTTGAACATAGCCTTTTGTGAGCTCAAGATGTCCCTGCCCCTGGGGATACGCAGGCCCTTGACAGGATGTGTGATCTCCTGAGTGGTGCCTGGGCTGGACCTCAGCCCCCACTTGCCCCTGGACAGGGGCCCTGTGTCATACAGCCACACAGAGTGGCCCTGGTGCAGCACACTCTACACCCTCTCATGTCAGGGTCTATGACCTACTGTTGCCTCCTTAAGGACCTCAGCAACCCCAGGGGCATTTAAAGAGAATGCAAGATATCTAGTATTCCAAAATTCTGCACCAATTTTAACCAAAATTTTTATCTTTTACTTTCCACTTTGGCCTGCTTATGTTAACCTTTCTTCACTACCAGCTTGCTAGGGCCAAGCCAGCTAATTCTGTTTTTTGTTTTTTCCCTTTTTAACATCACATAACGATTGCTTGGTGCAGGCAATACCAAGGACGTGACATTTATCTGAGCTTTATAACATCAGAGGTCTCAGATCAATGAGACATTTTTTCGCCTGTTAGTTCTGGAGAAAGATGACTGCAACAGAGACGCAGGATGTGTTTCCTCATCAACCACCTCCCAGGCTCACCACGGATCGACACAGATTCCATTCAGTGTTTGACATCCACCACCGAACCTGCCTGGCTCGGGGTGTGGGCTGGGGGATTCAGGGCTGCACCCAAATCCAAGATCCTGGACCCTGATTGAGTCAGTTTGGGGGTGACGTCCAGGGATCTATCCCCCTACCCAAGTGGATTATGATAAACCAGGTTTGGGAACTGCTGCTCTAAATCTAGGGCTCTGTTAAAAAACAGTGTTCCTAATGAGTCTCAGCACAGTGGGAGTCTGATATGACTTTAGCATCTTCTGAAGAAAATTAAATCTGGCCCACGTGGCAGGCCTGTTTCTGCCCAGCACTGCCGATCCAGTATACAGGGTGCAACTCCCGGCTTGGGGGCTTCCTCGGGTCAGGAAATGGACGCGGGCGGGTGTTCAGGGCACTTGCGGGCCAGCTGAGTGCCAGTGAGTTAACCTCCCTGGGCAGCGACAACCAGTGACTGCGCAGGAGTTGGGGAATAAACACCGGGCTCCTCTGGCCCTTGGGTGGGACCCTGAGATGTGTTCTACACCAGCTCCCAGAGGTCCCCCGTGCAGCAGTAAGCTGACAGATGACACAATCGCTGTTGGCTCCCTTCTGCAGTTTCTTACAATGCTTCCTGGACCACCTCGCAACACTCGGCGGTGCAGCTGGTGTCTGTGTTAAGTGCACTCCAGGGCACTTGTGGTTTTGAATGGGAGCCCCTTCTACTGTTCCCGGGGTGAGGGGAGACAGGCACACGCTCTCAGGTGCTGGTGCTGATCCTACTCTTGCCCGAGCCAGATCATGGGTGCATCCTGGGCATCTCGTTTGCTCACCCTAGACCCACCCTGACTTTCAGGGACTCAGAATACACAAATCAGGCAAAACAACCCATTCCAAGTAGGTATTTTCCACAGTGTGCTGTACTTATATTTCTTCATTGCTTTTTCATAGACAATAACCCTCTAAATGGAGAACCTTTTGGCCCCTAAATTCTGAAGTATTAAGATCATTCTGCATGGTCAGTAAAGCACATGTGCTATTGTAGGCATTTAAGACAGCATGTCGACTTTTAAGATGATGGCAAAAATAAACCAAAAGTCAACCAACCCGTAAAGCCTGTTTGCTTTTAGCCCATCTTGGCAGAAGCCTTCGAGGTGGGCTTTAAAATAAAGACTCCTGGTTCAAAGAGGCTGCCCAGCCTGCTGAGCTCAGCCCAGAGTTTATTAGCACATTTAATATCGCATGCAAATAGATTTCCCTGCTTCTGTCATGCCAGTCCATTAATTCAGCCCCTTGTCTGCTACATCTTTATCCTTGGCAGGTTAATCCTGCCAAATGCCTTTGCTGTAGCACATGTCACGCTGTGCCTATGTCCAACAATGCAATTTTGCTAATCCGGTTGTATCAGCTTTGTGGCCCTGTCTGGTCAATCCAATGGTGGAAAAAGGACATATAAGGTTTTTGCCAAGATCTTTCTCCTACTCTAGCACCTACTCCTTCCTTTTTTAAAAAAAATAAATAAATAAAATAAAATATATATATATATATATATATATAATTTCAAGTAAATGGTCTGAAAGTCAATCACAGTTGTATGGATGGCTGCCAATGCCAGCGTCTTCCAGACGAGGATGTCACAGTGCCCAGTGGGCCTCCAAACTCTTTCCGGCAGCCCCACCCAGCTGCCAGCTGAATGGGAAGGGTTAAAACAGGAAGATCAGCTAAACGTCACTGTTCCAAGGCTCTCCACACATTAAGGGCTTGAGCATGGCTGAGTGGAGGGCACAGGTATCGCCCATTATCTTTGGTGCTATCCTCTGCAACATTTAGTGGAATCATTAACATGAATTATTAGGAGAGGCACATCCTTTCCTGCAGTCACCTTTTTTAGGTATCCACCTGACACAGGAGAAGCGTCTCCAGGTCCCACAGTGTTTTTGCTCTTCTAGTTTGTGTCCCAGTGGGGTTAAGAACATGGGTGGGCCTTATAGCCAGATTTGCCTAGGTTCAAGTCCCAGCTGGACTACTTTCTATTGTTATGACCCAAGCATGTTGCTTTACTTCTCTGGCCTCACTCTGCTCATCTGTAAAATGGGCATAGCCATAGCACCTGCCACACAGGATGGCTGCAAGGATTCAGTGTGTTATTCACGTCCAACACTTAGAATAGTGCTGGCACACATATAGCAGGCACCGGGTAAATGTAAGCTGATATCAGCATAGGTTGGGAACTTCGTCAAAACTCACTGCCATTTGCAGCTTTCTGTAGTCCGTATGCAGAGTACACGGGGTAACATTCCACGTGGGCATGTCTTTTAGGGTCTGCAGATGTGAGCTGTATTCTCTTGCCTGCTAATTGCAGAATTCAAGCTACCAGGAGCCCTGTCTAGTCCCACCACCTACCACTTGTCTCTGTTACCCTGGCAGCCTCTGGTGGGTGTGAGGAGGCATTCCAGGGTAGATGGGAACAAGGTCTTTGATTAGGTCCCCAGGGCCTGAGTCCTGGGCCTGCTGCTACGTGACCGTGGGCAATTACACTTAATCTTTGAGACTAGCCACGTTAGAAATTGGAGACTTGGTTCTGCATTGCAGGCTTATTGTGAGGACTAAATTAAAAAGGTGTACGTGAGGTGCTTGGCATGCTGCTGGGAACACGGCAAAAGGCCCATAAATATTGGCTGTTGTGGCTATGGAGTCCCCTGCAAGGCACCAGGGCTTCCCTCTCCACTCCTCCATCCATCTGCCTCCTGGTCTCCCCACAGCCTTCCTGGAGGTGTGGTGAGAGCTGTGTGGGATCGTGGAGGGAAAGCCGCCAGCACGGGGCTCAGAAGATGAAGAGGCGCTCGCTGCTGTCCACCCTGACTCACTCTTACCCCAGATGTCCTCTTTTGTGATACTCTAGTCTGAACCCTGCTAAGACTTAGGAGTAGTTTTTAGATGATGGGGTGCATGTGTAGATTTGAAACTGTCCCATGTTTGGACAGAGCTGAAAATGCATCCCGATGGGAGCACTGAGAGATCTTTATTTATTTATTTTTTACAGAGACGGGGTCTAGCTCTCTTGTTCAGGCTGGTCTGGAACTCCTGACCTCAAGCGATCCTCCCGCCTCAGCCTCCCAGAGTGTTAGGATTACAGGGTGAGCCACCATGCCTGGCTTAAGATATCTTTATGATAACCATGAGGGCAGAACATTAAGCCTATTTGGTATCAGACAGGATTTTTGCCTGCGATGTGAAGAGAGTATTTTGCTACAAGGAAGAGCTGTCTGCTTCCCTTGGCAACCCAGCCTGGAGCACTGCCTTCTCTCTCCTACTTTTCCTGGGTCTTTCTGAATCTTCTAATAAATGAGGTCCTATCATTAGTTGAGCACTTATTATGTTCCTGTTATCAGGTTTGACCCTGCACATGTGTTATCTCGTTTAATTCTAACGGGGGTGAAACACTACTATTTTACCAATTTCCCACTTAAGGAAATGGCGGCTTGGAAATAACAATTAGCTTCCCCAAAGTCACACCTAGAAAGTAGCCACAGAGCTGTGGTTTGAGCCCAGAGCCCAGGGGCTCTCCAGGCTACTGGGCTACACAATCCATCTTCGGTGTGATGCCATTTCTTCTGCTAGGTGTGTGAGTCAAGGGTGGACCTCCTGAATTACCAAGTCCCTTTAGTATTTGTCCCATAAGCAATATTTTCCTTTTCCTTTTATTGTTTTTGATGAATCCTGTACTGAAATTTTTCTTGGAGGGGAGGGGGTGGGGGTTACAGCAAAAAACCAAGATTCCTTTTCTGCAAAAATGAGGAAATTCCGGCATCAAGCACACTTCAGTGATTATATTAAGACCAGTGCAATAGAATTGGGATCTATAGGTTTTTCTAGTTTTCATTTGCCAATCTCTTGAAAGAATAGGTTTGTAATACTTCATTCTAATTAAAACATGATGGAATCAAGCTATTAGCAAAATGAGGCGTTCTGACCCTCTCTGGCTCCATGGCCTGGGTGAGGTCCACCTAAGGCACACCTATGTGTTGCCTTGGTGAGAATTTGTGCTGAGAGGACAGTCCATCCATCTTGGGTCTTGCTTACCTAGCAGAATGTAAACATCTCTGAACTTTGCTTACTGGATAAAAGGCAGCATTAGCTTCTCATTAGCTTCCCATTGCATTTCCTCCTGCAGGATCAATCACACAGCCAACCCAGACATGTGGCCCCTGCTTGTAACTAATCTTGGAAAGGCGGAGCTCTTCTGTGGATGGATCGCTGTATCTGAGCGCAGCTTTCTGGGGGGTGGGGTGGAGGAAACACAGGCTGGGAGCAGAATAATAAGCACCAGTGTTTGAGAAGCCTGCTCCTTGCCCGGTGCTGCAGGCAGCTTTTTTAAGTGGTTGATTCACTGTCAGAAAATTCGCTTTTGCCATGAATGCTACTTAGCACCCAGGGAGGGAGTTTATGATTTCTTCTTTTCCACAGTGTGTGAATTTGGTGCTTTAGTTAGTTGTGTGTTTTCCCCCCTGTTCTTTTTTAGCCAAATCAAAGCTGGTTAAATCCTGTCTTCTTGGTGGTTCTAGAATTGTGCTCGGCACTCACTGCCTGTCAGAGGGATAGAAGTGCTTGGGTTTCTCACAAGGATTTAACTGTGACAATTTCATACATCTGAAGACCTGCTTTTGACCTTGTTCTCAGAGCTCTGCTTTTCTAATTCTTCATTGGATTTAAAAATGCTTGAAGGTGGCTGGATTTTCTTTCTTTCTTTCTTTCTTTCTTTCTTTCTTTCTTTCTTTCTTTCTTTCTTTCATTGCAGTCATCTCACTTACTAGGCTTGTAGAGGAAGGTGGGGAGGGGGTGGTAACAGGGAAGTGAAAATCCCACCAGCGTTCATCTGAGACGGCCAGAACTTGAGGCGCGAAGGGCTGTCAGCTCCTTGCCTTCCCGAATAGAAACGCTGGTTGCTATTTTAGGAACCAAACACAATGCAGAAAACCTTGCTGTCAGGAAACCCAACACACGGAAGCCCCTATTTACAGAAAATCCACTAAGGAGTGACTTCCTCAAGAGCTCCAGGAGGACTGTTAAGAAGCAAGTTTCCTTGCTGCTGGGAGTATCACGTGAGAGACATGCTTCGTTTTAGGGACATGCCCATTTTGTAAAAAGAGGCATATCTGCGTTTATCTCTACAAAGGGATTTCTTCTGAAAAAGCATCGCCCTCCCCTGGAAGTCCCGGAAAACATATTGACAACACGAGGATTAAGACATGTTGACAATGGGAGGATTACTTCCTAACCTGGTGTGTGACAAATGCCTATTAATAAATGAACAAGACCATTCTGCCTCCATTTTCTCTCAAACATACTGACTCACGGTCAGTAGCCCTGGGGTTACTGGCTTTGCCCGTTCTGCCGCCTGCCCGGGGCCCTGGTGGGAGGGGACCTTCTGAGCGAGCCCGAGACAGCCCTGCCCAGACAGAGGTGGCCATGGAGGGGTCCCTTGGGCTCCATCACCCAGAGCAGGTGAGCTGTTCTCACTTCCTCCTGGCATTCCTGTTGCCAGAGCACAAAGTTCTTGTTAGACAGAATGCATATTTGGAAAGCTTGACCAAGCAGTTTTTCTCATGGAAGGAAATAAGTAGTTGGAAACCTCGACTGGCATTGAGACCTCAGAGGCCTGGCTGGGCATTTCTAGTTATCCGCAGAGACTAATTTTTCTTTTTGAAAGTCCTGCTTCCTTCCCACGATTCCTAGCCTTCGAGCCCTGTAAAGTTTCCCATGCAAGGTTCTAACGCCTCTGTCACATGTTTGCAGTCTCTCCTCTCCAGTGTTTCTTCCAAGAGATTCTCTGCTCAAAAATGCAGCAACTAATACGGTCTTGGAGAAAGAAAAGCCCATGAATGAAAGGTAACTTCACAGAGTAGCAAGGGGAAGTTCTGCTTCGGAACAGAACGAGCTACCTCCACCCCACCACAGAGTACTCGGGAAAGGTAACCTGGGACAGGCTTCTGAGAATGAATGAGTCACCACCTCTCACACTCTGCAGCCTGAGCCGGGGAGACACTGGCGCACACCCGCGATGACTCACTTTAGTCTCACTTCCAGATCTGTCAGGAGATCGCCTGGCCATTATTTCGAGAAATCACTAGGAAAATCAAAGGACAAACTCTCTCGAGTTTAAATCATTCTGCAGTTCTTGACCAGCTTCTGGGGGTGTGGAGCAGCCGCCTCATGGAGGGTCCTCTCCCCAGACTCGGGGCCCAGGCATAGACCTGAACCTGACTCTACCAAATGTTACTGGAGCAGATCAAGGATCCACCTCCCTTGGCCCCTAAGCGAGGCACAGGTCAGCTGGAGCTAGTGAATTCCTCTGGAACTCTGGCCCTATGCAGTACACCTCAAAGTGCCTCCAGGCCTGGGGGTAGGGGACAGCTTTCCTGCAAGTGGAGGTGCTCCCATGCCTGGATGGGCACATTCAGATGCACAAATGGGACAGGAAGGTGGGATAGACCAAGGCAGGGGATGGAATTCAAGGGATCCATGCAGCTTCCTTGGTAATAGTATTTAAAAAAGATTATTTGTGCAATTATTTATTGACATAATTGAATGAGGAATGCTTAGACAAATATCCCTTGAGGCTTTGGTCAAAATAGAGCACTTTTATAACCCTAGGTATTTTAATTTCGGCACCTAAAAGAAATATATTCTTATTTTTTAAAATTCATTTTTATTTAGAGACAGGTTCTTACTCTGTTGCCCTGGCTGGAGTGCAGTGGCACAATCACAGTTCACTACAGCCTTGAACTCCTAGGTTTAAGGGACCCTCCTGCCTAGCCTCCCAAGTAGCTAGGACTACAGGTACATGCCACCATATCCAGCTAATTTTTTTATTTTTTGTAGAAATGGGGTCTCGCTATGTTGCCCAGGCTGGACTTGAACTCCTGGCCTCAAGCCATCTTCCTGCCCTCCCAAAGTGCTGGGATTACAGGCATGAGCCACTACTCCCAGCCAAGAATTGCATTCTGATAAGGTGTCCAAGGCACAGACAAGATCAAGAGCCCCTTCCCTGTGGACCGTGGATGCTGGTGAGAGGGTGGGGAGTAGCAGGGACGTGAGATACATCTCCACGCCCCAGAGCTGACACCCACCTGACCTTGCTGTTTTCTACAGCCTAATAATGCTGCCAAATATTCACTCTGTGCCTCAGTTTCCTTACTGATAAAATGGGAATAACAATACTGTTGAGCCTCAAATTCATACACCTGGCCCAAGGCCATGCATGGCTGCAGCCAACTCAGAATCCCTTCTTACGGCACAGAAAAAACCTACTGACCTGTCTGTACTGCTGAGCCTCTCCTTCTTTGTTTGGGACAATGTCCAGCCTCATTCTTCATTCTGCAAGAAATTTTCAGAAATTGGTCACTCTCGTGGTTACCCTAACTTCAGAGCAAATCCTTTCAGACTCAGCAAAAGCAACTTTGGGACTCAGCTGAATTTCATGGGGGTCATTTTGGCCCAAAGATGGTCCACCTTATTATCGCTGACCTGCTGTCTTAAGTCTGGGCTGGAAAACTGGGTGGGTGTGGGCACGGCAGGCGGGGAGTTCTGCCAGCCAGGGCACTCGGTGCTGATTCTTCCCACGCTTGCGTAGCTGACAAAATGACAGGGCACATATAACATTATCACAGCACCCTCAAGTGCCTCTGAGTTCTTGTTTCACGCAATGCTTCTAGTGACATGCTTTTATGGGTCTTTTAAGCATAGGTGATGAGAGGATGAAGAGTTTCCTGTTTTAGGGCTGGGGTGCTCTCAGAAAGAAAAAAAAAGATGCAATACTCCAAGCCCACACCTAGCTGATGCCATTCCTTTGTCCCCACACTCCCAGAGGCTCAGGCAACAGTTACAGACCTGGGGGCTCAAGAAAGGGAAGCTGAAGAGAAAGGGCTGAAATGAGAAAACCTTTAGCAAAGCCCCTCTTCTCAGCTGAGATACACCTGGACCTCAGTTCCCTTTGTCCTTGAGAGGCAATAAAATAGGATGAGAGGAGATGGGGAACGGATCACGGTTTTGTCCCCATTTTGCAGAGAGGGAAGTGGAGGCAGTGGAGCTTAAAGCGAATTCTTCTAGAGCAGCCTATTAACCTTTATAAAAATCACAGGTTGGTAGGGGCCATATATGTTTAGCAGACATCTTCAGCTCTCCTTTGAAGCTAATGCTTTTATTTTCTTGACCCCTATAATGGGTTCAGACCAGCAAAGTGATAGATGATCAAGTCAGCTCTTCCAGGACATTTATTGAGACTAAGTTGGCAGGAGCATTAAGGTGAGCACACTGCACTCCAGGAGGTCTAAGAGGACTTCTGTGGGGACACTCTGGGCACCTGCGGTGGAAGGGGGAAGCTCAGCAAGGCACACACAATGATTAGATGGCAGTTTCCCCGTCTATAAAATGGGATAGCACTCACACTCCTTAGTTATTAGAGGGAATAAGAGAGAATCCTCGGGCTCAACAAACATTCATAGCCATCGCTACCATCACAGTCACTGTCACTGGCAGCTCACCAACAGGTGCCGCCGATACCACAGAACACGCCCAGACACCACAGTGGGGAGAGCCCAGAGCAGCTCTGCCGCGGGAAGCCCTGTGGGTGCAGCACGCACTCGGCACAGTCTTTCCAAATAGCATCTCTGGGCTCAGGGTCCATTATACCAAAGGATGACACGCTAGTGGTACCCATTAGGTTCCTGGAAGTAGTTTTCCCCAATATCAAAGATCAGGAAGAAAAACAAAAAAGGATCAAAGCAGAGGCATCAGTTGATGCATAGCCAAGACCAGGGTATGCAGTGTTTAGGTACTTATAGCAAAAGCAAAGAAAAATGATGGAGAAAGGAAATTCTAAGCCTTCGATCCTTCCTTCTACATGGTGCCAAGGAAGTTTTGGAAACCTCACTGAATGTAGAACCACCAAGTCCCACTTTCAGCCAACCAGCTAAGCAATCTCTTAGAGCCACTTCCAGCTGCTCAGCTGACACATTAAATTCTGAATCTCTCTACTGCATCCTCTTTGGTCTAATATCCTTAGAATCCATTCCCATCACATTCCTCCGGTTTTCACCACTATAAATTAGTGAAATCCTGCAGTCCTTTGGCGGAATGCCCCTCCTGGCCTGTCTCGGTCCCCCGTGTGCTGGGAGCAGACACCGCCCTGCGCAGCCCTCGGGGGCAGGTCCAGGCTGAGACAGGGCTCCTGGGCCCCAAATGCTGCCGCTCCGGTGACCACCCGTGTTTCTGCCTGTGGAAACGGTTCTTCAGGAAGCGAGATTTGCTGACACGGATGCTCAGCTCTATTTTGGTGTTTTGCCAGAGATTTTACTTTGATTTAGAAATGGAAGAATCCTTCTGATCACAAGAGGGTCCCAGAGGAGTGAGCCTGAGGAGACACCCTGGAGTTTTTGGCCTGACAAAGCTGCTTTTCTGAATTAGTCTTGGCAGGCTGGGGCTGAAGACTCAATATTCACCTCCCTGGCACCTTTAACTCCCACTTTTATACTCCCTCCAGATGCCGGAAGCCTTTGTTATCCAAGCCAGACCGTGAAAAGTCGGCAGTGACTGAGTTCAGGTCTGCCGATGGGGGAGGTGCCCGGCTGAGCTGGTGGCTTCTGGAATGCTGCAGTCCCAGTAACCACCGTTCACACTGTGCTCAGTCACATGCTCCTCTCCAAGCCTGGGAGACAGGTATCACTGCCCCCTTTTATGGGTGAGAAAGGGGGCTCAGCCTCATCCGTGTGCCTCCCCCACATCTACCCCAGTGACAGTGGAGGCAAGACAGGGAGAGGCTGGTTTTGCATTCCCCAGATGAAGCCTGTGGATCTCAGGGGGACAGTGGCATTGGTCGGGGGCTATGACTTCTGCTGGGGACACAGTGCTCCAGCCCCTGGGCATCTGCAGGGAGTGACGCCTGTCCTTTTCTCACAGGTGGGTACGCTGCCTGCCCTCTGCTGCCTTTCCAAATTCTCTAGATGCAGAAAGGAGACCAACTTGTGCCATTCCATTTTATTCCCGCTTTAGAAACATCTCCTTAAAACCAGGTTTGAAAAGCCTGGAATCGGCAGCAAAATGTGCGTTCCGATTAAGTAGGAATGTAAAAACTCTTGTGGCTTCTGAAACATACGTGAGAAAGTGTGTACGATTCCCAAATGCAAAGCAATCCTCGGCTGAATGGACTCAGCTCTCGGGAACCACGTTTTATGCCTTGAGACTAATTATTGACCCAAATGTACAAGGTTAAAAGTTTTTAAAAACAGAATTCAGCACTGGGTACAAGTATGACAAGAACTTCTTTCTCTCTTTCTTTTTTTAAAGCAAGTAAGCTCATTGCCTGAGTCACTGTTAGAAACTTTCTAAAGGATAATCGGCTTTGGTGAGAGAGCGGGGACTTTGGGTCAGATGGACCCATGAGCTCGTTTCCTTGCTCTGTCCTTCCCAGCTCACTTCTTAGGCAAGCCAGTGAGCTCAGTCTCCTCATGGGTAACAGGGGCACAGTAACCCCTTTAGAGGGTTTTGTGTGGGTCGCACCAGACGAAGTCAGAGAGGAACCAGCACAGCGGACAGGGGAGAACAGCTGAGCCCAACATACCTTTTTTTTTTTTTTTTTTTTTTTTTTTTAATTTCTTTGCCCTTGGGACTTCCATTCTGGTCACATTCTAGAAGAGAATTTTTCCACACATCCCAAGAATTTCTTTCTGATTCAACGTCTAAGAAAGCTACAAATGTTGGTAACCAGTGATTCAAAAAACAAACCGACAAAAAACATGTAAGCACCCAAATCGCGTCACCAGGCTGGTGGCTGCGACAGGAAGACGAACGTTACCTACTAGACTCTGAGCACGGAGAGACTTGGTTCACAATGATTACTGGACACAAGCGTTAATTGCTACCTACACAACCGTAAAATTAGTCAGCAATTTCCAGTTAAAGCTCCTGTTCCAAGCGGCAAGAGAATGAGCGAAAACCAAATCCTCCCAATCAAGCTTAAGCACAGGACGAGGAAATAAGTACAGGGCCCACGCAGGCATGAGGCAGGTGAGGATTAAATCCCTGGGTGACAGATTCTGCTGGCGCTTCAGTTTTTATCCCACTCTTCCAAATTACCCCACGCTGGGAATTTAGAATGCAAAATTGCAAAGGCAGTGATGTTCCGGCAAACGAGATAACATGGCTCTGCCTGTGGCTTGCCGTGTCCGGCTGCCGTCAGGAGAGACCCAGGTGGGCAGGGGACAGACTCCAACGCACAGCCGTGGAGAGCCCTGCTGCGAACGCCCCAGATGAACCGAAGACCCCAGCAACGCAGCCACCCCCTTTCCTTCCACTGAAGCAGAATCTGCCCGACAAACACCCTAAATGTGAAGAAATCCTCTTCCAAGTGGACCTGGCTCTTAGAAATCATGTTTTATGCTTTTTGCTTAATTAACAACAAAGGGTCATCTGATCTTGGCATCCTGATTTTCGTTTCAGTTCCCTTTCAATTTCAGTTATTATGGACCAAATCAGAAGGGGGGAGTATGGAACAGTCTGCCCCATCCCCACGCACAGATAGCCGCCCCCGAGCCCCCATTTATCAGTCCTCGCTGCTAGGACGGAATCTACAAGAGCCCAAGTGCCATTAACTGACATTCATCAAAACACTCTCCATTGTTCACAGACACCAGCGGCCAAGAGGTGGAAATTACTTGGCATTTCATTTTAATCTGTATTGAAGACTTGCCTGACAAAACATATTAAGGGTAAGAATTGCCAGCTTGGGAATGAAGCTATGTTTACGGCTTGCCCCATCTTTTTCTCTACTAAAGGAAAGGAAATGACACTTCCCCGTCCTCTCCAACCTTCTGCAGCTCACCACCACACCCCCACCCCCACCATCCGTGAAACCTTAACATTTAATTTTCCTTCGTGAGTGAAGGTTTTGTTCGAGGCATCTATAAAATTATAATAAACATCTTGTGCCTCTGCACTCGTGTCTGAGATTAAAAAAAAAACAACAACAACAAAACAAAACCCAACAAACTCTGCCTTTAATATGGTGTTATCAGCAGCATTTCCCTGGGGGAGGCGCGACATGGCCATCTAACTGCAGGCCCCAGAGCTGTGTGCTTCTCTGGAGAGAGACTGTCACCAAACGCTTCTGACAAAGAATGGATGCCACGCTAATGGATGCGCATAATTATCAAGGGACAATGATTCTCCCTGCTGAATGTTGACAGTCATAGAGCGCACCGGTGTACGTATCATGCTTGCCACTACGGTTCATTTTCTTTGGATCTTCAAGTTTTTACTTTTATCTCTCAGGTTACTTTCACGTTGTATACAAAAAAAGGGGGGCTCTCACAGATGGAAGATTTCTTTTCTTTTTTTTTTTTTTTCCTCCTTTGTTTGGTCTCCCTCTGGATTAGGAGGCTACTCTTGGGGTACAGCATCATGTGAGTGGTCTGCACTTCTGAGGCCATAGCTGGCCGGGTTAGGAGAAGGAGAAATGGTGGCAGGCCTGTGGGATGGGGTGTGGGGGTCTGTGATAGGCCACCAGGGAATCAGAGGGACACTCAGGCTTTGCCAGCTTTGTGCTTTCTTGGCTCAGGAACCTTCTGATGTTGCAAACTGGTGCTGTCCAGGTGTAGGTGGGGTAGAGAAATCCCTATCTATGTCTTGTGTTTTACCGTGATAAAATCTGTGCACTGGGCCATTCGAGGGTTCTGCTTCTTGAACTTTCTATCTCCAAACTTTAAAGCACCACAAGTCCCTGAAGGCAGGAAGTTTGACCTTCTAACCTTGCTTTGTGACCTTGGTGAGGGGGTGTGGGCCAGAACCTCTCCAGAGAGGCCTCCGTTGCCCCTCAGGGACCATCTCGGCTGAGAATACAAGAGGTGTTCATGCCAGCTGCTCCACTGGGCCTCTGCCCTTTGCAGATTTTCAGAACCAGGAGATGAGAGCAGAGGAGAGGAAAGGAGAGAGGTGCTTTGTGTTCCCTTCCAGGCAAGGTGTGGGTATTAAGTCCTGCGACCAGTGCTCCCCTGGACCTCTGCAGCCTGGGAGTTCCTGGCCAGGGCTGCCCACACAGCCCATGGTTCCTGTGACAGGGCAAAAGTCAAAGGGAATCTTGAGCTCCATGCTGGGTGGGATCAGAGGAGCTCATTTCAAACTGTGGAGAAGCCCCACATCTTAGTGAGGTCGGTGACCCGGCTGGATGTGGTGGTTCTGTGCCACCAAAGGCACAAGGCCTCCCTTGCTCCCCCACCCCTAAGTGAATGCTGTAGGTCAAGTTTTAGTGAAAACATGTATGTTTTCTAGGCAGTGTGTATGCACTTTCTGTACTACACAATATAAAATTGCTCACAGCTAAATTTATAATGCAACTATCTCAGGCTGACACCAGAGGAAAAGAATCAGTTTTGATGGCTTATGAGGCTTGTTGCCAATTAAACCTTGAACAGATACAGCTGTTCCTTCCTCGCATGCCACTCCAGGCTACCTAGATGCACTCTAAAAATTCATACTTCAGCCCAAAGATGTGACCTTTTGAAAAGATGTGAAAAACTAACACCTACACAATTTCAGTCTGTAACCTTTTAATTTTTTTTTTTTTTTTTTGAGACAGGGTCTTGCTCTGTTGCCTGGGGTATAGCACAGTGTTGTGATTGTAGCTCACTGCAGCCTCAAACTCCTGGGCTCAAGCGATCCTACTGCCTCAGCCTCCCGAGTAGCTGGGACTACAGGCATGTGCCACCATGCCCGGCTAATTTTTTCTATATATATTTTAGTTGTCCATATAATTTCTTTCTATTTTTAGTAGAGACGGGGTCTCGCTCTTGCTCAGGCTGGTCTCGAACTCCTGACCTTGAGCGATCCACCCGCCTCGGCCTCCCAGAGTGCTAGGATTACAGGCGTGAGCCACCACGCCCGGCCTCGGACTACCTGTTGATTTTGAAAGATAAATAATAGACTCCCACATGGCCTGATCTTAGGAGCAGGTGTAACTAGAAATGGTAATTACCAAGAGTTTGTAGAAAATCATTTGAATTAACTATACAGTACAGTATATTCATATCATGTCAGAAAGTATAAACAAGATGATGTCTATTCTAAATTTGTTGTACCATAGTTCTGATTCTATTCCATATAAAAATTAGGTTAAATGAATAATGCTCAGCCGGGCGCGGTGGCTCATGCCTGTAATCCTGGCACTCTGGGAGGCCGAGGCGGGTGGATTGTTTGAGCTCAGGAGTTCGAGACCAGCATGAGCAAAAGTGAGACCCCATCTCTACTAAAAATAGAAAGAAATTAGCTGGACAACTAAAAATATATAGAAAAAATAAGCCAGGCATGGTGGTGCATGCCTGTAGTCCCAGATACTCGGGAGGCTGAGGCACAAGGACTGCTTGAGCCCAGGAGTCTGAGGTTGCTGTGAGCTACGCTGACGCCACGGCACTCACTCTAGCCTGGGCAACAAAGTGAGACTCTGTCTCAAATAAATAAATAAATAAATAAATGCTCTATTAGCTTCCCCTTGAACGAACTAAAAGTCTTTTTCATTAGGAAGTAATTTCTCAGATTATTGAATGGAATAATTCACTTCCTTGATCCCAGGTTCTGCCTGTGAGGTGCACACACCCTGTCATCTCGCCAAGAAACCCCAAATAACTTAGCATCTCCTACAGACCACCAATAAAGAGCTCCGGGGCCCTGCTGGCGTTTCCCCACACACCTTGGATCCAGTCCTGGGGAAAAGAAGGAACAGACAGGCAGCCTGCACAGAGAAGCAAGAGAGCAGAACCCAGAGTTGGAGAGGGCATCCATATGAGATGACAGGCTGGGGGGGCCAGGTGAGTGCCCAGGAATTCCCCATTGTCTTCCCTGTCAGCCCCTGTGATCTCATCATAACGCTTCCTGTATTTATGTACTAGTATATCACATGATTCCCACTGGAACATAAGCTCTGTGAGGGTGGGGCTCTCGTCTGACCCGTTCACCTCTGTATCTCTGGTACCAAGAACGGTGCCTGGCACATAGTAGATGCTCAATAAATACTTGTTGAATGAATGAATACATGAAAGAGAGAATGAGAAGCAACATCTTTGTTCCAAAGAGCTGCCCAGTCCTCCCTCGGTCTTTGCAATACCCCGGGCTTTGCACAAAGCAGGGGAGAGAAGCAGCAGTTGAGAAGGTGCTCACGGAAGCTGAAGGAGAGCAGGTGAACCCAAGGTCAGAACTATGGTGAGGAGGTTCAAGCCATAATAAAATGATCAGAGTTACAAATCAGAAGGATCCATGAAGTATCATGGTGAGAAGCCTCAAGAACTTGGCATCACAGCCCAGAGGCAATTGCTATGATGCTTCCGGTCTGCATTTTAGACCGGCAACAACTGCAGAATGAAGGGAAGAAGGAGAAGGAGGAGAAGGAAAGCGCTGTAAAAAGGAAAGAAGTTGGACACTAAGCAAAGAGCTTGCACAGAGAGGCCATGAAGAACTGTTAGGCGCTGTCCGGAATTTATAACACGCAGGTGCCCGTGAGGGTGGGTGAAAATGGCCCAGGCCTGTGAAAAACCTGTGGCCATGAGACACTCAGACATGAAACTCTTCAGCCTTAAGGACAAGAAACTGGTCTTTGAACATTTCTTCTTCCAAATCCAACTATGTGTAAACAGTCTCTCTCTCTCACCCTCTCGCACACACCCACAAAAACCTTCCCTGACCGAACCCATCACTGAGAACCTGGCTGTGCAGCAAGACCTGACTTCAGGCCAGGCCGGCTGCGCCTTCAGCTCACCGGCCTGATTGTGAACTTCCCTTTCAGCGTCCTTTACTAATTTCTCTGCATTGCCAGTGATGTTTGCACATAGTTTTCACCCTTCCATCTGTCAGCCAACCTTTCTTTAAGCAGTTTGAGTTGGTATCCCTTTAAAAAACTTAAACTTGCTAACTATTAGTAATAGAAGAACATTTAGGTAGCTCAACTATTTTTGCCAACGTTTGTGGCCTCTTAGGAGCTTTTACAGCTCTAAAAGAGAGTGGAAAAAATAGGTTTCATGCTCAAATGACTGCTTTCTTATTTTGGAAGCAGTCCCTGCATACTTTGTTAGGAAATGCCTGCTCGCAGGGCCTCTGCTACAGAGCCGAGGCCGGAGCCTTTGGCACACAGGCTGGCAGAGTGGCCAGTCACTCCCAGCCAAGAACCACGCCCGACCCAGCCATGCTTTGGAGTGATGGGGCCCTGTGGTTCGGTTTGCTAACCGTCTTCTAACTTACGGATTCAGATTATTCAAAACAATATTGCGATTAATGATCAAAATTTTGTCTTCCCTCTAATCATGAGGAAACATCGGAAAAATCCAGAATGAGGGACGTTCTCTGTTCTCTTAAATGTCAATGACATAAAAGACAAGAAAGGCTGAGGGACTGCTGCAGACTGCTGCAGATCCAAGAGACATAACCAAGTGCAACACATGCTACTGGGCTGAAACCTGGATCAAGGGAAAAAGAAATTTCTGTAAAGGACATTACTGGGACAAGTGGCAAAATTTGGATATGGATTGTGATACTGTATCAATACAATCAAAACAATACCAATACAAATTTCCTAAATTGTATAATTGCACTTGGTTATTATGTTCTCAGGAAATACATCCTGAAATATTTAAAGATAAACTAACTCTCTAACAGTGTAGGAAAAATGTGTGTGTATGTATGGGTGCATATGAGGGAGAGAGAGAAGTGATAAAGTAATCGATCTAGGTCCAGAGTATGTGGAAATTCATTGTACTATTCCTATAACTCTTCTTTCCATTTTAAATTATATTTATTTGGGGGGAATAATTTTTCAATTTTTTTTTTTTACTATTTTGAAATACGTTATCCATAAATACTTGCAGCTTTTTAAATTTTTTTAAGGAGGCAGAAAGAAGTAATATTTGAAGTAACTGACATCACATTTAATGTTAATCTATTTATCATGGTCTTTCCTTAAACTCTAATATTATATGATCCCAGTAATTACTTCATGTACCATATAATCTTAAACTACTTCTTAATTTTCTTGTGCCTTGTTGAAAAGCTGCTTGGGAGGAAAAGTGATATTTTTATTTTACATGAAAATGGGTAAAACAGATGGTTTATACTTTTCTTCCAACAGTATAATGTGGCTGAAATCACATAATGCCCTTTAGCTTTTCAATTAAGTCAGAAAAATAAATTCCTAGTAGTTAATGAGAGCTTCTTTTATTTGGTGATTTTGGGGGCTAGTGTGGCCAGAGGTCCCTGGGAAGCTCCGTGATCTCTCATATATGTTCAGTCATCAAAAAGTAGTCACTTTTAGCGAGAAATGTCAACACAAATGTTGCCTCTTTGACACTAAAATACTCTTTCTCCCATTCAAATTGCAGATGATCAAAAGGATACAAGCAAGAATATTTTGCTTGGCACGTGGCCTAAAAGTTCTAAATTTATGTATTCTATTTTTGCCTCTTTCTCAGATTGGATTAGTTACTAGGCAACTGAAGTATTTAATTTCATTTGCTAATAGTAGTTACATTTTAATAGAGGCAGCTAGTGTATGTGACCAACGCTGCCAATACAAACAAAGCCCTGACACCCAGCCTCGGCGGGCAGCAGTGCTCACGCCTTCACTCTAACTGCAGACAAACACTATTCAAGTTCTTATATTTTATTTTTTTGACTTCAAATTACAGGAAAAGGGATATCTCTTTTAGAATTATTTATAGAAAAAATATTTTAGTGATTTGTTTTTTTTTTTTTTTTTTCTACTCAAAAAGCTCATGTTTGTAACATCCTAAACCCTCTTTTAGACTTCTGGTTCAAGATGGTAGACCAAGCACATATGTTTCCTTCCCCTCACCAAGAAAGAAAAGAAATCTTTAACAGCACTGAAAGGGTAAGGGGACCATCAGTACCCAAGCTACACTGATGAATTTTTGAAAGACAGAAAGCAGGTGGGGCAGGTCGATAGAAACGTTAGGATAGTGAAAACTGCTATGTGCAAACAAGCCTGGCAGTAGGATGAGCAGAGGTGAGAGAGTCTCCTCAGTGGGATGCTGGAAAACTCCCAGTGTGGAGAGGGTGCAGACCATGGGGGCACTTATGAGGGAAATAAGAAGTTCAAAGACAGTTTATACACACCTAAACCAACCTTTCCTGTCCCTTCCCCAGTATGCAGAAGGTGGAAACAGTGCATGTGCCCAAGCTTGACCCATGAGAGGAGCTCTTAAGACTGGGAATTGGGGCCGGGCGTGGTGGCTCACGCCTGTAATCCTAGCACTCTGGGAGGCCGAGGTGGGCGGATCGTTTGAGCTCAGGAGTTCGAGACCAGCCTGAGCAAGAGCGAGACCCCATCTCTACTAAAAATAGAAAGAAATTACATGGACAGCTAAAAATATATATAGAAAAAATTAGCCGGGCATGGTGGTGCATGCCTGTAGTCCCAGCTACTCGGGAGGCTGAGACAGGAGGATTGCTTGAGCCCAGGAGTTTGAGGTTGCTGTGAGCTAGGCTGACGCCACGGCACTCACTCTAGCCTGGGCAACAGAGTGAGACTCTGTCTCAAAAAAAAAAAAAAAAAAAAAAAAAAAAAAAAAAGACTGGGAATTGGCCTAGGACGGGTAGGGGCTGTCTTTCTGGACACTGAGTCTAGAAGATTAGTCAGAGGGCACACACAGGGTACCTCAGTGGACAGAGTCGGGAGTAGGGAAGGAAAAGAGAAACACAACTCTGTTCCCAAGTGAGCTCTGGGAAAGTACTCCCCCGGGAACAACTTCCCCACGGTGCCCCCCCACCCCAGGGTCCCCGGCAGCCTGGCGCCTTGCTTCCCAGGCACCCTGAAGGGGGATGTGCTGTCACACCACCCACTAACTGACGCCAGGCTCTTAGCCATCCCTTCCGTTCAGAGGCGAGATCTCCGTGGAGATCAAGACACATGATTACTGAGGAAACACATGACGATTACCAACACCAATTCATACATTTCTGCATTTTAAAATATGAATGGGCAAGCAGGAATTATCAGACATTTGAGGAAATCATTTGGGCAACAGAGAAAGATGAAGATAAACAGAACTGGACTCCAGCGCAGGGAACAGAACTTACACGCACACTAGCTCTCGCTACCTTCAGAGATATACTCACTGGCAAAACAAGAACAGGCTCTTGGGAAAACAGCACTCAGAGAGCAAGAAAGTCCTTGCGAGTTAAAAACGTGTAAAAATGTGCTAAAGATTTTGTCTTGTGGGGAGGGTAGGTTATAAATTTTGATTAAAATTATATTTTCCTATCAATGATGGAGATTAAATAATCTGTTTTAAACAACTAAAGACAAAAAGGATGTAGAACTTCTGAGGCACCAAAGGATGAGAAAGAAAACATTATGAATACAGCAATAAAGAAAGGGAGGCCAGGAGAGAAACGACGAGAAGCATGTTAAGTAGAAGATGAAAATAAATGACGGGGATAATTTCAAACATACCAGTATCTGTAGCAAATACAAATAGTTTAAATTCTCCTACTAACAGCCTTTCAGATGGGAAATGTATAAAACCAAGCTGTATGTTATTTTCAAAAGATTTAAAACAAAATGATATAGAGTGGAGATAAACCTTATCAATGTTATCAAAAAGCAAGCAAAAAAATGCACTGTTACTGTTACACAAAAATAGAATCCAAGGCCAAGGGCAAGGGAATATTTTATATGAATTAAAGCTGCAATCCAGAAGAGAGGAACAGTCGCAAACCTTTTTTTCAATGAACACCACAGCATGGGACTGTGTAACACGTGTTAGAAATGCAGGAAGAAACTGTTAATCTAGATCGTGGTGGGAGATTTTAGCACATCTTTCTCAGAAATTGACAGATCAAGTTGACCAAAAAATAGTAAAGGGTATAAGAATTTGAAAATATAATCATTGAGCTAGATGATTTTCACATTTAAATTCAGTTTTCAACTAACAGAAAACATCTATGTTTAAATTTCCATGGTACACTTAAAAAATATGACCAAGTATTCAGCCAGAAATATATCTTGATAAAACCTGAAAAAGAGAAATACTACAGATCTCCGAGCTCTAAGCCAAGCGTAAATTATAAAAGAAAATGAAAGCTGAAATTAGAGACCGGATAGCGATGAGTGATAATGAGAGCACTCAGCTCAAATCTACAGGAAGCATCAAAAAGGGACTCAAAGTTTACAAATGCATCTGCAAACAAGACTGGAAATTCACTAAATAAGCATCTCAAGAAATTTTCTAAAAAAGAGCTAAAGAAAGTAGAACAAAGGAATTTAATAAAGAAAAAACAGGATGGTGAAATAGAAAACAAACAAGTTGGTTTGATCATTAAACCCTAAAGAAGATCAATAAAAGATTTTTTCTGATAAAGAAAGTTAAACAAAACAAAATTAGGAATAATAAAGAGGACACAACAAACATGGGTTTGATTTGAAAATTATTAGAGGGTATACATGCAAATACCAATATATTTCAAACATGGAAAAATAAATGTGAAAATAGAAATAAAATAATTTTCTAGAAACATATAAACTACTAAAATGACTTAGGCAGAAAATCTAAAAAGATCAGCAATGAGAAGCAAAAAAAGTTGAAAAGATAGTCAAAGATCCTACCCCACACCAACTGGGTCCCAGGCCCAGATGGTTTTACTAATCCATGTTTTTTTTTTTCTTTTAACAACCTTTAAAGTTGTTAGAAAATATGTAAAGCTTCTCGATTTATTCTATAAAGCTAGCATAACCTAGATATCAAAAGTGGATAGTGTGGCAATAAAATAGCAAAGTACACACCAGAGTTCAACAACTCAAAATGTCTACAAATGCCAGGCAGGACATTTAATAGGACGAAATTTAATTTTTAATAGGAAATTTCATATTAATTTAATAGAGTGACCCTAGGAAGAACATATGACCCATCTGAAAGAGGTCATCAGTTTGGTGTACAGCAGGGGTTATACGCACTATCTTATTAATACATATATAGGCAAAAATCCTAATTTCTTAAATCAAAATTAGTATCTTCAAGGAGTAACACAACATGATCTAGGAGAGTTTACAAATGCATGGAAGACTCAATATTAGAAAAATCTATTACCATAATTCAACTCATTCATAGATCAGGGGAATAAAACCAATCATCTTGATAAAATTCAGGAAAGATATTTGATGAAGCTGCACATCATTCCTACAGAAACCTACAAAACAACCTACACTGACAGTGAAAGATGAGACATAAGAGAGAGATGGATGGCCATCATCATCATCGTTATTCCATACTATGCCAGTGGTCTTAGTTGGGAAAGGCCGAGACTGAAAAATGAAGTGAGGTATAAATACTAGAAAGGCAGAGAAACTATAGTTGTTTTCAAAGTTTGTGATTGTTATCCTCCAAAATGTATCTCTGTCTTCACACCACTGAGATACAGATGTGGAAAGTGTAGAGAAAGACTAGCTAGGGACCTTGGGCCTGAAAGAATGACAAGGTGGTGAGTTTGCTAGGTTTTCTTTTTGCCTCCTATATCCCAAACCTGAAGGTGAAGAAGCCAACAACCTGGAAATACAAGAGGGCACAGACAAAAAGGTCCTAGTAAAAGGTTCCTCAACCCTAAAATTCTCTCAATAGCCAAAGAACCAGGAAAGCAGCATTATAAATGTTTACAGTAGAGAAGTCTCAGTAATAATCTAAACCCCTACCCTCAATAACCTAGGAAAATAAGAGCAAAATAAACCCAAAGCAAGCAAAGTAAGGAAATAATAAAGAACAGAAACCAGTGAAATTGAAAAATATGATAGAAAAAGGAAAAATAAATGAAACAAAAATCTGGGTCTTAGAAAAGGATCAAGAAAACTGACGAATCTCTAGCAAGACTGACAAAACAAAAAAGAAAGAAGACAGAAATTACCAATATTAGGAATTAAAATGAGATAGTACAGACCCCACAGACAGCAAAAGGATAATTAAGGAATTACTTACTATGAACAACTCTACACACATAAATTTGACAACTTAGATGAAATCGAACAATTTCTCAAAAAAACACAAAGTCATCCAATATGAAATAATAATTTCAACATCAGCATAACTATTAAGTAAACTGAATTTGTATTTTAAAATCTCCCCAAATAGAAATCTCATGGTCCAGATGGCTTCCTAGGAGAATTCCTCCAAAGAAAAATTAACCCCAATTGTATACATTTCCTTCCAGTGGATAGAAGAGGAGGAAATAGTTCTCATCTTATGAAACCAGTATTACCCTGATATCAAAACCAGACAGGATAGTAGAAAAAAGAAAATTACAGACCAATATCTCTCATAAAAATAGATATAAAACTCCTTAACAAGACATTAGCAAATAAAAATTTAGCAATATTGTAAAGGGAATTACACACTATGACCATATGGGGTTTATTCCAAGGAAGCAAGCTGGTTCGATATTCAAAACTCCATGAACATAACCCATCATATTAGTAGGCTAAGAAGAAAATTATATGATCTTATCAATTTATGCAGGAAAAGTATTTTATGAAATTCAATGACTATTCAATATAAAAACTCAGAAATATAGGAATAAAGGGGGACTTCTTCAACATGATAAAAGCACCTACAAAATGTTCACCAGTTAATATTATACTTCATGATGAAAGACTGAATGTTTTCCCCATAAAATGGGACAAAACAAGGATGTCTGCTTTCCCCACTCCCATTTGACATAGTACTGGAAGTTCTAGCCAGTGCAAAAACAAGAAAAACAAAAATGCATAAAGAACAAAAAGGAAGAAATAAAGCTGTCCCTATTTCTAGACAGCATGAGATTATGTAGAAAATCCCAAGGAATCTAAAAACAAAACATTAGAAAAACAACCAAACAACTCCTAGACCTGATAAGGAAGTCAGCAAGGTCACAGAATACAAGATAAACATAATAAAATAGAGAAATCAACTGTATTTCTATATGCTAGTAATGAGTAAATGCCAAATTAAAAAATACAATACCATTTATAATCACTAGAAAAAAAGAAATACATGTTGGGAAATAATAAGAAATATACATATTGATTTCTGCCCCCAGCCCCTGGCACAGACCTCCTAAAACCCCTGTAATTGCCCAAGCCAGAGGGGTACTAGGAGAATCTTTTGTTCTAATATTTGTCTTTGACCCTGGTTCCTGAGAAAGAGCTCCTAATTCCCTTGGAATTTCCTGATGATAGGAGCATCTTTTGTTCTAATAAGGTGACTCTTGGTGGGCTCCTGGATATGGACTGGTCACCAAAACTGTAAACATGACCAAGCCTGGAGCATTTAGCTGCCACCCCACATTTTTCCAAGCTGGGGAGGGGCTAGAAATAGAGTTAATAATGAACAGTGCCTATGTGATAAAGCCGCTCCATAGAAATCTCCGAACTTTGGTGTTCAGAGAACTTTTGGGTTGGGAAACACACCCAGTAGGGTGTTGCAGCCTAACTCCAGGAGGAAGCTTCTAGACCTTGCCCTATGGGCCACTTTATCTGGCTATTCATCAGTATCCTTTATTATATTCTTTATTAATAAACTGTAAGTAAACTGTTTCCCCTGAGTTCTGTGAGCCGCTCTAGCAAATTAATTGCATGCAACAAGAGGAGGGAGCCCCAATTTATAGCTAGTCAATCAGAAGTATAGATGACAACCTACTGCTTGCAACTGGCATCTGAAGAAGGGGCAGTCTTGTGTCTTGTGGGACTGAGCTCTAATGCCGTCTCCACGTAGACAGTGTCAGAACTGAATTGGATTATAGGACGCCCAGCTGGTGTTCTTTGGAGAATCACTTGGGATGTGGGGAAATCCCCCCAACATCTGGTGTCAGAAGTGTTGTGTTGAGTGGTGTGTGAGGAGAAGGGAAAAACAACTTGTTTTTTTCCTCTCTCACATGTAAATCTAACAAAACTTGTACAGAACTTGGATGCTAAAAACACAAAATGCCTAACACGAAATGCTAATGAAAGAATCAAAGATCTAAAATGAAGAGAGAGACGTAGTGTATTCATAGATTTGAAAACTCAACATAGTAAAGATGTCATTTCTGCCCAATATGATACAGGTTTAATGCAATTCTCAACAAAATCTATTTTGTAGATATAGACAATATTATTCTAAAATTTATATGTAAAGCCAAAGGAACTAGAATAGCTCAATTTGGAAAAAGAATAAAATGAGGGGGGTAGAGGAGGGGCAAGGGCAATATATGTAACCTAAACTTTTGCACCCCAATAATATGCTGAAATTAAAAATAAATAAATAAATAAATAAATGAACAAAATGCTCCTGGGATTGGGGTGTGGACATAAAAAAAAAAAAAAGAATAAAGTGAGACGAATCAATCTGCCTAATTTCAAGATAACTTATATGCCTATAGTAGTTAGGACTGGAATTGGTGAAGTCACAGACACACTGATTTTTGTCCAACTGATTTTTGACAAAGATGCAAAAGTAATTCAGTGAAGGAAAGGTAGTGTTTCAACATATGGTGCTGGAGCAACTGAATATTCATAGACAAAAAAATGAACCTCAAATCTCACCCCATTTATAAAAATTAACTCACAATGGAAGACAGATTTAAATGTAAAATTATAAAACTCAGAAAAAAATAGGAGAAAATCTTTGGGATCTGGGGCTACACAAAGAATCTTTAGATAAGTATACCTTCCCTTCCCCAAATTAAAACCTTTAGGCTCTGCAGAAGTGTCTGTTAAGAGGATGAACAGACAATGTACAGACAGGGAGAAAATGCTTAGAAACCACATATCCTACAAAAGATTATCATCCAGAATATATAACGAACTGTCTAACGTCAATATTAAAATAACCCAATTAGAAAATGGTCAAAGGACACGATCACACATCTCACTGTAAAGGATATATAAGGATAGCCAATAAGCACATAAAACATATTTGACAGGGATCATTTCACGTAATATTGAAATATTCACATATTCATGATTTTAAATTTATATAATATCACAGTGTGTTGGGCTTTGCAGGGTGCCTTCAGCTACATCTCTTTGAAACCACAAATATTCATCCATTAGGGAAATGCAAATTGAGTCCATGATGAGATATCACCACACACCTCAGTACAGATAAAATAAAAAATGGCGACAGCACCAAATGCTGGAGAGGATGTGGAGACACCACGTCTCTCGTACACTGCCTGTGGGAATGCAGAACGGTTTGGCCAGTCAGGCAAACAGTACGGCAGTTTCTTCAATGACTGAACATACAATTGCTGTAGGATCCAGCAGTTGCACTCCTGGGCATTTATCCCAGAAAAAGGAAAACGTATGTTCATGTGAAAATCTGTACACAATTGTTCATAGCAGCAGCTCTACTTGTGTTAGCCTGGAAAGAGCCACAGTGCCCCTCCACAGGTAAATGGTTAAGCCATCTGTGGCAATCCACACTGTGGAGGAATACTACTCAGCAATAAAAAGGAACAAACTATTGATACACACAACAACTTGGATGGATTTCAAGGGCATTCTACTGAGTAAAAAAAGCCAATTAAAGAGGATCATATACTATAGGATTTCATTTATATGACAGTCTCCCAGTGACAAATGACAGAGATGCAGAACAGGTTAGCAGTTGCCAAGGGGTGGGGTGGTGAGGAGGAGGAGGGGGGAGTGGACATAAATACTGAGAGGCAGCACAACGGAGATCTTTGTGGTGATGGATCATTCTGTATCTTCATTTTGGTTATGGAGATCTACCAATGTGACAAATCGACAAAACAACACAGCATTATACAAACACATTGTACCAATGTCAATTTCCTGGTTTCAGTATTGTACCATAGTTATGTATGATGTAACCATGGGGCAGGGGGACTGGATAGAGGGTGTGCAAGATCTTGGGACCTCTCTGTATTAGCTTTGCAACTTTCTATAAATCTACAATTATTTCAAAATAAAAAAAAATTTCTTGAAGTCACTAAACATTAGAATACAAGATACCTGAGATCAGGGAACTTTTCTGTGTCAAATCCTCCTAAACAGTGCCCGGCCCATAGGAGGTGCTCAATTAATATTTGTAACTGGATGAATACATATGGAATACAGTCTCATTTTGGGTTTTTGTTCTTACAGCCATGTGATTGTAAAAGGCAAATGTCCAGACACACAAACATTACACAGTGAATGTTTGCTATTTTCAGGGATAGGGCAGAGATGGGGAGAGCTAAAGTTGGGAGGAGGTGAAGGAAGGGAGACCTTATTAACAATGTCTTATAGGAATACACAGAGTAAAAGGCTATGTTTTCACTCATTTATACTCCCATCATTCTTTAAGGAATTCCTTCCTCACCTTAATGACTTTTAAAACCTGTAATACATGCTTATCCTAAAAAAAAGTAAATATATCCATATGTAAGGGAATACCCCATGTCTTCCTTCTACTGTCCTAAATGATGGTAAGTGTGGCATAAACACTCGATAGTGAGTCATGCCAGCAACCAGGCTGTAGTAGTTCACTGCTTTCCAAGTTGTCTCTGCATTGAATGATTAACTTCAGGGTGGAGAAAACATGTTACATATAAAACAAGTCCAGGTAATTTTAAAATAACTTAAAGATTCAAATAGGCCGGGCGCGGTGGCTCACGCCTGTAATCCTAGCACTCTGGGAGGCCGAGGTGGGCGGATCGTTTGAGCTCAGGAGTTCGAGACCAGCCTGAGCAAGAGCGAGACCCCATCTCTACTAAAAATAGAAAGAAATTATATGGACAGCTAAAAATATATATAGAAAAAATTAGCCGGGCATGGTGGTGCATGCCTGTAGTCCCAACTACTCGGGAGGCTGAGACAGGAGGATCCCTTGAGCTCAGGAGTGTGAGGTTGCTGTGAGCTAGGCTGACGCCATGGCACTCACTCTAGCCTGGGCAACAAAGTGAGACTCTGTCTCAAAAAAAAAAAAAAAAAAAAAAAAAAAGATTCAAATAGATATTATATTATGTACATAATATCTACCTATTTGAGAATCCAGCTCTCTTCCCAACTCCCCTTGCCTTTCTGTTACGAAGCACAGCGCAAGACTTTTTAAAGCACTGTCTTGAACAATAGTGGTGTTTCAACCAATTAATTGCCTTCTTCAGGTCATAAATTCCCTTTGCCACTAGGGAAATAGTGCTGAAAAGTTATCAGTTGTTACTAATTTCCCTTTTAACCTCTGTTCTGCTAGATCATGTCTTGAAGGTGCCTATTTTAGGGCAACCTTGTACCCATCCAGGTACAAAAAGGCCACAGCAGACAGTGTAACCTTAATTAGTAACATTTTAAATTTATATCACATAGTGTGTTGGGTTTTTTAGGGTGCCTTCACCTATAGCTCTTTGAAACCACATAAGCCCTGTGAGGTAAGCAGAATAGAAACAATTTCAAGAAATAACATAGTATAATACCTAACATTTCACATTTAGACAGTGGCTGAGGCAGAAACTGAACCAGAGATTTCTGCCTCCCATTATACCATGCTTATGTGTTCTAGAAGGCATACTGGTGGGGAAATAAACACATTATTTGTCAGTCTTATAAAAAAGGAGTGCCTAATTGCAATGATGGCTGTTTCACTTTGTTCTTCCTGCTTCACATAATAAATTTTATGCCTGTTCTTCTCAAATGTAAATTTACAAAAAAAACAGTAGATATTTATTAAAGACCTACTGTAATTTAGAGACCCCCAACAATCTAGTTGTGGAAGGGAATAATTTACTTTCTAAGGAAACACTGGTGGGAGAATTCTAGAATAAAGGAATTTTCTGGTCCTAAAGGCAAAGGCATCCTTAATTAAAAAGAAAAATTATACTAATCTTTTAAAACAAACCCCAAACACATCCTTGCTTTTAGAAAAAGATCTGTTGAAGTACAACAAAATAACTACAATGGAATTGTGAAGTCTTTGTCACCATTGCTAAAAGACAGCAGATTTACTAAATTGGACAAAGAGTATAAGCTTACATACTGCTCAAATCTTTAAACTGCCTCCTTGGTGAGAAACAGGACTATTAAAGGTTGTGCCTGAATAGCTGTGGAGGGAAAATGAAGCTGCAAAATGAACGTGTCAAAAATCAAGCAAAAAGCAATGGGAAAAGTATGGAAAACACTGATGTGGAGAAACACTAAATACAAGAGGACTCGGATGCAGGCAGGTGTGATTCTGAATGAAACCTTTCCCAGTCTGCCTCGGGAGGCCCTTGGAGATCAGTGGTCCTCAAATGGGGCTGCACAATGGATTCACGTGGGCTGTTTGACAGAAGTGTTAACGCCTGTGTCACTCCCCCAGAGATTCAATTTATTTAGTCTAGGGTGAGTCTGGAAGAGGGTTTCTAACCACCCAGGTAATTCTAATAGCAAGGTTTGTGCCCGTTGAGCCCCAGGTACTACAGGTCAGGGGGCGCCCTCCACACCCCGCCTCTGCCCTGTGCCTGGCCCTGTGGTTGCCGCACACCTGGGGACCACAGAGAGTTGAGAAGGTGGGAGCCAAAAGGCCAGCCTGCCCAGGACACACCTTCCCTGACAGGTGAAACCCTTGTGAAGCATCTTGAGCAGCCCTGCACACTCACGGCTCCCCGGGGCCAGGTGCTTCCCGCACCTCCTCATCATAAATCAGTGATCCTGAGGCAAGGTGGAAAACAGGCGGTGTCCTCTGTGCCTCGCAGGGCCGCAATGGGCTAAAAGTGGGACCCTAACAGTCTCTTTTTGATGTTCAGAGGTCTCCTTTCATTTTATACGAAAAAAAAAAAGAAAATGGTAATTGGCAAGGGTTAGCAATTCATCACTACTCAATCTGGATTTGGGAAAATCAGCCTTGTAGTTAATCAGCCAAGAATTACATTTTCCCACCTTGACCTGGTGAGAACATTTCCAACATCATGGCTTAGAGACTTTTCTTTGAAAAAAACCAAGTGAATTAGGATTAAGGGAGGAAACTTGACCTTTCTCCCACTGCCACTGTGAATGAATGAATTCTGACACTTTTGGTCAAAGAAGCAAAAAACCGCAAACCCCATAGACTAGATAGATTCCTGCCACACAGAGCAGGAAAGGACGCAAAGACACATAAAGAAGTCAGCAAAAAACCATCACAGCTATCTACAAGAGGCTGCTGGAAAAAGCCACCTCTAGAGAGCAGAATAAATTTCAAACTTGGTAGGCCTGGCCTAAGGGGAGCGGAGATGCAGGTCAGGGACTGAGCAAGAGCGCTGCAGGATCACCTGCCATCAGCGTCACCAGACAATCGTCTGGGACGGACAAACACGGCTCCTGATTAGGACCTTCAAATAAAAAGGCAGAAATCACCAAAGCTTGCATCTCTCTCGTGATTTCCTCCTTCCCTTCTTTTCGGGGAGTTATTAAGAAACAGACAATTGGAGAAAGCACTCAGCAGCCGGTGATCCAGGCTGTCCCCATTCCGGCCAGTGACCTGGGAGCTGCCCTCACGTTCCAGTTGGCTTCAGACCCACGCGCCCCCCTCCAACTCTCTTCTCATCTAGAAGGTGACTTGTGCACTTCACCACCGTTGATCCTTCCTCTCCCAATTAAGTATTACTGTAGTAGTTCTTCCCCAATGCATTATTCATTGAGCATTAATCCCCTTAAAATTGGTCTTTGCAGGGAAACTTTGCTTTCTAAAAATCAGTATGCGTTTAATAAAGGCAGTTGGTCCCTGCTTTGCTGATGGGTGAGCTGCTTCACAAAGGCAGAACCACGGCCTCCCCATCTCTCTTCGCTTGCACGGCTGGGCCCCGTCTCTGCCACTCGGTGAAATACATTTTCTGCCTCTCTTGGTTGATAGACTCTCTTCAAAAATGGAAGTTAATCCTTGGGCAACACAATGTTAAAACCGCCCAAGGAAGAATTAAATATTTCAGAAGAGAAGGTGGTAAAAAATGGCAACTGCTATTTTAGAATCTTTGAAAATTTAAGAAGAGCAAAAAATAGAAAGCGGCTTGTACTTGGTACAATGGATCTAAGTTCACTTTTGTGAGATTCTTAATAACATGCAGGGCGACAAGGAAAACAGCAGCGTGCTCTAACACAAAGCGCTGGTCCTGCCCGTCCCCTGTGCAAAGAGGGGACTCGGCTGCTCCAGTTAGAGGAGGCATGTATGTGCTTGAGTTTTGAGGGGCCCAGAGACTGCGAATCCCTGTTGAAAACGTGATTTGAAGAATGAAAATTGACCTATTTTCCTTCTCCCCACGGTAATATAACAAAAAGCAAAACTTTTACTCTTGGGAATAGCAGTTTTCTGATGCCTTGGGTTGGGGTCCTGGCTGCCACAGTTCCCGGACCCGTGGCTTTGAACCTTGCCTGGCTGTTCTGTGCCGTAGCTGACTCACGTGAGGAGCAGAAACAGGCTGCAAGAGCCTGCCTGGCCAGGGAGGTGCGAGGGTTAAGTGTGAGGCCACACGTGTCGCAGCGAGTGGTGAGCAATCAGTACACGTTAGATTATGATGATACAATAATGACATGGACTTAACCTGGATACATTTTTATCACAGAAGTACAAAGAGAAAGCACTCTTTCCTATGTGGACTGAGGAAAACCGGGTAATTGTAAAAACGCCGCAATCATTTTTCTATCCTGTGCTTTTACAATCCAATTTATTGCTCTGCTCCTCACAGCTGCTTTCCAGGGCACACAGACCTCGGTTAAAATATATTAGCTGGAATCACAATAGCAGGTTTGAGAATTCATATATTTATGGCTTGCCTCAAAGAGACACAAGTGATGTGACTTCAATTGTTTTAATTTGCTACGCCCTGTCTCCCTTAGCCTCAGGGTGCTCAGAAGAGACAGGCGCTCCCTGGCGTGCGTGCTCCCTGGAGGGGCTCTGCGTGCACGTAGGTGCACGTGGCTGCCGGGAGAGAGCGGGCTGCAGGTGAGCCACCGCCCAGACACAGGGCATTCTCGGCACTCCCTGCCCCTACTGTGTGGCTGTTCTTCTACCCCGGAGGCGTGTGCCACCCAGGCAGGGGCCTGTGTAGGTCCCGACGTCTTCATCACCCACGCAGCACAGGTGCGGGTTCAGAGGCTGATCTGGCCTGAAGACACTGGAATTCACTTGGGCTGGAGGGGCAGCCACCACCGCCTTTCAAGACTTCTTGTTCTGCAGGCCAGTTTTGGTCCCCACGAGAGGGTCAACGTCATGAGACAGAAAGCCCAGGTGAGGAGGAGAACCTGAGAAGGCCTGCTGAGGGTTCACACCTCACCCTGTCACTTCGCTGTGTGGCTCTGAGCAAGTCCGTTAGCCTCTCTGGGCCTCAGTTTTTCCATCTGTGAAATGGAGATGATAAAACCTACCATTGAGGAACAGGGGAAGAATGAAATGAGAATGCCCCCAAAGCACGGGGCGGAGTAAGAGTCTAGATGTTGGCTCTATTGTTACAGGATTCAGACATCTGGCTCTTCCCAAGCCCACATGGCAACACTGCTTCAAGCCCTCAAACACTCTATGTGACTGACACTCCTCAAAGTCCTAAGGGGGGGCCTCCCTGCCTCCACCTGCAGTGGCCCAACCCCCTCAAGGCTTTGCCTGTCTTTGTCTTATTGCCTCAGTCCAGTCTCATCTCAAATGCCACGAGGGCTCTCCAGGCCCCTGCTGGCCTTCCCTTGCATGTTATAAAGCCACCATGGTGTGCATTATGGACTGACATGTGTTGTCACCACCAGTGTCCTTAAGGCTCTAGACACAGGGCTTGTCTTATATATCCCTCTATCTGGCCTCTCTACTTCACCCTGTCCGTGGCTTGCAAATAAGTAGGTGCACAACATACTGCGGCTGACTGTAAATTTGCGCACCCCGACCAAATAACCCAGATTTCAAAGATCCTGGAGTCAGGCTCTGGCAGTTTTATGTGGTAGGTGCCTAACTCAATCAGACATAAATGAATACGCCGGATCCAGACCCTCCCAGAACCTGAGACAAGCTGCCACTGCTGCGGCCACCGGGCACAGTGCTGCAGCCGGGCAGCAGGGAAGGAGTGCCTCACCACAAATTTCTCAGGGTCCCTGAAAAGGCATGCAGCGGCCCGAGGTGGGAATGGGACTTTTCACTGAAGAAATGTGCCTCGACAAAAGCCCTGGACACAGATGCTTGTGAAACACACAGAGGAGGGTACACGATACCTAGTTCCACATTGAGACCTTGTTAGACTGCAATGTTTTAATTAAGGAGCTGTTCAAATGTGGGTCCCCTGAACTTCCAAACCCCCAAATGAGTGAGGCTTTCAATGAGCCTATTTGGTTAGGTGCACACAGCTCAAGCCAGCTCTAGCCCTGGAGAGCAGAGTTCTGGAGCTCGGCAGGACTAACAGTGATCCCTGTCAAGTGTATTGATCCACATATATCCCCTCTCCTCCTCTGTGAAATGGGGACGTGATTATACCCCCTCCTCACAGAGGATCTGACTCGGCAATGGGGCTGCATGTAGAGTGCCAGGTACAGTCCCTGGCACACAGCAAGTGCTCAGTAACGCTCGCTGGTAACAGAAGGCCGCTGCAGGTGCTGCCCCTTCAGGCTCTCTGCTGCGCGGGGGTGATTCCACTTGGAGTGGATTAAATCTCCATAATCTAGCATGAGCCAGAGATTATGGGTGAACTTGTTCTACCTGGTGGGTTTGTGTGGGTATGAAGAACACAATCAGGAAAGAGAAGAAAACCATGGCTGGACCCGGGTATTTCCAGACCATGTGGGTTAAGGAATGCTATGATCTGCCTTTTAAAAGGGAAGTTGAACAAGAGGCAGTGGAGTGGGGTGCAGTGAGGTGGGAGTGGGAGGGAGGAGGTTAGACACGTTTTTCCACCGCATAGACCTTAATGTTCAATACAAAGTGTTGCGTAACAAAAACTACATCCCTAGCTCTCGCTTGTTACCTGAAGACGAGTGAAAAGCAGGTCCCAGCTTACAACCTTTGCGAGTTGGGAAGCCAGGCACTGGCTGTTCTCCTGTCCATCCCTTACTCTTAGCTAGGAAGAGCCCCAAGTCAGGGCCTGAGAAACCACCACCCTCAAACGCCCTGTGCTTTTCAAATCCAGTAAAACTGTAACAGGCTTCTTCAGTTAATGAGCGCAGTGGACGCTGGGGACCTGCCTTTTCTAAAATTTACTGGTAGCAGTCAGAGCGGCAGGGAGGCCAGCCCCGCAGTTATCGGTGTTAAGGAGGCATTTAAAGGAGCTCATGAAATATCTGCTTCCAGCTAGGGACTCAAATCACCCCCAAGAAGTTGAAGGAAACCACTTTTAGTGCATGCAGGGGACAGGGGGCAGGGGGCGAGGAGTGGTGTGAAATCCGTCTGGTATGAACTAGAGAACCATTTCAGTCAGAAGGAAATCAGCAAAGCGCGGGGCCAAGCTATTTACGATGCCACTGCTCCTCTCAGGTAATTTACAACGTGCATGAAAGGCTTTAGCCTCCAGCAGCATCTGCTTTTAAGTGGCACCCAGCAAGTACCAGCGGAGCACATCTCCTGGAGACTCGGGCCTTTATTTATTCAGAAGGGCGGCAGAGGGCGGCGCGGCAGGGTGGAAGCGAGCCCATTGCTCTGTGATGCGTTCTTTCGTGGAGATGTTTACCATCTGGTTCTCATACCTGTGATCATCTAGCCTCTTTTTGTTTGTTTTATCCTAATCATCAGGAAGTCTCCCAGGACCTGGCTCCTCACAGTGGCTCCAGAAGCCACCAGCATCTCCCTGGGGAACTGGTTAGAAGTGCAGACCCCGGGCCCCACTCCAGCCACGCTGGACGGGCGCACACAGTTAACAAGGTCCCCGTGTGTGCACAGAAAGCTTGAGGAGCCCTGCCCCAGGCAAGCCTTGCTAACACGCAGATGCTGATGGATTGAAGGGCCTGAGAAATGGGCTGCTTCCTGCCAGGCTATTTGTTTAAGGAAATTATTTTCAAGCACCAGTTGGGTCAGACTTTTGGGGAAAAGAAACCAAGGGGAGGTAGAGTTTGAAAATTCTCGTTCCTATTAATTTCATAACAGTCAGTCATAGGACAAACTGCTGGCAGCTCACTTTGTATTCTTCACCAGTATTATTTAGTCTTCATGGGTTACTCGAGCATATTTCTTCTCTTCTTTTTACGGTTTTGTTTTGTTTTTTCTGGAGGGAGGACTGACCAGTGACATATCCTGTGCCTGGTTCTGGACTCAGACCTGGCTGGTTCCCATTGGGTTGCCCTAGGTAACCCCCAGGCCCCCATCACAGCTGTGCTCCCAGCTCTAACCATCACCCGTGCAGGCCGCCCAGGACCTTCTGCTTCCACCGTCCCCACTAACCTGCCTCTGCATCTGAGCTGCATCATCCTTGTCTCCCTCACCCTGCAGCTTGGCTGTGATGTCTTCTGCGTGGCCCTTGGGATGCCCTCTCTTCCCTTTGTCACCAGCTCTGGCTCCAGGAGGCTGACACACGGTAGGGAGAGACTTCATCAATGGCTCCCGTCCCTCCTGGCAGGGAGGGCAGTGGGGTCAGGACACTGGTTCCCTAGGCTCACTCTGCCCAGCCCCTCTCCACCCGGGACCTCCCTGCTTAGGTTCTGGTGACAGCTCCCTTCTCTGGCCCCTGCAGGCCAGCTGCTATGCTCTGTGGCTTCCCACACCTCCACACACGATCCCTTTATGAAACTCTCTTCGGATTACCCAACTTGAGTGTGCCATCTGCCTTCTCGTGGGCCCTGGACCCCCGACACACAGCTCTGCTATCCTACACATCTCACATTCTTGAAGGTCCCAGTGGCCTTCTAGAAGGGTAAATCCAATGACCATGTCTTTCCTCTTCATCCTCCTCCTGTTGCATCTGACAGTTCCCCTTGCATGTCCCCCAAGCATCACATAAGCACGTCTGAAAGAACTCACTTTTCTCCTCCTGCCCTCTTCCAGGGGCATCACCACTTGCCACCCCAGGCTTCCACCTGCCATCACCCTCACCCTGTCAGAGTGTCTCAGAATTGTAGAGCTGGGGCTCAAGCCGTCAGCGCTCCTGGTCCACCCCAACTTGGGTATGGAAGCTTGGTGAGCAGCCTGCCCGAGCTTACCTGGCCGGCTTAGACCGTGGGGCCCGTCTGCCCGCCCATGGCATTCCAACCACTGTGGCAAAGCAATCAACTTAAAAATGCCGTTCTGAGCATATCACCCACCAGCTCGACACTGCTCGGCTCCCCAGTTTGCACAAGCCCCCAGCCCTGGCACACGGTCTGGTGTCTCACGACAGTCTCCAGCCGCAGGGCAGCCTGCACCTCCTCTCGCCTGTAGGAATCAGTCCCCCGCTGTGGCTCAGTGGGCGCTGGGCTGCCTGGCCACGTGGCCCCTCTGCCCCGTCTTGTACGTGCTGAGGATCTGTCCCAATCCCAGGTATCCTTCTACAGTCCAGATCTGGCTCGGAAAACCCCAGGGGGCCTCTCCCGTTCTCTCATTTCCTACAGTCCCGTATTTTCTGCCCCATTTATCACTAAACAATTAATCACGTCCTACTTCTGGCTGCCCTGAGCAGCTATGAAACCACCCGCCTAACTCTTTGGCAGCTCCTGCCTGACCACCCCAACCAGGCCAAAGCTCCCTGGAGGCGCAACTGTTTATCTTGTATCTCCCCCTCTCGCAGCAAACAGCAGAACGCCGAACGGACGGGAGGCGCACAGAAGACTAGGACCCTCCATTTTACAACAGGGACGTAAACGGATAAATGATGGCAAAGGCCCCTCTGGAGTCTCTCAGTGCCCTGTGAGCCAGAGAAGGTGCAGTGACAGTCACCTACCCAGCCTCCTGTGACCTCCAAGCCACCCAAATTGAGGTTTTCAGTTTCTGTTCTATATAAATCTGGCCTCATTACAAATGATTAAATATATTGCAAATTCTACTTAAATATAGGCTATGACTTACAGATGTTTTCCTCCAAAGATGCTGCAGTGTTTCTATAGCCTGGCCCTTCTGTGACCTTCATGTGAAACCAGTGACCCCATTCCATGCTCAGGTGCAAGCCACCCTGTCACAGCTCACCTGGGAGTTTGTGGTCACTTCTGAACTGGCCGCCTCCACTTACCCTCACCCAGACTAATCCACTTTCCCCGTTGCAGCAAGAGAGATTAAAAGAAGGAAAAGTTGATCGCGTCATTCTCCACCACCCTAACCTTTTGTTCCCTCCAAGGCCATGTCCCTGCTGTCCCATCCAGATGGCTCACCCTCCCCAATCCCTTCTCCGTCCCCCTTCACCTAGCAGGCTCAGCTCTCAAGCTTTTGCCTAAATGTCCTTTAATACCTGTCCACACACCCTCCTGCATGCGAGGCATAAACTAAGAGGCGGGGATCTCAGTCTGATCCCTCTGCATCTGGTGCAGGTCATAGTTCCTGCGCATGGTAGGTCCTCAAAGTGTCAGTTTCACTTTGCTCATGATAAAAACCGTAATAGGACAGAATTCAGAGGTGGGTCATTCCAAGGGGTTTGTTCTCTGACACACCAGAAGTCTTCTTTCTCGTCTCAAATTAATCTGAGCTGTAATTCCCAGAAAAACCTATTCTGTCCCTGCTGCGGAATCCTCAGTGGGTGAGGGGTCCCAGTGTCTGCAGTGGCAGCAGACACCTCTCCATGTGGCCTCACCAGGGAACCATTCAGCAGCTCTGGGGAAGTCACTCCAATGTGGGGCCTTGGTTTTCCCTTTTTCTTTTCTATTTTATTGTGGTAAAATATATATAAAAATTACTATTTTAATCATTTTAGGCGTACAAGTCTGCAGCATTAAGTACATTCACACTATTGTGCAACCATCCTGGCCATTCATCTCCATAACATGTTCATCTTCCCAAACTGAAACGCTGTGCCCATTAAAAAGTAAGTCCACCACCACCACCACCATTCCACTTTCTGTCTCTGTGAATCTGACTCTACTCTAGGTATCTCATGTAAGTGGAGTCACACAGTATTTGCTCTTTTGTGATTGGCTTATTTCATTTAGCATAAGGTCTTCAAGGCTCATCCATGTTGGAGCACGTGTCAGACTTTTCCTCCCCGTTCAGCTAATATTCCATTGTATGTACATATCATGTTCTGTTTACCTGTTCATCTGTCTGTGGACACTTGGGCTGCTTCCACCTTTTAGTTTTTCCTCTTGTACAATGGATTTAATATCCTAATCTACTTCAAAGACCAAACCAAACAACCCTTCCCCCAGCCGACTGCAGCAGGGCTGCCCAGCCCAAGTCCCCTTGGCACTTCTAGTTAGCCTGGACTCTCTGCCTGAGGCTGCCTCGGCCTTTGGGGGCCAGGCTGGGAGTGCCTGTACATTAACAGCCCCACGAGTGGCCTTGAACCCATGACCCCTGCAGCTCCCTCACCTCGGTGGCTGCAGTTACCTACCCTCCAATGAAGTCTCCTGTCCTGGCTTCCTTCCCTCCCCTGTCTCACGTTCCCTCTCCCTAAACCAATGTTACCTGGGCTTACCTCCCAGATAAAACACTTGCACTTGAAGCTTCTCTCAGAACTGGCTTCTGGGGGAGGCCAAACTGAGACACTCACCGACCATCTAAATACGTTACTCCCCCCAGGCTCCATGCTACTGGGGGCCGGTGCAAGCTCACTGGTGCATGGAGGCAACGGTGGGGGAGGGAACCCGCACGAGTTCTGGCTGAGAACCCCGAGAACTACCCAAAGTGGCAACGACTCCATCTTGGTTGGGGTGTCCTGACCTAAATCAGCCTGGAAATCCTCTTCAGGGTGAGACGAGTGGGACCTTTCTGAGTGCTCCAGGCTCAGGGGGGCAGCTGCAGGTTCCTGCTGAAACAAGCCAAGTTGCCCTTCTGGCTCACGCTGGCCTCACGTACCTGTACCAAGTAGTGTCTCCACATGCTAGGTGAAGCCACAACTATTCCAAGGCTGCTGCCTCTGGCAGAGACCTGATGGGGGGTCAGGCCCAGAGTGAACCTAACCTACTCCTGCAGAGACGCTCACCCCACCCTCCTTCTGAGGCCTCTGTTGGCCCCTGTGTGAGTGCGACGGCACAGCACTGCCTTACCCAAGTTTAAGCAGCCGAGGGGAGAAGTGAACCAGGGACAGGTATTGGTCCAGACCAAACACCAAGTTGGCCAGGTCCAGCAGGCACCTGCCTCATCCACCCAGGGACAGGATCTGCTCCTAGGATGAGTGCAGAGGGTGCATTTTACTCTGGGTCAGAGCCTGGTCTTCTCTGGCTACTCTCCTTTCTCCCTTCTGTGGCCAGGCCTGTTGTCAGGCTAACCCTTTCCTGCAAACTGCAGAAGATTCAATGACCCTGCCACACGGCTCTAGTATATCAGAGGGGCAAGAGAGGAGAACTTTTAAAAGAGAAGACATCCTTAACACCCATCCGCAGTCACTATTATCACTGGAAGTAGATTTCATGTAGTTAATGAGGTCATGGATCATGCTATCCTCCGTCCCGATTCTGACTGGTTCAGATGAAAATCCACAGAGGGGACCTGCCATGGTTATGGGGCCTGTGAACAGTTCCGTCCTAAGAAACAACCATTGACTACAAAATGGAGCTTACGGAATTCCTCAAAGCCAACCTGTACCTCAACTTCTTTGTCAGCTCACGACTTACTACAATCTGTCCACCAAGGCAGGTAGTAATACCCATTTACTCAACAAATCTTTACTGAATGTAGTGCGCCGGGGTTGTGATATAGAAAAACTGACGATAGGGAAGGGCCTGTCCTCTGGGAGCCTCCAGTCCAGTGACAGGCAGACGAGCAATGACCCAACGACCACAGCACTAACTGTGTCAGCAGCTGTTCCCAAGGCCTCACGTCCATGAACATCTTTAAACTTCTCAGCAGCTCTTTGAGGAAGGTGGCATTATGCTCACATCACAGAATGAGGAAACAACCTACCCCCACTGCCTCAATTTACCCAACATCACTTGGCTGTCAAATGGCACGCCAGGCCCCCATCCCACGCTCGTAACCACCATGCACACAAACTGCCCGGAAGCCCAACCCTGGGGCACTGTGGCACCTGATGTCTCCCTTTCTGAGCCTCATAACAGAGCTGTCTCACTGTCACGGGGAAGCCATACAGAAAAACAAATGTCTGCTCACCTTTCTGAACATGCCACAACTCTGCTGACCCCTGTTCAGAGCAGTTTTGCAGGAATAATGACTAAAGTCAGGGTTTTGATGGAGAGAAACAAACCACGGACATCTAATGAAATGTTATTCAGGGTGTCGGAGGGCTCTGAGTTTTGACAGGTTGTCCCTGCCACTGAGAGCAAGCCCCTGCCACCTTGCTTTCATGAGTCCTGAAATAGCCTCAGCCCTGTCTCCTTTGCTAGCTTACACATGCTTGAAAGTGCATCGATCACAATGTAACATGGCACAGATGTAGAGAAACATCCAGGCACACGTACATGCGTGCACACACGTCTCCATCTATATTGCTTCAACACACAGAACCTGCTCATTCCTCATCACATGCAGGAAAAGACATGGACGTTCCTGCCAGACACTGTGCCGGGTGCTGGAAGGATGCAGATGACAAATCGGTCCTGGTCTCTGACTTGAGGTTCTCAGAGTCTAATGAGAAAGACCACGGGGGAACTCACTCTCAGACACTCTGAGAGAAGCGCTGGTTACACACAGAAAGGAGCCATTGGATCTCCCAGGAGTGGGGTGGGGCAGGGGTAACTGGGAGTCAGGGAGGGCTGCCCAGAAGAGGAGATTACTACCTGCGTCTTAAACACTAAGTAGGAATAGTTTAGAGTTTCTTTTTAAAAAGCATGCAAGCAAACAGGTTGACGGGGGAGTGTTGTTCCCCATGTTTCCCAGACAGAACTGAGCAGACAGGGGCTCAGGGTGTGAGCTTGTAGCCAGGAGTCCTGGATTTGGACCCTCACCCCACCTGCTGGGCCCGGGCCCTTGGGCAACTACTTTGCCTGTCTCCTTACCTGCAGAGAGGTGACTGCACACCCTCTCACTCAATCCTCACTACAAAGGGCTTGGCCCACCCAGTACTTGTTCAATAAACTGCTTACTACAATGGTCCCTGGACAGAGTGGACACTTTGCTTATTTTCTACCAGGAGTATGTCCGTTTGCTCCTAATCCAACGTCTCAGAGTTCTGCAGGGCCCTTGGCTCTCAGACTGGGCCTGGAGACATGAGTGAAAGATAACCCTTTGGTTTTATGCATAAACTATCAATGTTCCCTGACAGGATACTGTATGAGAATAAATAGTAGCTGATGTCCCACCATGAAGAGGTAGGAAAAAAATCAGAAGGCTTTGAGAGGTAACAGGAAAAATCTATCTTCCATTAGCTTGAGGGGCCTGTTATTTAAATGGTCATCTCCTTCGAAGGAGGTACAGTGGGGTGGGATCGGGAGCTTGGCTTGAGGGAAAAGTTTCCTCCAAACCACAGTTAACTGTAGTGAACTGCAGAGAACCGAGAAGAGGAGCCCCAGTTTCAGAAAACAATTCACAAATAAATTGCCAATCAGCATAGCTCCAACTCCATGGCAAACTCCTCTTCAAAACAACGAAGGAAAGGAACAAGGGAAATTTATAATCTCTTTTTCCTGGGCTTGTATCAGCCCCTGTTTTTGACAAGCAGTAATGGACAGTAGGTGTCCTGCATGCTTCTACTTTCCTTGCTGTTGCTTCTCTAACTGGCTTCCTGCCCCTCTCTGCTCTCATAACACTCAATCGATTCTGTGATTCCTACGTGTCTGGTGACCCAGACTTGCATGAGGCTTGTTTAGAATTTTAACTACACTTCTCTTCTTGACTTTTCATGGCTTTTAAGTTTCTCCAGAGGTTTCCTGGGTCCCCATCCTTGGCATGAAGGAACACGAGGCCTCTTTACCTGGAGGGCAGCACAAGGAAGCAGCAGCCACGTTGCTGAGGGAGGGAGCAGGGCCCAGGCGGCTTTCAAGACGGGCATTTCTTCACAAGAGGACCTGGGGGAGTGACAGCAAAGGTACAGCAGGATAACCGTGGTTTCACAGGCACAGAATTGGAGGCCCCTTACAGAACAGTGCTTCTCAAATGTTAACATGCATGTGAATCACCTGCAGATTCTGATTAAGCAGGTCTGGGGTGGAGCCTCAAATTCTGTGTTTCCAACAAGCCCCGTGGACTACACTAAGAGTGGCAAGAGTCTAGATAACCTAATTCAACAGTCCCACTTTTCAGAGGAAGACACCAGGCCCAGAGCAAGGAAATGACTTGGGGAAAGAAGGTCAGAGAAGAAATGGGTTGAGTCTAACAGCTGGGTCTATAATTCCTGGTGACAGTGCCCTTTCAAAAGAATCAATTAAATAGCCACAGAGATGATGGGGTGAGGGGCTCACCCTCCCACCCCCTCATCGTCAGCCTTGGATGGATGTAACTTGGAGACATCGCTCAGTTTTGAACCCTACAGATGTGGGATAACTTGGGTGCTGTTGAGCCACTGAGTTCTGGGTGGTTCCTAGTGCAGCCATAGCTAATGGGTACCGGAGTCTAGGAGGAACAGCAACTGGCACCAGCCCCGCTCAGCAGCCAGGTCAGTGCTTTGCTCAAGGCAGCTCCTTACTCCAGAGAGACAGGAGGCTGAACTGCTAATTGAGGGGACAGGACAACTTTAGTAAGAGGTCATTGCTGACTCCAGTTTCATGATCCCTTCTGACTTTCAGCCCTTTGCTCACATTCCTACACATAAAAGAGAAGCTGGATTTTTAATTATGGTGGTTGGCTGGAAAAAGTGACACTTTTGCTAATAATCAACATGCCATCATTAACACTTTACCAGTCACATGCCTTTTGCCCAGGTCTCCTGGAGCTTCCTCAACACTTGCTCATTCGTCACCTGGAGGCCTGAGGCCTCTGCTCACTCAGCAACAGAGAGAGGCAGCTAGCTCCCGGCCTGGGGGACCTTTCTCAGGCTCCTGAGTTGATGGTTTTCTCAGAGGGAAGGAGGACAAGGAGTTACCCATGGCCTTGTTGAAGCAGCAAGGCATTAAGGGTAAATAATTTCCTACCAATCCAACTACTTGCCATGTCAGAGCCTGGCTTGGGTCTTAATCTAGCTCAGCTCCTTTCTGTGTTATCTTGGGGAAATCAAATTTTCTGAGCCTCAGTTTCTGCAACATATTAATAAAACCTTAAAGAGTTGCTGTCAGAGTTATAGATAATAACCATGTAAGGAAAAGCCTGACCCCCATCTTCACTTCCACATGTAGATACTGAAGGGTAGCTATTTCGTTCTTCAGAGGACAGAGTCAGCAGGGTCGCCATGAGTAATCGTGCAGGTTGTTCACTGCACAGACGCCTAGCTAAGGAGGTAAATGGGGCTGAAATCCATCCTGAGCTCCACGGGCCAAGCCTTGCTCCCTGTAAGGCCTGCAGCTGCCCAGAAAGAAGGGTCCCTGATTCTAAGTTGTACAAAGGGTCCTGAGAGAAAGTCCAGGGTATGGAAGGTTAAAGATATGTTTGTGCTGAAACTTCTCTGAAAGAAAAGTGGAAAATGATCCCTTAAACTCAGTGATTTGTGAATAACTACACAGCTTAAAAAAAACTGCCAGTGAATTTTCCCTTTACCCTGAAGATTCCAATTCAGTAGGTCCGAGGAGAGGCCTAGAAATCCGTGCTTTTAGCCAACATTCTGGGTGGCGTTTGCACACATCCAGGTTTGAGAACCACTGTGATGTTTCCCATTCCTTCACTCAGGCCTGGGCTCTCAGGAGCCAGGAGCAGGTCGATCAAACGGACAAACAGGAAATCCTCTCCAGCAGTTCAAGTTCAAATTCCAGGGTCAGGAATCCAGAAGTACCCCCTGTGTCTTGTTAACAAGACTGTAGTTGACCAGGGCCTCCCAGTGGTCGGGCTCGGGAGAGGCTGGGGCATAAAAAAGGGAATGCGTGGCGAAGGGGCCAGCTTGGGAGGTGGCCATGTCCCTGACAAGTAGCCTCTGATGCACACTAATGATAGGAAAGAGCGTGGCCACCGAAGGCAATTACAGGGGAAGAGACATCGCACAAGCCCGCGAGTCGGGGGAGTGCAGGGGGATCCTATTATCCCTCTGTCGTGCTTAATAGGAGTTAATAGTTGGAAGGGAATAAAAGAATGGTGTGCGAAGTTTAGTGCCAATACAGTCTAATATGCATGCTATGTTTTTATTTCAAAGAGGATAAAAGGCCCAAATTTTATACTGAAAACAAATGTTAAAAATTAATTATAAAGAAGACACCAGAGGGCCTCGAGCCTGTTCCCTGGGTGACTGATTAAATGCCTGCCTCATTTAGACTGGTATAAACCCAGTCTCTTGGAAGAAGGCCAAAACTATTTGCCAACGTCCACAGAGACTCTCCAAGAAAATGATCCTGATGCCAGGAAAGAGAAAAACATACTCACCACTGCTGCCCGGAGACAGCCACCGCCACAGGGTGGAATCCAGTCATGGGCAGGAAAGGAGAATGGTTCTGTAAGGTCAAGGTGGGCCAAGAGCATCCTTTACCACCTCAAACTGATTATCGATGAACCAAGCAAACGAGGCCATACAGGCCTGTGAGAAAAGTGGTCCAGAGAAGTTCCTTCTCTCTGCAGGCAGAGTGGAGAGGGAGGGGGGCTTTTTTAACCCTTGGATTTTATTTGGTTTGAGAACATCTTCCCAATTCTCAGAATGTGCAAGCTCTAATTGAAAATTTTATAGCAGGAAGTAAGCCTCCATTATCTTTTTGAATTTTAAAATTACATTTTAATGGCGAGATAACACCTTCCTTGTTAAAATAAAACGAAAAGATTACAAAAAATGCTGACGTCCCCCCTTCAATACTCCCCAGCCCAAACCCTAGTTCTTTCTTTTTGTCCCAAAGGTAACTGCCATTAGCAGTCTAGTGTGGGTCCTTGCAGACCCAGAGAACACATAAACACAGAGAATTGTTTTGTGTAGTATTTTTCTACTGATGGTATCACACTGGGCATAATTTTTGTAACTTGCATTTTTTGTTGAACAACAGGTCTCAGAATCCGATTCATGTTGGTGCATGTGGTAATTCCAGCATAGTATTCCAAAGTATGGATACAATTACTCTATGTTCAACAACAACAAAAAATAGTCTTAACTAATATTTTGGGCTTTTCATAATAAGGTTCTAACCTACATTTTCTACTTTATTTCTGCCAGTCCATTTCCCCCACCCCTCCATTTCCAAGGAGACTGTGCACAAACCAAAAGAAACCATTGGCAGTGTCCTTCAGGGAGGGCAGCATTTTGTGGAGGGCTGTCTGCATCCTCTGTTCCTGTTCCTCCCCATTCTTCAAGGTCAGCTCCCAGCCCAGCCGGCAGCCATCACACCTGCCCTAGGACTCCTAGTCTACTTCACATGCCTCTGCGTAGGGCCCTTCCCACTTCCGCAGGGCATTTGAGTCATTAAAGGATTATTCTTACCTTCCCTTTCCAGTAGTGAGCTCTGTAAGGTAGGAGTGTGTACCAGGGATATAGCAGGTGCTCAACAAATTTTTTTTGAATTTTTTTTAAAAAAGAAAATCTTACTGATTCTCTACATTGCCATAGGGAGGAAGAACAAAAGCTCAAGGAGAAGTTAAACTGTGGATACAACAGTTTCCTTCCTTCTATCTGAAGGATAACAGAATATGCCACCCCAAAATATGCCTCTTTGGCATATGGATTGTTTTGAGTTAAAGGGCATTGAGAACCAGAAGATGCAGGAAAAGTTCTATAAAACAGGTACACGTTTTCCTTTTTTAAAGAAAATTTATGTTTATAAACAAAGTTTCCATTTGTCAAAAATGTCTCCCTCTCCCTTAACAGGAAGAGGAGGACTCTTAACAACTCTTTTCAGTGGGGAAGGCGACACCCCTTGTTTACCATACTTTTCCTGGTCACCTTCCCCAAAACCAAGGTGTTGTATAAGCCCAAGTTCTGACCATCCCTCTGGGTGACTCTTCATTGGGCGCACCCGTATGTACATGAGCAACGCATATGCTAATAAACTTCTCTTTTTCTTTTGTTAATCTGTCTTTACCAGTCTAATTTACAAGGTCCAGCTGGAAAACTTAAGATGGATAGAGGAAAAACAATTTTTTTCCTCCCCTACACATCATTCATTCTTCCTTCCTTCTGTATGTCCTGCCACCCCTCCCTCCCTCCTTCCTCCTTGGTGGCAGCCGTGAGAATGCACCCCCCAGATCTCTGACTGCAGGGGGCTTACGGACTGGCCTGCATGGTGAGGTTGGGGTGAGACAGTGGCTGGGGTGGTGTTTAGCACGCCCGGGTCACTGCAGATATGGGACAGTACTGACAGTCATGGTGATGCCATTTCCTGAAATTCCCTCAATGCTGGCCAGCCTCCTACTTTCCACGGTGCTTTCATTTCATCCTACTATGACCCAGGAATGGATAACTCCTATATTCGAGCTAAAGAAAGCAACTGCATGGAGAGACCCGTGGTTTGCCTGAGTGGCCATGGCGGTGCCCAAGTGAGCCCTCGGGAGCTGGGACCTCTGTGAGCACCTCCAGCCTGAGGCAGTGGAGGCCAAGTGGCATCTGCAGCCCAAGAGTGGCCAGAACAAAATGGGTTTCACCATCCCTCTCAACTCTGGCAGTCTCTTGGTCTAGGGAGGTACCACATGCCCAGCACAGACTGAAAAATACTGGGATTTTTTCCCCCCCTTAAACCAGATTATGCCACTTGGAAAGGATGGGCTGCTACCCCCCTTTGCATTCTCTTAGATTCTGAGACTCCACGTGGAACCTCCTTGGCCCACCGTCTTTCGGTTTTAGACAACGAACAGCTATTGCTGCAGCTCCCTTTTCCCCTCCTCCTCCGAGCTCGGCTTGAAGAGCATGCCCTGCCCTAGAAGGCTGTTGAGGCCTCTCCCTCAGTGCAGCCCGAGGCGCCCCAGCATGTACCCCACCAGCCTGCAACCACCCTCCTGCCTGTCTCCCTGGAGGACTGTGAGCACCTGGGGGGCCAGAGGCAGGAGGTGGCACGGTCACAAAGGGCGCTCAAGAGAATATGCAGGGTGACCGCATGGAAGTTGGGTTTTAGGTGCTCCAACAGGTTAGCTAAGAAAGCAGCTTCAGCTGAACGGTCATCCACCAGCCCTCTCGGGGCTGTCACCCCCAATTCTAGGTGTTGCGTCGCACTCAGCTTCCCCCACCTCACAGAACTGCCCCCATCTCTCTCTCAGGCTGCCCCGCGTGTATCTGCCAACCCTTCCACGCCTCTGCAGGTCGAACCTGTCTGGTATCCTCATTTCTCAGTTTCCCCCACATCCAGTTCTGGAAAACAGGCGTTTAAAAACATTCCTGCTTTTCAGCATCCCATCAGCCATTTTTCTGGTTGGTTGCTTCTTGTTTTCCAGCAGTTTCCACTCATCTCCCTGCATTGGGGACTCTGTCCCCACTGCTACATGTCGCCTTGTGTCCCCCACCTCTGCTCCTTCTAATTCTCTCCCTGCCTCCTCTGCATGTTTCCCGGGTCTCTGACCTCTGCTGTCATCACGCACAAGCAGAGAGGCCCCGTGTCCTGTGCGGCGCTGCCTGCCAGGACGGCTCGCTCCTCACTGTGAGCCCACCTGGCCCCAGACCCGGCTGAGCCCCTCGGCAGTTCTTAATACACGATCCGTTTTCAGGGAAGCCGTCAGCATATTTTGGCAGGCAAGCGCTTAAAAGCCAGCTCGGGAGTTACTGGGCAGGAACCAGCAGTTTGAAAGGATTAAAACAAACACAAACAAGGCCTACCAGAAGTGTTTTTGCCCACAGAACTGGCAAAGACAGAGGGCAGGTCTGGATATGGAGAGAAAAATTAATTTTCATCAATTTTGTTTTTCACACCGCAACGAATGAACAACGGGTGCTGGCAATGGTAGCACTACTACTAATACTAAAGAATGGAAGTCAAACCAGTAAATTTAATTTCCAAAAATCATATGAAAATTGGACTTATCCCTATTTTAATGCTAAGAAGGTAAGTTCAAATCTAGGAGAGGATCTGAAAGTCAACAGTCATTTGTGGTGCTTTCCACAGAAAAGAGTGAAGAAAGTATTTTTTTAATGGAAGCATTAAAATTTACCAAAAAGGTTAATTACCTATTCTAATTTTTATTTCAAGGTTACAAAAACACACAAAAGAATTACCCTGATCTTGATTGGAGAAGAAGCTAAATTGCTTTCAAATTTGTTTTGCCTTTCAGATTGCTGCGTAAGCTCCTAAATAATTTAGAGGGTTACAGGGTGGCACCTGCCCCCACACCAACACCCAGGAGAAGTCCTGCCGCACCTTTGATTTTATTCTTCTTTGAGGAGAAAAAGACATCACAAATTCCCCAGAGGAGGAGAAGGTGACAGCTCTATTCTACCCTTCAACTGAGCGAGAACTCCAGTTCTTCCTACTGAGAGATGAGACTACTCCAAAGCGTCACCAATATGTGTTCCAGACGCCTGTGCTGGCATCGGGAGTGACCAGGCTTTGCCTCCGCCTGGGGCAACCTGTTCACTTCACAAGCAAAACCAGACTGGCTATCCTTTTAAAAACATCAGTATGGGTTTTCATTACTTTTCATTGACAAGTAAAAACATGTGTATATCACAGCATACAACATGATGTTTTGATACATGTGTACATCATGGAATGGCTTCAGCGTGACAATTGATTCTGGCAAGTTCCAGCTCCCCATCTCGCCAGCCACGGCACCAAGTTCTGGCATTCTTCTCTTCCGCTGCGTCTCACAGTGACCTTCCCCCAAAGGGGGAAGCATTTCTACTAGTGTGTTCCTTGGGGAAAGTATCTCCCTTTTCTAAAACGGCATCCCTGGAACTGTAGGCAAAGAGCTTCTAGCGCTGCTTTTCACTGCCAGGGAAGTTAGAACTGTAAGAGAGCACAGACCTTCCTGGTGTGTACACACATCTTTCAACTGCACGAGTTTTCCAGGGATGAACTGCAAGCCACAGCTGTACACACTAAAGGGCATCGACGTTATCCCTGTTGTCCCATTAATCATATTTAATGCATAAGTCTAATAATGTTATCTTTGCTCCCAGTTCCAAGAATGTATAATTTAACCAGAGCACTTTTCTCCAAAGTGTAAATCAGGCTCATACACTATCTCTCTCAACTTCTTTTGTGCTTCTAAATTAGAAAACCAAAATGTCACTTTTTCCAGATATAAAATCCTCTCAAGGTCAATGTAAAAGAATAAAGCAATTAACTTCCTGGGTAAACTGGAGTAGGGTGGTGAGAACACCATACCTGAAAAAACAGTTAAAAAAAAAAAAAAAAAAAACCCTTTCTACAAACGACGCCCCTTGTTTAAGACCAAAATGATGAATGCAATTCCCGAGGCTCCTGTCACATGAACAACCAGGTAGAGGAGTTTGCCCCCTCCCCCACTGCCAACAGGCTGCAGGAATGTGCTGTTTGTATGCTGCTGGGCACACTGATCGGCTGTTTGATAAGGCAGATCTGTGGCTAGCCTCTTTGCTTTTCTTTATTTTCCTCCCTTTTTGATACCTTCTTTCAAGTTTTCTAATAAAACAAGTTTCATTTCTGAATGTCCAGTGGGGCCATTATGGTCTAACAAATAATGTGAACTCTATACCCTGACTACATACACTGCATTCTGTTATTGAGTCTAGTAATTAGGAAGAAACAGACCTATATGGAAACAAAAAGAGAGAGGCAAGGTTCCAACGAGTTACTCAAATCTTAACTTTTTTTTTCCCCTAGGTTTGATTAAAAATGGGGTTTAAAATTTGCTGTCTCCTGCTTCTGCATAAATAAAAATGCAAACACATTTTTATCTGTACATTCCTTTACAGCAGTCAGCATTGGGACTTGGAGGGATGAAGGGAACCGCTTATCATAGTTGACTGAATTTCAAAACCGCAGCCTAATGCATGCAGGGCCCAGCCTAGAGCCCTGGAATTCCCATAACTGTGGAGGTGCAACAGTCTGGCCCGAGACCAAATTTCCTTAAACCTGTCCAAAAGCACTTAGTTGTTCTCTAGAGGATCTTGACCTCAGAATACAAAATAGCATGTGGAGTGTGGCTATCTCGGTAGACCAGGTATGCTGAACACAGAGGGGGTGCACCCCAAAGCACTTCTAGATCAAGGCAGCAGCTGGGCCCATCACCTCAGCTCAACAGCTATGGCTTCAGGAGTGAGACTGGGGCACTCACAACTGAAGGTCTGTGAAGTTTTTGTCCTCTAGATGGCCAAAGATGTGTCCATGCAGCTCTGACCCATGGGTGCTTGTTAGACTTTGGGGAAAGACAAGTTTGTAGCTTAAGATCTCCTTTCAATGAAGCCCCCTGAAGAACTGGCCATGGGAGAAGTGGATACACATAGACAACAGGTACAGGCAGCAGCCCTCCCGGGCACCTTGGGTTGGGGGTTCCCAGACCCCAGACCCTCTTCCTCTGTGCCAACCCCACTTCCCCATCAAGCCACTCATTTTCATTACTTCCCAAACACATCTCCCACCAAGTTTCTAGGTCTTCTCCTCTCCCACAAATAAAACAGTCACCTCTTCTCCTCCTAACCTCACTGGCAAATCCCACATTTCCTAAATTCACTCTGAGTACTATGGAAAGACCTCAAAAAGCAGCAGGCTCTTCAAAAATCTCCAGCTTTTGCCACAAGGATGCCCTCATCCCCAGCTCCACAGAAGACTGGGCATGTCCTCCTCCCTGCTCCTGGGTGCAGAGGCACCCAGTGCCGAAAGCCTGGGAGGCTGCGGCTGGGTGAGGGGTTGTGAGTGGAGGGTAATGAAAATACGCACTGGGCTGCTCCTGCTTTGGGCCCACTCTTCCCTGTGAGCTTCTGTTGCAAATTTTCTCAGCCGTTCTGCAGGTACTTTTCTAATCTCTGCAGCCTTGGGGAGGTGGGGGGGGTGTACACCGCCCTGCTGCTTCCCTGAGCTGTGATGAACGCTGCAGGGTGACAGTGACTCTCAGCTCAGTCTCATCGTCTGGGACAGAAGCAGCCCACGGCTGGTTCCCACAGCCCCAGCTGGCAAACAAAACCCTCAGGCACCAGGTGAGCCCTGCAGGGCATGCAGTGGGCTGGGGAGCTAGCGTGGGGCGGGGGGAGGTCGTAGGTGTGGGGTGCCTGAGGAAGGAGGAAGATCACACCCACCATGAGCCCTGGGTTGGCACGAGGCAGGAGCAAATGAGGAACCGGGACTGGAGCTCTGCAACCCGCTGCTCTCAAAGGCTCTGGCAGCCTCACTCTCTCTGTGACTCATCCTGCTTCACTCTTAGGACTTTTTAATGCCTTTTATCTGCCACAAATGTTCTTGTCAGGGAGCTGGTAGGTGTTAGATGTTCAAGCAGACTCAGGGGTGTAAGCACACACACAGTCTTTTGAAAAGCACATTTGTCTTTCTTAAAAACAACAAAAACAACACACCTGCCTGCCTTAAAGTACTTCTCTGGGAATGAATAGCCTTCCTCTCACATCTGAGCTCCCGTTGCACTCCCTCAAGTGGATGAGGACCTCCCCCCAAAAGGAGAGCAATGCCTTAGGACTGGATCCACAGTCCCGCTGGGGTAGGCATGCTGGCGGTGGGCAGGCAGCGAGGAGGCGTATGCAGAAATCAGGGTGGACAGCAGCTGGGCTTGGACACTGGGGGTGTGCCTGACGCAGGGCCACACCAGGGGGAGCACAACGGAACTCTCGCCAGAAACGGCTAAGCAAGAGGGAGAGGATGTTAGTGAAAGCAAAATGTGATTAAAAAGCAACTCTATTTCCTACAAACTCTATTTCTCTAATAATGGACAACATAGGTTGTTTCCCAAATTTTCAAATCACCTATAAAAATATTCCATGAAGTTGCCCGATCTAAGAAGCCTGACAGAACGGATTCAACTCCACAAACATCTGGAGAAGAGTGAGGAATGGCTCCCCCCGCAGAGGTTGCTGACTGTGAGCGGGAGGAAGGCAAGTACATGAAAGCGCAGGGTGAGGTAACTGACGCCAGAGCGTGCCGAGGAAACACGCTGGACTACAGATGGGGAGCTCACAGAAGAATCCGGAGAGTCCCGTGGTGGAGGGGGTGTTGGGCCTCACAGAATGGCCGGGGGAAGGCAGCCTGGTGTTGGGGACCGCCAGTGTTGGCCCACAATGGGCAGACGGGTGGCATATCTGAGGACTGCCAGCACTGGGTAGGGTGGTCACCACAGGCTGGGAAGGGAGCTGGTGGCTGCGCTGTGGAGGGGCTGGCGTGCCCCCACAGACCCCTGGGAGGAGCTAGCATCAAATGTCTTCTAGGGCCCTCAAGTGACAGGAGGACGAGGGTGAGGGCAGTGGGGGTGAAAAGGAACTGTCAGGGCTGAGAGACTTTTGAAGGCGGAATTCACAGGACAGGGCTGGAGAATACAAGGCAGCGAAAGGAGTGTGTGTGCGCCAGGGAGAGGCTGAGGGTGCGGGGCTGGGATACAAGGTTAGAGGGATTGGGGGGCAGGAGACACACAGAGGAAACAAAGCACCTCAGTGCAAGCTGTGTCTCCCTGTCTCTGGGCCCCGGGCAGCAGGCAGGTGGCCTCTCCCCGGTGCCCTACACACCTCTGCGCTGACAGGAGCTCAAATGAGAGACAACAGCCCAAAGTCCATCCCTTACAGACAATACAGCGTCGCTAAAACACAGCCCAAAGAGAGTCTGGAACACAGACGTACATGGGGCCAAACAGGGAATGGGGGCACAAGGGACAATTTTAAAAGCAAAAGCAAGCTGAGAACCCAGTCGACATCTCGACTCAGAAGAGGCCTGGCGTTTCCCAACCACAGATGGGAGGCCCGTGCTGGCCGACTAGGGAAACTGGTTCTCTTACCTCTGGGGAAGAGCTGCCATGCTGCTCTGGCCCCGGAAAGATCCAGGAGGGTTAAGGAAACAGGGTCTGTCTTCAGGGAGTATCAAGACTTTACAGATCTTATTTTTAGATCAATGTGACGATGCTATTAATATCACTGGATTGCCAGCAAGAAAGGGGCTGCAGAGATCAAGTGTGTTCCCACTGGCCATGTACCCTCACCCCTCGCTACCTGTGAGGCGGTTCTAACGCCTCCATTTTAAAGCTGTAGCTAGGTGAAGCCTCCTGCAGGGGCCTGGTCCCCCCAACCCTGCCACTGCTCCACAGAGGACCCTGAGGTGTACAACTGTCTCACAGGAACCCCCCGGCCACGACATTTGATGGTCCAAATCACCGAACATTTTACCTCACACTACACATTGTATTTAAAAGGGAGGGGGCGGGGCGGGTGGGGGGAGAAGTAGTCCAAATATGCTATGCTGAGCTCTTGGCTGACTCAATCGGCTTGTCTTCATTCCAGAGGGTCAAGGGAGAAAAAGTGATAAAAGACCACAATTTCACTTCATAAAGCAACTTGGTTTTCTTACATAAATACATATTTTTCAGTGGAATGTTTAGCCCATCTCATTAATTCTAAAACAACCGTAAGGTATTCTATCTTAGGTTACTGCAATGGGGTAAATATTGCTTGTTTGAAAAAATGAAATGATTAGCGAAAAAAATACAGAGATTCTATCCCCAAACTACTGAAACAACCCAGTAGTTTCAGAAAAACCACCCATGTGTCAAAAATGACAAAGTATCATTAAAAGAAAGAAATTATTGTATTTTTGGGGTCTACCTGAAGCCTTTCTTAAAGGTCTAGATATTTAGCTTAATTTTCTTGACCCTTTAGGGACTTTACTTTTTTTCTTTACCAAATACATTATTTTTTGTGCCTTTTGAGGAAAAAAATCGAGCTGCTTTCAAAACTTTACAAAACAAACAAAAAACAAAACACTTAAAAAGTGCTCATCAGGTACTGAACAAATCCCCACAACACTGAGAAACTCAATCCCATGCTTGTTTTATTTTAGATTGCTTTGCATTATAATTAGTGGTTTCTTGTAATGTAATCAATTATAGTTCACATTCTGTCTCTTGAATTAGATGGTAAAGCATTTGAAGGAGTAGTTTCTTTTCAGTATTCTCCAACATTCTTAGCTTGGCGTCTTTGTATAGGCAACATGCAATAACTTTTTGAATCAATGAATGAATGATTAAATGAATGGCCAGGTTAGTAGGACCAGCTAGCTATGCTTTCCCTTTTTCACTTTAATGAAAATCTCCTGGGGTAGACGGAATGCATGGGAGAATTTGGAAAATACAGGTCAGGAAAGATGGCAAACACATAGCACTTGAGCCAATCCTACTCATTTTCGTGCCCTTGGCAGACATTAATAATCAATTACAGGACTCTTGCTAAGCGCTGATTAGGTCTCAGATTTCATCTCTGATGCCAACCCCAATCAATCTGCAGTGGCTGCCTTAAGTGCTACGGAGAGAAGGATCTGTTTGCTTTCTCTGAGTTAAATCCAGAGTTTTAAAAGCAACACTTTACCGAAAAAAAGAAAGCAGGGTTATTTCTCTGGTTTTAATGTCACTTCTTTTATTTTTAAACCCCTTCTTCCTTCCACCACTGATTTTTTTCCCCCCTCAATATTCTACCCCATCCTGTTTAAACAGAACTGTCTGGTAATCAAGTTGACCATCCTTGCGGCTGCTCTTTGTTCCTGCCTGGTGTCCGGGCCCACTCCGTGTGGGGTCTCACCACCTCCACATCTGGCGGACCGACAGCTGGACGTGACAGTGGACCATTGTCCTCAGCTCCCTCGACATCATCAATCTACAAAAGCTCCCCTGAGCCCTTGGGCTCTCCTTGCAGTAGCCCAGGCTTGGCCCTTAGCACTGAGGATCCCTTCACTTACTGCAGGGTTTGGTGCGGTCACATGGGTCCCAACTGGACCCTGGCCACCGCCACATCTAAAGTCACTTCCTGCTTGCTGCCAACCGTCTACCTTTCTCTCAGAGACGTGGGGCCTCACTGGGCAACTGGGTTCTAGTGAATGGGACGGCTGCCAGTCAGTGATGCTTGTGAGACCCCCGCTGAGTCAACACAAACGAAAGGATGTCAGTCCCTGCCCTCTGGAGGTTTATAATCTCACGGGGCAGCTGAGGCAAACCCGGGGGCAGGATGACTAGGATAAAGTATTAATCTGGCCACCTCATGAAAGCATGAGGGCGGTTTCTTGTTCCCCTCTCCTGGGGGCAAGCTGGAGAGCAGAAGACCTAAGGCTTCTTGGCATCTGGAGAAAGGTAAGAGTTTTTGATGGATATGCTTTCAAACCCAAGAGGGAGAAAGCTAGCTAGAAGCGGCAGGGGGCATCTCAAAGGCTTGAGCAGGCAAAGTGGAGCCTGGGAGAAGGGATCAGTAACTGGAGGAGAGGTGGGCTCTGCTCCCTGGCACTCCTGGAGAAGCCCTGGGGACCTAGAGACTAACAGCTCTGTGGGCTGTTGTCACAGAAGCCAGCGGGCAGGTCCCGGCCTTGACCAGGCGTGGAGGGAGAGGAAGGTCACTGGGGATGCTGTGTGCATCTCCGGATTGCCAGTCTGAGTGAGTGTGCAGCTCGGCAGTGACCACGACAGCCCTTCCCAGATGTTCTGGTCTGCCCTGCAGGACTCAGACAACTCCATAAAGGGGCAGACCTCCCCCTAAGATGACATGTCGGCAGGGGCATGAAATCAGATTTATTTTCTTTTTGTAAATTGGCCCAGCATGATCTCTCATGGGCCCTCTCATCAAACTTTTCTGTTATTATATTATTTAATAAGAAACAAACACCTTGTGTTTAAATAAGAAAAACAAGATAACGAATTTCTTGCAGCTGAGTGTCAGGAAGCAAACGTGAGCTTGTTCCAAGTGAAGAATAAACAGACAGAGTTCTGGGGCTCTCGTGCAGGTGTGGGTGGTGCTGCTGCCTTAGGAGAGTTAGGAAAGACCAACTCCTGGAAGGTCAGTCTTGGTGTCCAGACCCTACTTTTGGCTTAGATGCTCTCGGCCGTGACTTCTTATTAGATTGTATATTTTTGTATTTAACACAAAAATATTAAGTTGAAATAAAACAGTCTTGTAAGTCCAAGTCTGTATTAAAATATGGGGCTGGGGGAGGTGGCTGCCCTTGCGAGCACCTGCCACGTGCCTTCTCTTCACTATCTCTCACCGCCACGATTCCCGCGAGGAGGGATTACTGTTCCACTTGCACAGATAAGGCACAGAGAAAATGTCTGGAAAAGCTCAAAAACAAGCCCAGGGTCCCACAAGTGGTAAGACCTCGACTCAGGCCTCAGACCTGGCACAGCAGGACTGCACACAGGCTTCTTTCAAACACTTCACCAGGTTGCCTCTCAGCTTCTAAATGGCTCCAAGGTTGGATGTCAGTGGAAGGATCTTTGGGGCAATTTCCGTATTTTGAAAAACATGCTGTGTGCTGGTGAGGGAAAGAGGACAAGGCCAGGCCTGGTATCAGGAGTGGGGTGTCTCCTGGAGGGAGCCTGACTTCACACTGTCAGAGCTGGTGCAGAAAGTGCAGACCCGAGGGGTGGGCCACGGGCCGGGGGCTGCTCCTCTCTCCAGGTGCGGGAGAAAGGAAGACAGATACCCTCCACCTCCTGGGAGGGCAGAAGCTGGGCAGAGGTGCGCAGTGGGTGGCACCTGTGGAGGAGAAGGGCCTGTTTCCATGTCTGCTTTTCTGTTTCTGTTACTAGTCACTTACTTTTAACAGCTGCACTGCTGACTGGGTTTAAAGGTGGCAGGCTGATCTCGGCTGTGCTCGGGGAATGGGGTCTGAGGCATAGGCTGTCTTCTGGCCCCAGAACACAGAGCGGCAGCAGCATGAGTGCCAGGGAGACTGGTGGTCCTGGCCCTGCAGGGAGATGACCCAGGGACTGGCAGGGACCCTCAGGCAGACAGGGGTCAGAGCAAAGAATCGGCATGGGACTCGGGCAAGACGGGTCTGCAAAACACGTCTGTGTCTCCCGGCTGGCGTGGTACAGAGCCTTGCCACCAGGAAACCTACTCGGGTGGGATGGGGGTAGATGGCACAAGAGGAAATGTGGTCTTGGGTTCTCCCCAGGCTGGCAGGGCAGTTACTCTATACAGTACGTGTCCATCTGTAGAGTACCTGGGCAAGGAGGGTATGCTCCTTGCTGGGCAGACACTGCTGTGGGTGTGGGAATTCAGGCCCAAGGGGTGGGGGAGGAAAGGCAGCTGGTTGAAGCTCACCCTAACCAGGGAGCCCCTACCAGACCCATCACCCTGAACCACAATGTGAAAGTTTTGGCCCGAAAGCGTTTAATCACAGACTAAACTCATTTGGATCAACAGAGGTCTCCAGTTTCCCCTCCGTGGGTGTTCTGTGGTCATTGTTTCCTTTGCTCTCTGGGGGTGCAGGTGGGGGGGGGGTCAGGCACCCACTGATAAGTTAACCCAAGGGTTTCCCATCAATGAAACTCAGAACCTGGGGAAGGGGAGGCTGTCCTGTATGGGGCTCCTTCCAGCTCCTGCCTCTCCTCCTCTCCTGGCCTCTTCTTGGACCTGTGCTGAGACCCAGACATTTGGTTTCTCTGACCCTCTGCATGGGCTGGCACCCCTCCAAACCTGAGGCTTCCCCTCCTCCTATTCCCCCAAGCAAAGAAAAGCCCAACAAACAATTTTAAACGTGTTATCATCAAGGTCCAGTTTGCATTTGCTTGGTTTCTTTGAAACTCAGAAAAGACAAGGTCTTTACCCTTTAAAAAAAAAAAATCGAATTTCACTGCAGATCATGCGTTTGTTTCCTTCTCTGTAAAGTGAAGGCAGGAATCAGCCAGGCAAGTCTATAAAACACCGTACAGTTCTAAAGCTGGTTTCAGATCCCACACAGTGCAGAGGCTTATTAATAAGAAATGTATTTAAACTGACCTAAAGCTCAGGACCAAACACATTTCCACAGCTGCAGATGCATGGGGCTTGTTGCATCAGAAGCATCGCGCACACAGTGAGGGGTCTGTTGAGGAACATTCTATCAGACTCCACCCAGGGCCTCCTGGGCTCTGTCCTTTGTGCCAGTGACAGTGCAGATGTGCCCTGGCAGGGGTGGAGTGAGCAGCCACATCAGTACTGGAGAAGTGTGAAGATGTGCTAATGACTGATTCAGAGTCGTCAATGGCTCAATGGAAAGCCCTTTGTGATGGTCCCATCCCTTGGGGCAGGGATATAAGGACCAGTGATGAAGGACCCATTTCAATTCAACAAAAATGTATTGAGGTCCCACCAGGTGCAGGGCCCTGCACTCAGCTAGCTCAGCTCCGGGAGAGGCCGGCAGAGAGGGACAGAAGACAGTCAGTGGTGTCAGGGCTGCAGCTCAACAGTGTCTAAGTCAGCCGAGCCCCTGGCATCGCACTGCACCGATTGAACAGTGGGGTTCTTTGCACACCATTGTCCCAGCAAGTCAAACCACTCACTTCCGAGGGGGGAGGGGGCTGTGCCCTCTGAGAGTCACCAAGGAACAAATGGATACACTTTTGCTTTCTGCCCGGGATGGCCCTCCCCGTTCTGCAGCGTCTTGCGGTGACTGAGTGCCTCTCTGTGACAGGCAGCCATGTGGATGTCACAGAAATGCAAAGATGCCCAGAGGGTGCCAACGTCTCCACCAAATGCTCTCTTGTCTCCACGTCAGTAATCTCCACCGAGCATGGTCGGGAGCGCGCACCCGGTGGACAGACGCCCTTTTACCATCGGCCCTTCTGTTTTCACACGTGCATCTCACTGGTTTAATATGGTGATTTCTGAGTGGAACTAAAGTTCGTATTTGAAATTGGATTAAGCATTCCAATGCTCAAGAGTTGAATCGTCCTTAAACTGTGAAGCCCGAAAAATGATTATCTAATAAAATTATAAAGGAAATTCCTTGAAATATAGGAAAAATCTTTCTCATATGAGCCAAAAGGGCCTTTATACAATGAAGTATGAAAATACCCATGGCAAAGAAGTAAAATTAAAATATCTACTTATTTACTCTAGTTTTTAAGAATTTAGTACAAAGACACAAGTGGGAAAAAAATCATAAATTTTATCTGCAAATCAGATCCTCTTATAAAAACTATTACCAGAAGATCTCTGTTTAACATCTCTAAGCCCCAGTCAACATTTTGATGCCATCATGTTCTCGTACAAGCAATGAGCCCAGAGAGTCTCCTGCAGTTTGCCGCTGTGGGGTTCAGTCTGTATGAACAGTTCTTATCTCTGACAGAGAGAGATTTGTGGGGGAAGCCCTGATCAAATCCAGCAGTTCTGCCTACGCAACAGCAATCAGCTCAGATGCTTAGATCTGGAAGATGCTTCACAGAACTGCAGAGTCTGCGGTACTGAAAAGACCTCGATGAACAGACTCTATGGTGGAAAAGTCACCTTTCATTTGGGACAGAAGGAATGCTTTGGTCAGAGATTGCTCAGGGTTCAGAGGCTCACTTTTGGTGACCTCAGGTAAATCCTTTGCTAATAAGCCCCCTCACCAAGGTGTTGTAAAACCCCCAATGACTGGCTTCAAGTGTTGGTGGGGTATGATCTTATACTGGTAGGCTGGCTCTGGGGTGAGGACAGACTGACAGCAGCTTACCACTCCGCGCCTGCGCCTGTGGAAGACATTACTAATCAATCAGATGCAACCGCATCCCTCCTAACACTGACCTTAGGCAGCAAACTAGCTTCTGCACACCTCAGTAAAGTCCCTACTGTGACAAGGAAAATCCTCCAGTGCAAACTCACAAAGCTATTTCATCTTCCACAGTTTTTGGACCACAAGTCTAGGGTCACTGCTAAAGAAAATGGATTACAAAAGCCTTGTGCTTAAAGGTAGCATTCAGATGTCTACCATTAGTCATGTTTAGAATTCCAAGAATGGACTGGTATGAAGAAGGCTGGCTCAACGAACTTGGTAAAAATACCAACTAAACCCGATACAGTGGGCCCTTTGTTTATCTGGGCTGTTCACAGAGAAATGTTTCAATTCACAAGTATTTACAAAGAACTGAAATGACCATTCACCAAAGACTTCTTGGGTTCCTCTGAACTGATTAACAATGGAGGGTCCAGCCACTAGAGAGGACTGATAAAACTTGAATTATTTGGAATCCAGAATCTTCCTGCCAAACTGCATTCCAAAGATAACTAAGGAAGTCACATAGGGTACAAAATCGCTTATGTGTTGGCTGGCTCACCTCCTCAACCTCCATCACAAGCCTCTGTTGGTTAATAAAGGTGGAACCCAGAGACCACTCTAAATACTGCCTAAAACACTGCTGCCCCTTAAATCCTGGGAACCTGATGCTTGCCAGAGGGATAGGAATCCATAGCTTTCCAGAAACATGCCAATGCCATTAGTCAAACAGTATATAAGCTGTGGGTGCTAATGACACTTTTGGACCGTAATTAGGCTGCAAAAATCCAACAAGGTCTCTCCTGTTCCTAAGCCCTCCCCTGTGGGGATAGGACAGGCTCTGCTGGTTAGAGAGCATCACCTGTGGAGACTGGTGATCAGAAGGGGACCCTCCACAGCCAAATCTGTGAGGCACTGTGCTGTGTCACGTAGCAATCTGAAACTAACTCGAGTTAATAAAGTGTTAAAATTTTAAGAATAAGATTTGCTTTTAAAAATAACATTGTCAGGTCTATCCATATAATCACACTCCTTGCATTCCGATGAGCCTGCTGGAGAGGGAGGGGGGTGACTTTCGGTGACTGTTAGGGAACTGCTCATAGCTGGCAGCCTGCTCTGGCTATGCCATGGCCCTCGGTGGTACCCATTACTCTTGTCCTGTTAATAATGATAGCAATTACTAAGTGCCTTCATGCTTTCTTCCCCTAAGATTTTTGTTGTTAGTTCTGTTGGAATCTAAGGATAGCCATGGAAGTGTACTTCATGTGTCGCTATTATCTAATGCCTGTGTCTGGGGTGCAGGTGGAGGGACAAGGATTTTCTCTGAAGCAGTCAGAATTCTTTTGATGGAGAACTTGGAACTAGAAAAAGTAGGTCACTGCTTGGCGCAGCTGGTTACAGCTCAGCCTGGAGAGCTCAAGGTCCCACCTGGCTGAGAGGACTTCCAGAAGTTCAGGTCAAGTCTATGCATCTTCCAAAGCCTTCTCATCTCAATATGGTTTTCAAAGGTGTTTTCAGTACGGGGACGAGCAGGCACTCCCTGGTCTACCTGAATCACGGTGCACGCGGAGGTTGCAGTTCTCACTGCAATGTACGTGGGTTTTTGGATTTACAAAGAAAGTGTAAGCAACAAGGGCAGACTTTCCAGGGCCTGATTCTCAGAACCATTTAATAAGAAGCCAAACTACTACAAATGATCTTCATGATCATGAACCTGTCCCCATTACCTATTCTTACCCCCTTGACAAGGAAAAATATACAGTGAAAAAACTTTGTGTTATAAAACATTGTTCAGCATAATCATAATTTGGTAAACAAAAAAATGTATGTAAATACTAAAAGTAGTGAAACAGATAGCAAAATAATGGTGGTCCCCTCTACCATCTGCCCCTGAAGTTTTTATATCATTTAGAATGATAGCGTTGGCTGCGTTGTATCCCCTGTAGAAAGTTCTTCATTCTATTATGCACAGAGGCTAACAATATAAGATATGATATCTCGCACCCCTAGACTTTTGCAGAAAATAACCCAAGGACTATTAAGAGCACAACAACATACGAGACACTGTTGTGAGGAAAATTACCATACTTGATTTATACAACTGATGCCTAGTTTGAAGTTTCTTAGCATTTTCATCCATTCAACTGAAAATTACTCTTCTCTGTTCTAGATTAATGGCAATTTGGCTAACACAGTAGTCTCCAAACTCTTTTGAGCACATGATCCCAATGGTAAAAGAAAAACTGTAATCATAACACTGATATATGAATATTTATCTATAAAGTAAGTCCATGTACTATACTACACTAACATATTAAGTCCATTATCAAATGCATGACAATACAACTGTTCTAGTCTAACGGCCTATATTTTTCCAGCACCATAGTGCGTTTTTTATCTGGTGTGTACCCCACTTTGGAGATCTTGAGATTAAAGAGCAGAAAGAAGAAAATGGTCAGCATGATATGGGTGTGTAAATTTGCTACCTGGGAGGCTTCCTGGGCAGGGGGCTCCACCACTCACCTCTGTCACATGGTAAGGGCTCTACCAGCTAGCACTTGGAAACTCCCTACCAGATGCACAGAGTGGACTCGACCACCTGCACCTGGCAGGTCACCAGCAGGAACTCATTCTTTCCTGGGCTGAAAGTCCCTTCCCACAGGGCACCTGTGACTGGGGACATTAATATGGCTGGCTGAGGTCCAAGCAACCTCTGAGAATGAAGCACTTCCCTATTTTTTTTCAGATGGTTTGCCTAGAAGATGATTAAATAGAAAAAAGCTTTAGTGATTCTTTTTCTGCTCAGAAATCTATAAATAGACAGCTGTCAGAATAATAATATCATAGGTTTCTGAATCTTTTCAGAAAAATCTGGTGTCAATTAGGACAGCCAGGAAAGTCAACACACCTTGGTGTCATGCTGCATCCCAGATTTGTCTTTAACACAGTCAATAAAAATTGCTGAGAATCAGCAGGGCTTCCTATTTCCTCCAAATTCTGAGTGACACGGGAGAACTCTTTTATGTTCAAATATGGGATGTGATGGAGGTTAAAAGTTAAAAAAAAAAAAAAAAAATCAACCCAAACTAATGTGACCCCAAAACAAAGTCTCACAAAATGTTTGTTAACCCTCAATCCCATCTTTGCCAGGTGGAGGCTCTAAGACTGTCTGAGATTCCCAGTACCTTATCTGACACCCAAGTATTAGCAGAAGGCAAGAATACATTCGCTCTGCTGAAGAATGAATGGTCACTTGACATCCTGGAGTTCATCACTGAGGTATACGTCCTGGTGATCCATTTTATAAATACTTAGGGTCTTCCAAAGGCTAATTTTTTTTTTTTTTTTACTAGATGGTGAAAATAGATGAAAGTAATGACTCCTTGCTTGAAAGAGCTCACGGACCAGTGAGGAAGAAGAAAGGTGAGTAGAGAACATCAATTCAGGGTGCTCTCCTGAGAGTATGTACAAGCTGCAGGAGTATGTACAAGCTGCAGGAGGCTGTGGAGGAACCCTTGCCATGGGTGAGCAGAAAGGCTTCAGCGAGGAGCTGGCCCTTGGGGACAGGGTCAGCCTCTGCAGGTGGGGCTGGAGTGGTGTTCCCAGCACAGCGATTAGCTTGTGGGATGCACAGAGGCAGAGAGTGGCTGGAAAGAGTGGCAAGTTCAAAATGCTTAGGCCCAGAGGAGGAGGCTGGCTGCCTGCGAAGCACTGCACAGGCTAAGGCATTTTCATCCTCTCCTGCAGGCAAGGAAGAAACTGAAGTTGATTTTAAGTAGGACACAGACTTGCCTCCCTTACTTTTTGAAAATATGACTGGATTTGAAAAGGAAAAAAAAAAGATAACTTGAACAATGTGAAAACAGAAAATGGCCCAAAATAATTTATCTGCTAATATAGGTTAAAATATCATTTTTGTTCTTCTACATTAAGATCCCAAATTCTACATCATTCGTAATAGGAGCAGAACCACCTTTTGGTGGATCAGAATCAATCCAGGCAGCCCGGCACTCTGGTGCATGCTCTGTGGGGATATACATTCTGTGGAGGTCGCTTACATTCAACAACCTGAGTGTAATTTTCAGGGAGAACCCAGGGAAAGGAGCCCCACTTTTTACAAGTGTCATAACTGAACCCCACCTTGAGAAACTGACTATAGATGCCTAGAAATGTGTGCTGGGCAAGGTTTCAATAGAAACAACCGTATGATGACTTAGATTTCTCAAGAATATATAAAAACTTAATTTGACAAGTCTCATTATGTTAAAAACCAGGAAAATAAGAACGAACACCATGCATGTTCGTGAAATACCACAAAAATGACTTCTCTGATTTCCCCTGTCCTTTTAGCCATCAAGGAAAAGGCAGCAAGTTCCTCAGAGGAGAGTCTGGCACAGAAATGCTGCAGCCTGTTGGCTGGAACGCCCTGCCATCTGCCATTCTCAGTGGCATGCTTTGGCGACACTAAGAAGGGAGGTTTGTGTTGGCTGCAGGGTGGTAAGGGCCACAGGTTGGGCATTACTGGAATTCTGCATGCTGTAGTCTGTAGGCAGGTAATAGGTGGGAACTTTGAAGGTGTTCTCCAAGCTGCAGAAAGGGCTCAACTCTCTGAAGTCACTGTACCAAGGGGAGGACAGGCTTGCAGGGAGGCAAGAAGGTAGGGGTTACCCACCATTAATGTGCCGTGGCCACATCGCCACAGGGAGAGAAGTGGGCAACTGGCTCTGCTCTCCACTGCCTCCCAGGTGCATGGGAGTCGGCTTCCCAACCTGGAGAGGTGCCCTCACCATCCCTGCCTCCAAGAGCTCCCACCGCAAATGCCAGCCAGCCAACTTTCATAACCTGCATTTTGCCTGTCTAGATGTTAATGAGGAAGATGCCAAGTGGATTTTTACAATTCTCATACACAGACTGCTTCCAAAATTTGGAAGTAAACATGGGAGGTAACCTGATGAAAGTTTGTTGCCTTGCTGCTTTGACATCAAACACTGGCCTTGATGTTAGGCTCTGCATTTATAGGGCTGCTTTGAAAAGAAATAAATACCTGTAGCCTATAAGAGCAACTTGGAGCAAGCAAGGAAGGTTGAGATGGGCCTTTGCCTCCTGACCAAGGAATCCAAGATGGGACAAAAACCCAGTTGAGCTCTATAGGTTGAATCAAGGATTCCAATCTGCCTAGAAAGATGGGCTCTAGCCACAGAGACTGTCTTATCCAGTGAGGGATCACTACAGGGTAGGGGAGGGAGATGAACGTCTGGTGAGTCACAGGCAGACAAAGGTTCTCCAATCCTGTCCAAAGCAGTGGCACAAAGCACCACAACTGGAAAGCCCCTTACAAATAATGGTGCAGCCTTTTCAGTTTCATATAGGCAGGCTGTCTTCCTTCTCTGGGCTCCAGTCCCCTAAAATGACATCACAAACAAGTGACTGGGGTTAAGTTATCAGGGACAAGAATCTTGAGTGTTCTGTTTGTTAAGTAATTCTTACTACCAACTCACCAAGCTGCTTCCAGATATGGATAATCATTTCTTTTCACCTCTCAGCTCAGAGAATGCCTTTACAACATATTCAAATCTTATGCAGGCTGAAAGCTTGATGACAAGAACTCTTATTTTGGCAAGAGACATGGATAGATAGTTGTTTGGAAGAGCACATTCAAATGGCCAATGAACACAAAGAAAGATGCCCATCCTTATGGTTGTCAGGGAAACGCAAATCACAGCAACAATGAGCTATCACTTATCACTCTCTTTAATTTCTACCTATCTGGTAGGTGAGAAATCCCACTGCTGGTGGGGCAGGCAGGGTATGGCTCAACTTCACTAGTGGAAATGTAAATTAATTCAATTTTTTTTAGGAAACAATCTGACAACATAGGTTTCAACTTAAAGAACACACTTCCTTATACTCGTATCTCACTTCAGGCAATCTTTTTAATATACACTTGTTGGATTAGTTTCCTATTTAGCATCCATTTCCCCCTTCCTCTTTCTAACAGAATGCTAGGTTTCTCATGCATCCACTCCTACCCCTAACACAACTCACCTGATCTTCACCTACGGCTCCTCTCAAGGACCTATCAGGTCTAAGAGTGATCCCATCTCCCTTGCACTGATTGGCTCAGGAACACAGGCCTCAGCCAATCAACCCCTGGCATTCTGCCAGCCCTATGGTTTGGTTTAGGATTGGATGTCTAACCTACTCAGTCTCAATGGGACTGAGGCAGAAGTTTTCTAAGGGCTTCTGGGAAAGCTGGTTTCTCATTCTTACAAGAGACACCAGAAGCCCCTCTTCTGGCAGTTGTCACGTTTAGCAGCCATGCCAGAAATGACAAAACCCATCTTGCCTTCAGTCTGAGGATGAAGCACAAATATGGAGGAGAACAAAAACCTGTTTGGACCACATCTGCACACCCACCCTGTCACTGACCTTTTGGGCCAAGGAATCCTTTTTGTTAGTTTTCTTTATAATTTGTGACATATTTTAAATACAGAGAAAGGTATAGAGAATGAGTTAAAAAATATCCAAGTGCCCATAACTCAGATTTTACAAATGTTCACATTTTGCCACATGCTCCAGTTCCATGTGTTTAATCATAGCCTTTACAGACACATTTGAAACCCCCTTTGTAGGTTTTCCTGACTTCATTCCTGTCCCTCCCTCTCCAAAAGCAATCACTACCCTAAGTTGGCAGGTACCCTTCCTTCCCTTTTAACAGCTATATATATAGTAGGTTGAACTATATGAATTGGCCAATATCAACCCTTTTACCTACATATTTTACCTACATATACATATTGAGTATAGTTAAGCCTCATATACATACAAAAGCTTTTTATAAATGGCATCATTGTATTTATATAATTTATGAACTCTGGTCACCACTATACTTTTGAGGTTTATCTCTGTTGATCCCTGGCATTTTAACACTTAGAATTGCATTGATTGGATGTGCCATAAAGTATGTTTTCACCTCCTATAAACGGAAGTTTAGGTTGTTTTCCTTTTTTTTTTCTGTTACAGATGCTGCAACGCACATCCTAGTGCATCTGCTTGTGCTCATGGAGCGGCTTCTCCAGAGTAGGAAACCAAGATGGAGTTGCTGGGTAGGAGCTGGTCTTCAGACTTACCAGACCCTGCAGCACTGTTTGAATTTACAATCCCACCATCCAGGTGTGAGCTTCTACTTCAGCGCTTCTTCTCAGTTTTGTCAGATATCCACATTTTAGCTAATCTATTAGCTATGAAATGGTTGCTTTTTGAGGCTTTAGTGTGCATTTCCGGATGCCTAGTTGAATTTTTCATGTTTATGGACTATTCAGTTTTCCGCATCTGCCTACACTATTGGCCTGTTAGTGGTTTTCTTACCGAATCCTCGGAGTTCTTTGGGTAGTCTGAATTAGTTCCTTGTTATATTTTATAAATAATTTCTCCAAGTGAGGGGCTTTTTTCTACCTTTAAAAAGTGATTTCTACTTGTCATTTAAAAGGTTCAACTTTTAGGCTGTGAAATTCATCAATCTTTTCCATTTATCATTTACGCTTTTTTGGTCTTGTTTAAGAACTCTTTCCCTCCCTGAGGTCATAAAGATATTTGTCTGTTTTTCTTCTAAACATTTTAAAACTTTGTCTTTCACATTTAAGCCTTAGATCCATCTGGAATTTATTTTTGTGTGAGATGTGAGAAAGCTATCTACGTATTTCCCTATATGAAAAATCAGTCATCCGACCACAGTATACTGATTTGGCTTCCTTCTCCCACTAATAGATAATGCCATTTCTGAAATAAAACTCTGCTATGCCTCTAGGCCAAAGGGTCAGACTAGGGAATCCAAATATGCTATGTTGTGCTCTGAAAATACCACATTTTTAAAATAACTGTATCTTCATGCAAAAAACCTATCTCATTGGGCAAGACTACCTTCTCTATTCTTTGTCTTGATTTTTCTTGGTCCTTTACTCTTCCACATACATTTTAAAATTAGCTTGTTAAATTCTGTGGAAAACTTTTTCAAAGCTTTTATTAAAATGGTACTGAATTAATATATTAATCTGGGCAAACTTGCCATTTTTACAGTATTAGTTCATGTCTCCATTTACTCATTCTCTCTTGTCTTTCAATGAAGTTTTAAGATTATCCCTATACACATCTTAAAATCTAATAACTTTTGTTATTAGATTTATTTCTGAGTTTCTTGGTTTTTACAGTTAATGGAATCTTTCACATTTTTTACTTAGAAGTTGCAAGCACTTAGGAATCCTATTGAAATGGTATCTGTTAAACTTTTGGAATTCACAGAATAGTTGTAATCATGTAAATTATATTGGAGTTTCTAAGTAGACTGCCATATGGGTTTCAAAAAAATGAAATTTTTTTCCCTTTTCAATCCTTATACTCCTTATAAGAGTTATCGGTAATAAAAATTATTGACTCAATAAACATTTGCTAGCACCTGCTCTGGGCAAGAATATTGGTTCAACACTGGGGATCCAGCAGTTTCTGCCTTCTAAGAGCACAGTCTAGAGTAAGAGACTCCAACTTTTAAACCAAGACTTAAAGTCCTATAACAGAAAAATGCAGAGTATTATGGAAAAACATGCGGCGAAAAAGGAGGAGGCTTAACTTTAAATGAAATAAAACAATATGAATTTCACAGAACAGCACAGTTTAGGTCTTCTGTTAGGAACAGTGACACAGAAGGTCCTAAGGCCTGGCTCAGGTAGAAGGTGCCAGAAAGGAAGAAGGAAAAAATGTAGTGTAGAAGAGTTAAGGGTCAGAAACGATTGGGAAGAAGAAAATCAAGCCCAGTAGTTGTCACCCATTGGGTTGGTCATCATTGTAAGTGCTTTGCAGCCACTAACTCATTTAATTCCCCAGCTTCCTTGAGATGGTATTACTGATTCCATGAGCCCCACAGAGAAGACAGGGACCAGCTGAGAGGCACAAGGAGTGCATCAACTAGCCTCTTAACCCTCGGTTCTACTTCCTCAGAGAGGACGAAAGGACCCCAGGAAAGCACATCCCCCTGGACACAGGAGGCCTAGGGTTGGAATGAGGGGGCTGGTCTAGAAGTACAGCAACTTGCTCAGACAGCCAGGCCTTAACCCCTGCTGCTTGTCTGCAATACTGGGTGTGGATGGCCCCACTGGCATGGAGCACGGGCCCCAAACGTGCACACCCATGCACCAAACCAGAGCCTTGGGACTAACTGGCCTCACACATCTTGGATGGCAGTTCACTGATTACCTATTGTTCATCTAGCCTGCTCCTTGAAGGGGTAGGGGAACCTCACCCCATCCTACCCCAGATGACTTATTTTAGAATCCCTTCTAACCACATACACTGAGGAGTTCAGAAAAAGACAGTTTTCTCCATTTTGTTAAATTTCCCAACAGTGGGAGTGCACCTGGGATGCTGTCTACCCTGACCGCCTTTAGTCTGGCTGTGTCCTCAAGAGGAAGCAGTGACCTCTGGCAGGCTCAGGCCATCCACCTCATGTGTGTGCCCACTGACCCGATGAGATGCACCCTGTGCTGGGAGGCAGACATCATTGGTTCCAGTCTCAGGCCTGCCCTTACTAGGCTGTTTCCTCACAGGCAGACAACCCTGGGCTCAGTGTCAAGACGTACCGGAAGTGTCTCTCATGTCCCTGATCTAAACCATGCACCTTAACTGAGGTTGTCTGTCTCTGTGCTTTGGCAACCAAGCCTAAGACAACTTGCTAGCTGGTTGTCATCAGCTTCTGTGCTCAGAAGTGCTCCTCTTCTTGGTAACAGAAAGCCTGAGTCTGTGGGAGGGGTGTGAGTGGGTAGGTTAGGGCTTGTAACTCTGTGACAGCCAACAGCGCTTTCCAGCCCTGAGCAGAACGCACGAGCAAGACACACGACCCAAACCAGAAAGCAGCAATGCCAGTTCTCTGCCGATTTTAAACATAAGTTATAACCAGGAGAATGAGTGTGGTCAATTACTGATCCCCAACTTTAGTTTTAAAAGGAAAAATAAACAAAATGAAACCCAATGGTTTCCTGTTCTGTCAAAGGATGCCGGCGGCTTCTATTTTTAATTATCTAAAAGAAAATATACAAAGCTAAAGCTCTGGGTGCAGGCAAAACTAGGATCCTACTCTGACCCCACGTTTACTTGCTACATGACCTTGGGCAATCTATTCAGGTGCCTGGAGTCTCAACCGTCTCAACTAGAAAGCTGGAACAGTGGCATCTTCACCGAAGGGTACCCACTAGCAAAAAATGAGATTATATATGAAAAGTCCCTGGTAACTGTGTTTGAATACTCACAAACAACCTAAAGCAAAATTAATTTATAGGGAGATATAAAAGGAGACTTTGATGTGGCATATCACATAGGTGTATCCATATGTAAATATGTACACTACAGATCTGTGCGTTTTATTGAACACACAATAGATCTCAATTTAAAAAGTTACAGGAGCAGAAGTGCATGAAGGCTTTTTAACAATTCACCACCACCACTCATTCTTGTGAAAAACAGAAACACACACCCAGTGGGAGGTGAACAATTAAATAAATTCAGGTACTTCCACATGGTAGAATATTATTTATCTATTAAATTTTGTTTCCAGAGAGAATGTTTAACATCATGTGAATGTGCTCAAAATAAAATGGAAAGTAGGAAGAAAACAGGATATGAAACTGTGCATAGAGCCGACCTCCAATTTATAGCTCCTATCTGCGCAGCCCAAGAGGAGGGGAATTAGAGGAAGGGATTATCAGCTGTCATCCCTGGGGGTATGGCTGTGGGTGGTACTTATTTTTCCTTTATACTTTTCTGTATTTTCCAAATTGTCTAAAATGAACACGTATTACTTTTAGAATCAGAGAAAAAAAGGCATAGTAAAAAATAAATGTGTGCCATATAGCTCTTATGAGAAGTGGCGATATTATGGAAATGAGGCACACGCTGAAGTACTGCACTCCCCAAAGGACGTGGGGGTTGGTCTCATCACCAGGGAAAACAGAGCCTGTGCCTCCAACCCCAAGACAGGAAAGCTGGAAATTGGGTTTTAGGAATATCAGAATCACTGACTAAAAGCCCAACGAATCACTTCAGCCATCTGATTGGGAAATGTGGAATAACAGGGAAAGAGGGAAAAGCCTTCAGAATCATTTTAGAATTTCACAGAAGTTTCCCAATGAAAAAGACCTCATTTCTAAACAATTATTTTTTATTTCTTTCTTAGAGAATCATTCAGAGGTCGCTTTCGTATTGTTTTATTATCATTATTTTGTAAAATAGCAAATTGTCTAAAATGTTGAGGATGGCCTCAGATTTCTGAATTTAAATGACGGGAAATCGGAGCTTACTCCCAAATAAAAAGAATATTAAATCCCTGTAGCTATGAGTATTTTTACTGAGTGGAATTTTATACTCATTCCCTTCCTCTTTTTTTAAAAAAAGATCTGAAGTAAAATATCATCTTTGATTTTTGGTTTTTATATCAAAATGTCTAACATTCCTGAAGGGATAACATTAAAGACGGCCAAAAAGTGGATCCGTCTCATCCTAGCAACTTCGCCATGAGGTACTGGGGGGAAGAGGGACTATTTAATTACTGAGGCAGAGAGGTCGGGAGCCACTGCCAGGGAAGGGGTGCACTAGTACCCCAAAGCCTCCTAAACCATCAAACAAGGTGCACCCTGCAGCCTTGTGTCTGTCAGCTGTCCCCAGAGGACACAGCCGATACGTGCTGGCCCCACCCCTGCCTGGACATCAGGTCACTCTGAGACCCAGCCAGGAGCCACCACGGGCTCAGGGAGCAGACTTCACACACCCAGAGAAGAAGGGCAGCAATCTCAAGAAGAGCGCCACCTCGAAATTCCAAGGACAGGGCAGGAAGAGGTGCCAGTGCGAAGGGCCAGTGGGCGAGTGCATTTCCCACAGAGGGTCGCTGGGCAGGTCGTAGAGCGTGGGTTTCAGCCAAAGGCTTTTGATCTTTCCACAATTAACAGTCTGGGCTGTGGTGTTACATTTACATTCATAAGGAGCTTTTCAGGACAGAACCAGCCCTGGCCTCTGTCTTTCATGAAAACTGCAGATGCTTTCATTATTCATCCTCTGAAAGCCGGGCCTGCTTCCTTCCACCCATCCGTCTATCCAGGCTTTATTTAGTGCACCATTCACTGTGCTGGGTGCTACGGACCCAAAGCTGGACCTACCAGTATTCCTGCCCTTAAGGAGATCAGGAGCCGAGCGAGGAAGACACGGATGTGTGACGGAAACCGCCTGTACCACGGGGCCCACGACACAGAGAATTACCGGGCGTGGTCACGTTGGAGACGAAGCAGGCACGAGACTGATGGGGATCTGGGGCTCGAGGCGTGGCCTGGGAAGGCCAGCAGATTTCACACCTGGGTAGCCTGCCTCCCACCCCTGGCAACGCCCAGGTTGTTTAAAACCCTCTTTAAAAGAAGCGAGTACTCTGGAGCGACTGAAGGGACGCGCGAGTAGAGGGAGGTTCGGCAGCAGAGGCAGGCTGGGGGCCCTGCTGGACTGGGCTAGAAGCGCCATGCTGCAGAGCGGGCCAACCCTGCCAACTGGAGATGTGCCCAAAGGTGGCAGCCCGGGGCTCCGGGGCAGCTGATGTGGGCCTGGCGGCAGGTTTGGGGCTGTCTGGTACCTTCCCTTCCCCTGGAAATGGCGACCCCTGGCTGGAGCAACTGAGAGCCATTCATGCAGTAGTGGTTGGCCATTTTTAATCCATGGCCCCTTACTAAAAAACCGAAAAACTTCACAGCCCCCCCTCCGAGAGACTGTGAAATCCGCCCCCCGCCCGCCGACGGCCGACACACACCCACCCTAGGAGAGGCAGGGTGGCGTCCTTTGGTCTATGCTGCACAGTCTCACCAGCCAAGATCTGTCTTGGCCCTCCGAGTTCTTTCCCATTTCAAATATAAAATGACAATATTAAAAATTCTACTCCAAACTACCCAGCCCCCTCCCCAGGTCACCTACAGTTCTCAAGGACCAGGTCCCCACCTTCACCCCACCTCTGAGTGGGGATCATCAGATCTGTGGTGGCAGGAAGGAGGACCAGGTAGGAATCTGAGACCTAGAATGTAATGACAAGCGCCGAACCCGGCCGAGGCTCTAAGGGTCATGAGAATAATTCTGTCTGAATTACTAGGTACAGACGGCCCCAACGCTGTGCAGTTGTCGTCCCAAACTTGCACACCCTATGCAGTGAAGCAGAGAAGTGACACAAGCAGGATAACTGGGCCTTAGGCAGTGGCGAAGAGGGCAAAGTCAAGGATGATGCCAAGATCTGTGACTTGGACCTCTGTGCTGTTAGCAGACATGGGGGAGCAAGGAATGGATCTCGGGAGAAGACAATGAGTCAGCAGCAGATCAGCTAAAGCTTCAGTGGGAAATAAGTGGTGAAATACATGGTCGAGCCTCCCTGGCTCCTTATTTGGGGGATGACTGACAAGTCACAAAACAAGGCATAAAACCTGAGTCCTATTTAGAGTTCCTGCTTCCTTGATTTCTTTCCTCCTCCCTCCCCTCCCTACATTGAACATGCAGCACACACTGCTGTGCACCAGGCACTGTCGGGGTTTTGGGGATACAATAGTGAACAATCTCTTAACCTCAAGGAACTTTGTCTCTCCCACTGGACTATTTTAAATAACACAAAGAAGGCTCCTTTGAAGCAGCACCTTTTGAGCTGAGATCTGAAGGAGAACATTAAGTTAGGGATCTAGACGGCATTTTGATGAGGGAAGATAAAGATTGAGAACAGGATCCTGAGGCCCCAGTCTGGGGTGGAGAGCAGAGACTCCTTTAGAGGGAGGCTGAGAATTAAACCCACTAACTCAGCAAGTCCTAGTCTGTCTCACTTCATGGTTCCCAGGGCCCTTTCCCACACGTTCTTTCAGTTCCTGCCAACAACCCTGTGAAATAGATGTTATTACCCTCTTTTTAGGGATGTGGAAACTGAAGCTAAGAAACCAGACGAGGTGACTAGTCAGTCACAGCGTGGTTAAAGCGCAGAACACCAAGCTCACCTTCAGACCTGCCGAACTAGAACCTCAGGTTTGGGAAGGGGTGGCCCGGGGGGGTCTGAATTTACAATAATCACCTCCAGGTGGTCTCCATGTACCCCCGTTAGGGAACCCCTGCATCCCTGGGTGACTACAGCACTGGGAGTCTCACGTGATACTCTGTGTATGTGACTCCCAGTGAAGTGTCCCTTGACTGACCATAAACTCCCCCCACCTGGTAACTCTACCTGGGCCAGATTTAAGCCACCATCCTGGGAACCAAGCCAGCAAATGTACTCACGGAGTCGGCAGAGGGTAACCTAAGCCAGCCTACTTTGTGTCTTCCCACCGTAATGCAAATTTGTAAGGCATTTCATTCACATTACACTGGTATCAATATGAATTTTAAAATGACCACGGTGAGGAACTGCTAGATTTTAGAATGGCACTGTGCCTGGACAAAGAATCAAATGGAAGAGGAGTGAGAAAGTCAACCATTTCATGTGCAAAGTGACTCTCAATAGTGCACGGGGCCAATTCACCTCTTTCTGTTGAAAGTGAACAGGGAATAATGAAGAAAGCATTTGAATAAATTATGTATGGCAGTCCTGGTTCTGTATATTTATACCAATGTGTTGTTACGTTATTGGTAATTTTGCACTTCTAATCTGATGACCAGTTAACGGTTCACCCTTTCACATCCCTGCTTCTCCTTTTCGCTTTTAGGTTTTTAGAAATCTGAAAATATGCTTAAGAGAAAAAACAAAGCAAAAGATCTAAAACATTTGACCTAGTTCTCCTGTAGGCTCAAAAATGCAGAGATGTACCCTCAGATAAAATGGAGGATAAAGTTCCAAATAAACTGGAACCATGAAGCCTAGAAAAGACAAGGAGCTGGCCCGATCCACAAAAGGTCTTTAGACGTGTAGTCTTTTTTTAATCTGCAGATTTTTACTCAAAAGATGTTGATGGCTTTGCCCCTTAGCTGTGGGCAGAAACACATACAGCACTGTACAAGGATGAACACGCTGTGGCGGGAGGAGGAGGAAGACAAAAGCCTCGCTCTTGAGATCCTGACTTGATGTGCTAGTAAGAAAGAGAATAAAATCGTGAGCAAGATTTAAAGATAATATTAAAAGGAAAAAACTCAGAAAACAGTCAACAGATTCCTCTACAATACTGGGTAATGGGCTATTCGGATTGGTAGGATTTGAAGAGGCTAAAATGAAAACAACAGAATGTGATTTTAGAGTACTCTTTTCTGGGCATGATGGTAGAAGACCTAGAAGAATAAAAATGGCTATTCTGGTTGCTTTTGCTCAATAAAGACCCCAGTATCTTTCACTAGTGTTGAGGACAAAGTTGGAAAATTCGTTTCTCAATGTGTGACTCTGTTTTACATTAGAAATCCAAAGTGATAAGAGATTTCAGGACAATTACCCATTGCCCATTCAAAGCTCCTACCTTTTTGATAGGAAGGGACTGGCAAGAAAAGATACTGTATTTTCAATACCAGTCATTTTTGCCCAATGTGTTATTCCTTGGTCTTGTAAATAACATCAACGGTAAATCATTTAAAGCGACATCAGAAATGCTCTTTGCTTCTCTAATGCATCAGAGCCCTGTGTCTGGACAGTTAAACCGTTATCTGCCAAGTTAAGAGTTTGGCTGGGCACGGTGGCTCACACCTGTAATCCTGGCACTCTGGGAGGCCGAGGTGGGAGGATCGCTTGAGGTCAGGAGTTTGAGACCAGCCAGAGCAAGAGCGAGACCCCATCTCTACCAAACATGGAAAAATTAGCCGGGTGTGGTGGCACATGCCTATAGTCCCAGTTACTTGGGGAGCTGAGGCAGGAGGATTGCTTGAGCCCAGGAGTTTGAGGTTGCTGTGAGCTGGGCTGACACCATGGCACTCTAGCCACCCCCCCCCCAAAAAAAAAGAAAAGAAAGAGAGAGTCCTGTGTGTTGAAGAAGACTGACAGGCCCCACAGGTGAATGCTGAAATGGGAAGTCTGAGGTATGCCAATCTGTCATAACCACCGGCCTCCAAACGGCTCATCTGCTACCCGGAGGGCCCAAGGGGCAGGAGAAGCCACTTCAGTTATTCTTGAAGCTAATGTCCCTGGGTGAGCAGCACCCTCAACATAAAAACTACCTAAAACGCCAGTATATCACTTTTAATCAGGGAGTGTGCAGAAAACGCATCTACCTGCACAGGCATGGACTGGGAAGGAAACATTTAAGTGCATTCATCACCAGTTTGTGCCGATTTTCACCCCTTCACAGACAGGGGAGGTGAGCCCGACTTTGGCAGGGAAGCCTGCCCACAGTGGGCGCGGGGGTCCCTGCAGAGGAACCAGAAGCCTGCACAGTGTGAGCCAGGCCCCAGCTTCCCTCTCCCTTTGCCCTGGTGGCCTGGCACACACTCTGGAAGTGGTTCCCAAAACTCTGCCTCCAAGAACGTGGAATGTTCACACCTCACACCAGCCTCCTCTCAGGGACCAGTCCCACGGCTGCCCAAGTGTGTGCCAGGGCCTCACGGACAACTGGCATCTGTGCCTCCCCCTGCAAGACCACCTGTCCTGCAGATATGCCACGGGCTGTAAGTAGAGACAGTCTCACGCCCAGGGTTCTAGATGCCTAGAGCAAAAGGAAACCCACAGCAGACCTAGGCGGAGCTGTAGGGAGTTTAGGGAGGGAAGGAAAGATAACGGTGCATCCTGGTCTCATTCCTTCTTGTACCTCCATCTTCTCGGGCTTAGAGGCAGGAAGAAACAAAATGGTGTTTTCAAAGGTACGACAGAGAAGATGGGCCCTCCCCCAGATCCACCCCACCTCAGGCCTGTCTGCACTGCACAACAACTGCTATAAAAAGGGCAATCACAGCGCTGTCTGCTCAGGGCCTACTGGGAGCCGGTGTCCTCGGCACTTTACAAACACCGTCTCCTTCCGTCCCTGGAACAACCCTGTGAGGCGTAGCACGAGGACAGAGGAGACAAGGGGGCTGAGGGGCGGCGACACTTGTCCGAGCTCCCGGGGGTGGGCAGGGCAGTGCAGATGCCCACCTACCACAGTCCCCACTGCCACACTGAGCCGCACAACTAGGATGCCGAGGGTGGGGAGAGATCCCACGGCTGGTCTGAACGCTGGGGCCAGCTTTGTGTGGGCTCCTGCCCGCCCCTTCACAGGTCAACAGTCGTAGTCCGTGGGGCAAAATGAATGATTAGCACCAGATCACAGTCTCCTGGGACCTCAGGAGCCCATGCCACTCGGGGAGACTTAAGGATTCAGGCAAAGGAAAAAAGGCAGGGACAGACGGACTCAGAAGGAGGCACTGAGGCTGTGGTAAGAGTGCCAGGAGCGGGCGGCCACACGAGGAGGCTGAGAGCCGGTGGGGCCTCCAGCCAGCTACTGAATGTCACTGTGCCGCAGTGTCCTCCGCTATTCAATGGGGATGATGCCTCAGAGGCTGCCGTGAGGATCAAATGTTTCGACGTAAAACTGTAAGTCCTCATTAACTCTTAGCTGTTACCGGACAGACTGGATAGCATAGCAACTTACTGAATGAGATTTGTTAGAAAAAGACCGTGAAACCTATAGCCCTTTCTTTGCCTCTGCGGTGGCGTTCACCTCATTCATTATCCTGGGTCCCCTGACCCCCCACAGCACTGCTTATGACAGGGCTGGAAGCAGACCGTGTAGCAGGGCGGGGATGGGAGAATGTGGTAGCGAGGGGTCAAGGATGTCCGGGAGCCGTCACAGGGTCGGCTGCCACTGTGGGTGAGGAGGGCTGGATCTCACAGGGACTATCCAGGGAGGCTAAGCAGGGGGACTCAGGACTATCAGCAGAGGGTGAACGGGGAAAGCAGATCTCTGCCAGCCCCACATCCCCCCGCTGGAGGGTGATAGCTAGCAAGGGGCAGGAAGTGAGAGGCAGGGATTTTCCTAGCAGGGCACCCAGGGTTGCGCCTGCAGGAAGCTGCTTATAACTAGGCTCTGCAATGACCGCAGGCTGAGAGGACGGGCAGCGGTGCACAAGGTGTCCAATATGTTCACTCAGCAAATACTTACTAAGCACCTGCTGTGTTGTTCCGGGGGGGGGGGGGGGGGGAGGGGGACACAGCAGAGAACAAAACAGGCAAGATCCTCGCTCCCTCCTCCACTGTCACGAAGGCAATGACAATTAAGAAGTAAACAATTAAAAAAGGGAACTTTAGGCAGGGATAAAGTACTTGGAAGAAGATAAAATGGACTAATGGGGTAAGGTGGAAGCCTTCCTTTAGGTATAAGGACCAGGCACAGCCTCTCTGAGAAAGTGACGTTTGTTTGAGGAGAAGCTTGAATTATGAGAAGGAGCCAGCCATAGAATGCAAGAGGCTAGTACAAAAATCCTGAGGCACAAAATGGCTGGTAAGTTCTAGGAACAGCTGAGAGGCCTGCTTGGGAGGAACACAGTGACCCGGAGGGCAGCAGGGAGCTGGGGAAGAAGGGCAGGCAGGGGCCAGGTCCTGGAGGACCTCGGAGGAAGCCAAGGTAAAGAGGCTGGATTTTATTCTGAGTGCACTGAGACGCCAGAGGAACATTTTTAAGCAGGGGAATTACATGATCTGGTTGCTGTGTGAAGAAGTAGAGCAAGATTAGAAGTAGGAAGATGAGTAACTATCATTTTTGTAGGTCAGAAATGGCTGAACATCAGCAATCTCCTATGGCTCAACCTGATTCCAGTCCTACTGGACTGTCATTGTGACCAAGAGCAACGCCTTAAGGCTATGGTGTCTGCAACCACCTTGGCATCTTCCAAGACAGACCCACGGAGCATGGCTGCTGACCCAGGAGGAGGAATTGAGCCCCCCACGTGGCTGGTAGTGGAGGCATAGCAGGAGGGGTCTGATCATGCCCCTGCGACCCCCACAGCGCACAGGAAGTGGTTTCTCAGTTAATGTTTCCTTTCCACCACCCTCCTGGCTGTTGGGTTACTCATGCTTTGCCCACACACAGCCAACTCCCCATCCATGCCCCTGGAGACACAGGATTATCTGCCTGACCACAGACATGACACAGTGGAAGAAGGACCTCAGCACCACTGCTGGCCTCCCGTGCTTTTGAGTTTTTGATTCTCCTACTTCCTCTAGCTTCCTCTCAAGAGGGGAAATTCTTCAGGGCAGGAGAGAGGGGTCTGGGTAAGAGGTGACTATGGTGTGTGATCAGTGTACATGTTCTATGTAACAGCACCTCTGTCTGCACCATGTCTGGTCCCTGTCTTAAGAATTTGGGGGTTAAGTAAAACATAGACTGGCCAATTTCCAAAGCTACTTTAGCACTCAGACCAGAGGGTTCTGCTATCATACATGTGTAAGAATACGTCACAAAAGTTTATCTTTGGGTTGCGTGACCACATTTAGTATCCAGTATTCGCCACGCATTTTTAGATATCCCATGAGATTACTACTACCACTCTTAATTTCAAAAACAGTGAGCAGTCTAATAATTAAACAATACCTTGATGCTATTGTACACTTTGATTTTCATGTTGCTATCCTTGAAGCACAGGGGAAAAGCACTTGTTTTACTCCTCAGCCACCTGGAGACTGTTAGACAGAAATCCTATCGTGGGAGAGACAATGAAACTTCATTGCAAGTCAAATCCCACATGAGTCATTATTGATTATCAACCAGTAGAGCACTGTATTTGGGATAGAATGGGAAGAAAGGGTAAAAGCTTTTTTCTTTGAATCTATTAGAAACTAGTTACTGACGGCCTTTGGGCTTCCCACAGCTGTTCTTAATTTATTCTTTCTAAGATATGACGGGTTTGTTAACATTGGTCAATTGTCTAGAGTAGCAAAATAGGCCATTGACCTGAAATAAAGTGCTTAAAATATGTAAATTACATAAAGAAGAAACCACTAAGGTATTTTACTGTCTCCCTGGAACTGAGTTCTACAAAACACCACCAAAATCAGGTCCTTTTCAAGTACATAGAAGATATATTTCTTTGCGGGGAGGGGGAGGGCAGGAATCATCCTGACCCCAAAATAATAATGTTACAGGGAGCCCAGAGACAGCACTGACTAGAAAATCAAATATCGGCTACTAATGGCGGCCAGCTCTACCAGCGTGGGCTGGTCTTTTCATTCCATCTCATTTCTCAGCGGAATTCAAGACATGCTTGTGGGATAACAGGAAAGCCCCATTCCCTAGTGCAGGGAAGGCCAACACAGCCAAAGAATTCCACCTCACTTTTAGACACACTTAAAAATACAATGAATAGATTTGTATATCAGTAAAATGTTGACACAAATAATTTCTAATACTCCCCAGTAATTTCATTCCCAATATCACCCTTGATAAATAAGAGATAATCAATAGTATCTACAAAGTGGAAATGACTTTCCTCCTGCTTCTTGATTCAACCCCACCAGACCATGAAACAGTTATCATTTTGCCCAGGTATAAGCTTTTATATTAAAAAGCAGTTCTCCTTTAATTATTCATCAAAATGAAGAAAGTATTTTTTTTAGTGAATACTTGAACCAATAGTTCAACATCAAATAGAATGTTTGTCTTGAATGTTTCTGATACTGAGAGGTATTCCATTTTGCTATTCTTCCTTAGAACAGAAGCCTAAACAATCAAACAAACAAAAAATCTGTTTTAATGATCAAGAGTTTCTGGTAGAGAAAAGGTCACTCTCTAGGTTAAAATAAATCACACCTAGTGATCTGAATGGTAATGGTTTACAGCAGTTTTTTAAAAATTCCATTATGGTCTTTTAAATGAATTTAAAGAGGGCTGCGTGAACACATGCTCTCATGGGTTATTATTTAATGAATGTGTGTTTGTGTGTATGTTTCATAGGAGCACTATAGAATTCAGACCATCAGAAAAAGGCTATATCTACACCATAATCCTCCCCAGGGATTTAGTGCCAACTCCACCTACAATAAACAAAAGGCCACGTAGAGACAGTGCCACTAAAGTGGGGAGGGATGTTACTGTCTGCTCATTCAAAAATCCACATTTCAAGGCATACCATCTCTTTGCTCAGGACGTAGTCAGCCCAGCATCACTTTAATTCTTTCCTTCCTTACAATCTCTGTGGAAAGTTTCTTCTATCCTCAAGACCTCACAAGGATCTATGTACTGCTTACTATGCTAAGTGCATTATTGCCGTATTAAGCCGTTACACATTCCTTCCATGTGCGATACATCAGTGCTGTGGTTCGAAGACAAAGGTAATGTGCCTTCTATAAAACAGGCACAAAGACACCAAATACACTCCATACCTACATGCTAATTTTTTTTCCATAAGCTTAACAATCACATTCCAACTCATACCTGCTATCATTACCCTTAAAAATCTATCCTCATACCATCTGCAAAATATCAATTCTATGATTACTTTTCAGCAGACGATAAAGGCATTTCAAAAATTTTTGTAGTAAATATACAAAATAAAAACAACATATTGTCTAGTAAATGTTCCGTCTTCTTGTTTTTACTTAATCACTCCAACATGAATACGATGCCGCCAGGAAAAGCTTATTTAGGAATGGAAGCAAAAAAAAAGCTTTTTGGTCCCTTTTCACACTGGTTACTTATAAGTTATCGATCTGGGGTGGTTTCTCTCTCGCTCTTTCTTATAGAGGCAGAGGCTTCATTATTCTCACCCTAATGGCTGTCACTTCTACCCATAGATTAAATCATACATGTATATATGCACATTATGTTCACCTATTTTATATATAATATAAATTGGCAGTATATTAAAAATAGAGATCATTTTTAAAAAATGATGGCAACATATCAAATAGAATATACAGTAAGTTTACAGAAAACAAACCCAGGACAAATGTTACTGTACTTTATTCATTCTTACAGACAGCTCCTTCCCCCTAAAATATAATAAATACATATATTTTCTACAGTTTAAAATCAGAGTGGTACTTTATATAGTAAAATTTCTATTATTGGTAGATCAGCTATTTCCATAATGGAAATTTATAATGATTTAATCATTAACAAAACAAACATCTTTTGTTAGAAGCACATTTTACATTGATTAGAGCCAGTTGGGCTGGGCAAGCTTTTAAAGTACTGAAACTAAAAATAGGTTTATCAGGATCTGTAAAGATATTTTTGCTAAGCGTTCACTGGCCTAAAAATATCCTTTAAAAACAATTTAGATTATTTGGCTGAGAGGTTCGTATGCACATATCGACCCATAGGCTGTGATTTCCTGTATGACAGAGTATCCTACCAAATTAGTAACACAATCCAGGTCAAGTTTACAGGCATAATAGAGTTCCTGAAAAATGTAAGAGACTGTGGAGATGTTTTTTAACCATGGTGGTGTGGATGGATGGGGAGAGGGGTGGGAAGTATGGGAAGATGAAAACCAAAGTTGAAGAATAAAATAAGGATATAGAAAATACAGTTGAAGTGATGTTTCCTTGCTCACTGTAGTATCCTTTGTAATGAAAAGGCAACACTGGTTTTCATGTACCCTTGATGGGAACATACCAGTGACTGTTCCACAGACACAACATCAATCCTAGAACCATCCTAAACTGAAACAACACACCACACTGTCCACTCTTTACAACACACCCCAGAAGTAGTTACCTGTCAATTTACAAATAAATAAATAAATAAAAACAAAAATCAAAGCTGTGTGCTTTATAAACACATATTTATTTTAGTGGTTCCTCTGGGAAAAAAAATTCCATTCCTAATTAGCTTTCTATAACACAACCAAGTCAATGGTCACTAGCTAGAAAATGAAGGGAGGCGGGCAGGCACGACCACCTTTGTCTTTCATCCCTAGCAATGAACATGCCAGGGAAGTGCAGACGGCTTCCATGAATTCAAGGTTGCCTAATTACTAAAATAAAACACACTTTATACATAAATCAATAAATCAGCCTGCAATGGCAAGACAGCCAGCCGGTTACTAGACAGAATGAATATGTATGGGTACCACCTCCTAGGAGAGCCTCCGTCCCTGGACTGGATCACAAGATCCAAAAGGGCAGTTCCAGGAAGGCGGCCGGCAAAGCCCCGTGAGAAATGACACGCGATGTCCCCGCCAGAGAAAAATGCCCTGTGAAGAAGTCAGAGGCGGGGGCGACCTCAGCCCGAAAGAGCTCCGGTGAGTGCGAGGACAACCCCTTACCTTGGGGAAGGGGAGGAGCAGGCGGCGGGCAGCTGGGCTCCGGTCCCTGTCCCTGTCCCCGTGCCGCACAGGGGCCCGGCGGAGCGCACAGGGGCAGCCGTGCCGAGCCGGCGACGGACCGCAGCCCGCGGCCACCCTGGGGAGCGCGACTCGCTACTTACCCTGCCGGCGTTATTAGAAGATGTTAACGGCTCCGTTAGATCGAGGAGAAACCTCTTTCTTTTCTGTCATATGGAAATTCCAAGTTAAAAAAAATCTGAGGCATTAGTGGGCTCCCTGGTAGAGCGGATACGAGTCTGCACTCCGCCCCCAGCCACCGCCACACTCCTGCCAGCCCCCAACTTGCTGCAGTGGGGGCCAAAAATCAATCCCAAGCTGGGAGCGGGAGCGCTCGGGCGCGCAGGCAGACAAAGACTTCCTACCCCGGGCAGGGCCGGAGTCTGGCTTTGCCTTGAAAGCGGTAACCTGCAAGTGGCATTACGATAAACGGTTCCTACACGTTGTTTTTCTCCAGAGGTTTCTTTTATGACACCTAAAATACTTAAGTATTGACACTGTCCCAGACACTATCCCGTGACAGCGGGGCAGTCATGCCCCATGGTTGTCCAAAAAACAGTCCCAACCTTCTTGTGCCAGACCAGAGAGTGCCTGGCAGTCTCCTGCCCACCCCCACCCCCACTCCCATACTGGGCACCCCGTGTTCTTTCCTGACACAACCACCCTTTGGGCAGCCAGTCCCCAAAGACCTTCCTCAGCCCTGCCACAGACCAGCCTTTAAAAGCCCCTTGGGTTTGAGGAGGGAGGGGGGAAGAAGGGAGGGAAGAATGGAAGGAAGAAAGGGAGGACGAATCTAGGTTTAGTCCATTCAGAGGTGCCATGGTTAATACCAATCAAATATTGCTGCTTTTAGTTCCAAGATGAACTGTTTTACTAAATGGGTGAAAAATTAAAAAAAAAAAAAAGTCTCGAGCTAGGAGGTTTGCTCTGAATACACTTCAAGCAGGAGAAACACAACGTGCAACTGTGCAGTGCTCCTTGGCTGATGGGTCATTTAACTCCCGAGATGGGCCCAGACCATCTAGGTTTGTCACACACCAAACACCCAGGGAGGCCTGCCATGTTGGTGACTGAAGCAACCATGCCACACAGCCTTATGTGAGATTCAGCTACTATTTGCTGGAAAATATATTCAACTCTATTAATCCAGAACGCACTACTTTTGGAATCTGTGATAAATAAATCTGTGGAGGCTGGCCCTCGGTGGGGGAATAGCTGACTTCCAACTTGCTCAACACTCAAGGTCTTCCACACCTGGAATCGGGACAGGCAGCGTAAGCTTAATAGGCTTTGTTTCTTCAATAAGTCTTCCAGTTCTTGGTCCAGCAACTGATTGTTAAGGGACCTTTGTAGTTAATGTATAATCATGTTAAACATGCCTGTTGTGAATTTTAATTATTTTATCTAATTATCTTTTTCTATTTCTTATTACTCATTCATAACTATATGTATTCTTCAAAAGTAATAAAACACCATTAGTAAAATTACCATTTTTCAATAAATTAGATTGGCCTTTCTTACCATGATTCTCAATCAGTAAGAATTAATGGTACAATAAATATAGATGTTACAACTGAAAACACAAATGAGAGAAAAATTGGAGGTTTCACTAGAACCTCAGAATACAGTGCCCAGTGCTTTTTCTTATTCACCCATGGTAGCACACAGAAGGGCAGGATAAAATGTGATAAAGTTTCAGAATAATGGATATTTCTAGAAAGACACATATACTTTACAACAGCCAGTGTGCTTTTTTTTTTAATTGGCTTTTAATGAGCAGCTGCAAAAAGTTCAACAACAAGCTATTAACCACTTCAGGGTCTGCTTTATGAGAAATGTGATCTGCCCGCATAACCCAGAGCCCTGTGAATTCCAGTAAACTAGGGGCAATACAGTTTTAAAAATAAATCAATATGCCAAAGTAATTGCATTGGGACATGTATGTCTTGGTAGGTAAGGGTGGTGGGGAGAGGGAGACATATTGAGATTCACCTTATATACAGAGAGAGAGCTGCAGCTGTTTTCTCGGTTTTACCAAAAGAATGAAAAATGTCATTAGTTCTTTCAAGACAAATGCAAGCAACTGGCTTTGTTGCTGTGTCTCTCTCCATCCCTCCCTCCCTCCTTGCACGGCTTTAGAGAAAGGCTGCCTTAAGATTGTAGCAGCAATGGAATCACAGGGTCTGGCTACATTAGCAGAATCACAGACAGCACCAGGGTGATGTCTTCGCTCTCCAGCTCTCTAATTATTTACCCAGATCAAGCCTGACTGCTGGAAAATCAGCTCTCTCCAGGAGGTAACCGAGCTGAAAGGTTCTTTTCACTGAGAAATGATGGGCTGGTGGCTGGCATCGAGCCTACAGGCCAGTGAGCCCTTGTGGGCAGTGTCATGAAATAAACACCCAAGACCACACCATTTTCCTCGATCGTTCCCAGGAAAAGTATTGGTCAGTTTTTAAAAATTAGGCAAGAAGAGCCTATCTGTGGTGCAGAGAACACACAAAGATTGAACTCCTGGAAGACACTGTTCTTAAAATTAATTTTGTGAAATGAGGAAAGGCGGCCTGCTGAGATTGTTGGTATTTTATAGCTGGAGCATCCGTTTAAAGTCCCTATATGCAGACAAAGCAGATTGCTTCATTGTTCCCACTTACGGGTGCTGTTTTCTCATGCGAGCCTCCTGAAAACAGAAAATGTTCAGGAAACATTTACGTTCTAATTTGCTCCCGTTCTTATAAAAACAGAAAGACACCAGCACTCAGGCAGCTCACAAGCTCCCCTAAAGCTCTGAGTCACTCCCCAAACTCCACAGAATAAGACATTTAGAAACATCAAGTTAAATCAATCAATATCATTTATATTTGCCTATTTTTACAAGCTTTGTTTGAGGCAATCCTTAATTTAAATGCTTTCCACTTTCTTATTTGCTTTCCTAGGACTGCAACACTACTGTCACACATATGCAAATTTTAAATTTATCAGGCCCGCGATAAGACAAGTCACCTTCAGATTCCTTTATTTTTCACCACTCACAAATGAACATGGCAGCCAGCAAGGATCTGGCGTGAATGTGTGGGCAAGGCACACCGCAGTGACAAGGTTCAGCCGGTAAATACGTGATGGGATTGGGGAGACAATATATATATTTTTGGTTAGCATTTCAAATTATGCTGTGTTTATTCTAACATTAAAATCCATTTGTATTCTCCACATACACAGCCACCTCCTAATAGCACGTTTGAGGATTCTTTTTCCTGCTTCCTGATCAGGACTGGAATTCAAAATCTGCCGAGGTTGATTAGCTTGCTGATTTTTAAAAACAAATTTCCCTTTTTAAAAATCCCTCTTTTTTGGGCAACTGACATTCTAATTGAGAGCTTGAGAAGCTGTGGAATTTTATTTCCGCATTCAATATCCAACCAAACCACTTCCTTCAAGTGCAACTGGGGTTTGTAATATATTCATCAAATTTCTATAGTGAAATGTTTGCATCCATATGATAGCATCTACATTCACAGGAAGGGGCTCAATATTATTTAGAAAGTAACTAATAAGAGTTTGCTAAAAGTCGACAGCCAGCTTCTTTTATTAGACACCACAGAAGCACATCAAGTATTCTACAGAACAAAGTATTAATAGAAGCATTAATAGAATTTTGAAGAGGATATAAATTTAACCAGGTGGGACTATGGGGTCATCCCTGTATCCAGTATAAAAACCACTGTCCAGCTGTCTTGTGAAGCCATTTCAAATAAAGAAAAATTCACCTTGGTGGGAGGAAATAAAGAAAAAACACCTCACCACATCTCATGTTAAAAATTTGTTTTACAGGAAAAAATAGAATTTATATTAAATCACTACTCATCGGGAGAACATTTATTAATTATAAACAATTTCCTCTTTAATACTTAAAAAAATTAAATGGAATGTAAAGGAAATTCCCATTTCTAAGGGAAAACAAAAATCTCACCATTCTCATAGCCATTATACAGAATAGAGACAACAGTGTTCAAAACACAGAAACTTTTTTATCCTCTACAAGAAAATGTTTATTGTAGTGATTAGAGGCAAACAAGAAAAGAAAACCTCTTAGGATGTTAGGGACATTTCTACTGCTCATAGGATTTGCATTGCTTAAACATTTTGAGCTTTTTGTCTCAAATGCATCTAGCTCTACTCAGACCGAAATCACTGTTTTGTTCACCTGACTGCAGGACAAGCTCCATTTTCCTTCTTGGGGCTTGCGAATGGTCCCTGAGCTGGAGTTCCCCTTTTTATTTTCCACCCAATAGTACAAGATATAAAGTTATTAGAGCATTGGTCCATAACCTTAAAGCAAACAGACTAAGGCTGAGTCGCCCAGCCTAGAAGAGGGTCAGTCAATTGGCTTTCTGGCTAACTTGGCCAGGGACTCTGGGATGGAGAGCCAGCACAATCGACTGCATGGGGGCGGCCTGGGACTGTCAACTGGGGGGTAACCTGGGGTACAGTGGGCCACGTGGGACCGCTCAGCTTCCAGCCCAAGATCATGTGCTTTCCCCCTGCTCCAGATTCCCTTGGATGCTCACTGCCGTGGCCCTGGCGCTAGTCATTATTGACTGTGTGATCCTCATGTTACGGAGGCAGACCAGGTGGACCACAAGTGCTTTGTTTCGCACGAGGAGTCACAAGACATTAATTATAAAAACCAGCACTACCCTGTAGAGTTACAGGGTCAGAGCAGTTTAAGCCATTGAAGTATCAGCGTTTGAAAGGAAAACACAATAGACCTGAATGTGCTTTGCATTTATACAAACTTGACATTTGTGGCACTACAGCAAGCTATGGTAGGTGGCAGTTCTATTCTGCACAAGAGGCAAGGTGACAGGAAGGAAGTGACCCAGCAAGTTCATGTCCAAGTCCAGGATTATGTCTACTGATTTCAGCGCGTGCTCCCTCAGCAGTTTGAGGCTCTGAATGTCCAGTTAATATTGGGATGGGGCTGTCCTGTGTTTACGTGGTGACTCTGGAGGTGGGGTGGATGCAGGCATGAGGGAGATGCAGGAGCCAGGGATGACACAGGGCTGGGGCTTACGCAGATGGCTGGCTATGGTTCCTGGTGCCTGGCAACTATAGGAGAGACTTTCAGTCCCCTGAAATGTACCCCCATCCTGGCTACCACGAGGCTAACAATGTCCCACAAGGGAGCAGCTGGGGCAGGGAGGGTAGGATGGGGTCCCTGAACCACACCCCTTGTTGTACCTAATGGCCTGACCCTTGGGCCACCATCTGAAGCCTACTTTGTAGAATTTAAGTGTGGCAGAGGTGCCAGTGATAAATCTGACTCAGCCCCAACTACCCGGCCAGCCTACAGAGGACTTCGCCCCTGGGTGAGGCCTTAGTTTGAGAGCACAAGAGGAGCTTTCTTAAAAGGGACAAGAGTCGTGTTAGCAGGTGCCTTTCAAAAAGATAGGGATGTACACAAAGGCAGGTGGACAAATCCCTCCCCCCACCCGCTGACCTCTGCCAGGCAGAGAGAATCAAAGGCAAAAGCAATGCATCAAGTACAAGCAAACATACAAAGAAGGGAATTGCTCTGATAGGACCAATCCAGCTTTCAGAACCGGGGCCAATTCCTGCCCTAATCTCATTCACCAAGAAGCAACAGCACATGGAGAGAAAGCAGACGGAAGACAGCTCAGACCCTGCGTGGAACTCAGCATGACATAAACAAATTAAATAAACAATAAATCACATAATCTCCCTGAATCCTGTGATGTGGCTGGCAGGGACCTTTTCTGATTTTAGGTGTGCACCTCACTAGAGCTGTCAACCATCTCTGCCTATATAAAACAGAAGGATTACTGCCGTTATTCACTGAATGAAAAATATCCCCAGCCATTTGTTCTGAATAGCCCTTTCCAGAAACCAGTCTTCTCTCATTGGTAACAACACTGAGCACCTACTATGTGCCAGGCACTTATCTCAGGGTGCTGCATGCATGCATTTCATTCGGTCCTTGAGACTATCCTATCAGGTAGTACACTATCTTACAGACTCAAAAACTGATGCACAGAAAGGCCAAGTAACTTACCCAAAGGCACACAGCATCGAGCAAGTGGCATAGCCAAGATCTGAAGCCAGGCCACCTGAATCGAAGCTCCACTGCTCTCATAAACAGCCTCAGGAACTCAGCCCCAGTGCTGCGGGTTTCAGCCACTCATCCTCCCTCCTTTGCTCCCTCCCCCTGAAGCCTGTGCCCATCTGCTTTGTTCCCTCTTCTTGCTGACATGGGGACATGGAGGTATCTGAGATGACAGGTGCTGTGTACCCGAGCATGAACCTTTTCCCCCTTCTCTCGGCATTGCTCCAGCTACAGTTTGGGTTGTCCTGAGGCAGAAGACTTGATTATTACCTAAGGTAAAAAGAAATTCAGGGTAGATATTCCACCAAAGCCAATATCCAGGGTTGATAGCGTATGGTTATATATTTTACAGAGAAAGAAGTCGATTGATTATTCACACAAAAATCATTCTGAAAGTCTTTGGAATACTTTTAAAAATGATCTGGAGAGGCAGACATAAATCATTAGTAAGGAAACTTTTTCTCCTAATAGGAATAAAACCCTAAGGAAAAAAAAAGTTAAGGAAATGACTTACTAATACGTGTGGAGGCAAGTGAAAGTGGGCCCTGGGGAGGCACATCATGGAAGCGTGGAGGCCCGACTGGGAGGAGGCAGCTAGGAAATGAGGCCCCTGGAGCACACCCGAGCCTCTGACTATTTCTTCCTTTTTCTTCTTCCATGGCTCATGACTCAGAATCACCAGGAACAAGGGCCCAGAAGCCTGGACTGAGGCAGCTTGGAGCCCAGGCCTCTGAGGCAACATGGCCAGGCTCTGTCCCTTTCTAGCTGTGTGACCTTGAGCCACTGGTCTGCCCTCTCTGAGCCAATTTCTTCATTTGCAAAATGGTAATACTATTACCTACTGCATAGGTGGTTATGAAAATAAAATGAAAACATCCACATCAAGTGCTGAGCTCAAGAAATGCTACGAAGTGACAGTATCAGCACAAATAATAAATAGGAGTGGAGAAGGCCAATAATTCTCTTTATGTCCTGGATCACGATGCTTAAGGACCAGGTGGCCAATTCAGGTCCAGCATGAGGGATGGAGAGCACACACACCTGGACAGCTCCAACTCAAATGCGATCCCCAGAGCCTGAGCCAGCCGCTGATGTGAACTGAATGGACCCCATGCCCTGACCAGCCCCTGCCTGCCCACTGGTACCTTGTGGCAGAGCAGGGACTGCAGATGGGAGGCCAGGAAGAAGTGACCTGCCTGGGGGAAAAGAGGGGGGGAGTTGAGGGGTAGATGGGACCGGGTGAATGAAAGCTGCTCCTGCAGGCTGGACTATCTTTAAAACCACACCAGGCCTCTTCGAAGGTAACCTTTCAGGTCAATGGGTCTGCACGACAGGTTCAGAGGGTGTTTGCGGGATCTCCTCATGAGTTGATGGAGTATCCATGTCACCATCAGGGTTACAAGTAATTATGGCCCCTTCCATGTGGGGCTCTCATTTTCAAGATTGTAACCTTAAATCATTAATGAACTCAAGCCTCTCAGAGCCGCATGTGTCGGTGAGAAGGGCTCCCCACTGCCCACACAGGCTGCCGTGCCCTTCTGCAAAGCGTTCTCGGGCCTGGCCGGGCCTGTCACAGGCCTGTGGCCGTGAGGCAGCTTCCCCACCTCCCCCAACCCACAGACTCCACGACAAAGGCTCTGCCAGCCCAAGCAACCCTGCGGCCTGTGTCAGCGTGCACTCCACCACCCCTTCAGCAAACGCGGTCGAACCCTGGCTGCTGGCCCAGGCCCCCATGCTGCCTGGGGACAATGAATCCTCTCAGTGTGCTTTCCATCCAATGACCAAACACCCTTCTCAAGGCAATGCCATCCGGCCATTCTCAAGTACAGTACCTCCTATAAATAAAGATATAAATGATGCTAATGTGGACGATTGGGCCATTCTTGTGCATAAAAGGACTTCTCTGTGTGGGCCTGTTGTGAATTGTCCTTTTTCAGTGGCTTGATTGTCAGCCCAGAGACTGACAGCACAGCGAGAAGAGCAGTTCCTCTGCCCGCCGGTGCTGGCCCTGTTGGTGGGGAGGTGCTCCCGTCGGGCCACCCAGAAGCACCCACCTCCTTCAGGCTTCAGAGCCCTCGGGCTGCTGAGGGCCAAGGCCAGGGAAGGTGGTATCCCCCAGTCCAGTGCCTTGGGTGCTGCTGGCGCTGGAGGGGCTATGGCAGGGAGAAGCCTCACCACACTCTTCCCCTTCCAAAGTTGCCAAAAGGTCTCTTGGCTGAGAGACAAGTTTGGACAAGCTACTGCTCTTCTTCACTGGGCCCGTGCTGCTGCTCCCCGCTGGGATTAGCGCTCCTTTCCCGCCGAGGCTGCAGGGGGAGCGGAAAACCTGTCAGCGTGCCAACTGCCAGCCCCAGCCCCTGCGGGCGAGCCTCAGCGGTCCCCTCATCCAACTTCGGGCATTGCAGCACAGGCCACCAATGACGGCCACAGAGGTACCACACCCCAGCCCAGCCAGCCTGAAGCATCACTCCAGGGGTGTGATGTCCCCAGACAGAGGTAGAATAAGGAAAGAGGCTGGGGGTAGCCCACCAGGGACTGCGGTGCACTGAGGATAGACTCTAGGAGTCTGCAGGGCAAGGCAGACCAAGAACTAGCGCTCTGGTCTCTCTGCCTGCCCCACCTCCCTTTCTATCCCACACTGGAATACTTGACATACTTGCAGTTCCTTCTCACCCTCCCTCAGGCCTCTGCGTAAGTCCACATAGGAATCGCTCAGCCTCTGAGGCCTCCTCCTCCGCCTTCTCCATCCAGACTGAGCTCTGGAAGCTGCTCCGCCCCGGCCCAGTAGATGAGGCCCTCAGCACTGTGGATCTAGTCCCTCCTGACAATCCGCTCTACTGACCAACTTCCACCCTTTCCCCAGGGGACAGCAGAGCAAAGCTAGTGGCCTTCATCTCCATGCATTCGTCCAGGGCAAGGGCCTGGACCCCCAGGTTCCCTGAGGGATCTCCTGGGGAGGGAGGGGGTAGCTCTGAGGGTCTAGCTTGGCTGTTTGAGGCCATCCTCAAAGCAGCAGCCCAAGAAGGGGGCTTATGGGGTCCAGCCAGGATGGCTCAAAATGGAGTCACGGGACTAGCTGGACCGTGCTTCATGAGTTGTCTAGGCAGGCCGGCCACTCCGGAGTCTGGGGGGTGTGGGGGAGGACAGCGTGGGGAGGGCCACTGGAGTCCTTTCCCCTCCACTACTGATACTCACCAGCCATGTCTGAAAGTTCTACTCTTTCATAGAAGAAGGGGGTGGAGGAAAGTGTTTTCCAAAAGTACCACCAAAGCGCTGGGAGGCTGCTGAGAGCGCAGGTGTGGGTGTGGGTGCGGGAGGGAGGCGGTGGCACAGGAAGGACAGTGCTCTGCGGGGAGCGTTTGTGGGTGTGCTATGCTGGGCAGGGGCAGTGAGAGCAGCAGCAGCAGGGTGGGGGCCAAGATGAAAGCCCAGCATGTCCACACTCGAAGAAATTCAAAGGCCTCCATCACCGGCCAGAGCATCCGGTCAAGAGCCAAAGGCAACGCAGCAGGCGGCCTCTGTGGGAACACGTGGTACCAGCAGAGCCTGTGCAAAGGCCCTTCCCCAGGGAGGGGCAGGTGAGGACCAATCGTGATTCCTGCCTGCAGGGGAGCTGGGGTGGGAGTGGCCCATGAGCCCCTACACAGGCGCCAGGAGACATGAGGAAAGAGACCCAAGGCCTAGAGGTATGGGAGGAGGTGGAGGCCTTGGGAATGAGGGGTTTGGCCAAAGCCATCAGAGGAAGCTTGTAGGGTGACCTGCAAACCAGAGCCTGAGGGAGACGCAGCTCAGCAAACCAGAGGAAGGCAGCGCTGCAGGGCACAGACGGCCCGGCGAGCAGGCCCAGTGAGGCAGGAGAACAGGCGGCTGGAAAGGCAGGCTTGGGCAGATGGGGGAGACATGTGCTGTCTTGTCCTCATCAAGAAAACCTTCCGAGTTTTCAGTGGCATGTTCTGTGGACTGACCTACGCTGCAGCAGCTGGGGAAGGATGACTGGAGACAGGAGCAATCCGAGGCGGCACATACCAGCCTGTGCATGAGATGGAGCAGCTGAACCAGGCCAGCATCAGAGCGGCCAGAGAAGCAGGGCACCGCAGGGGTGGAGGTGGCAGGACTCGAGAGGAGCACCGAGGTGTGTCCTCCGACTCCCAGGGAGAAGCGTGGCACGGGGAAGAGCACTGGCTCGGGTTTGGCCACAGGGAAGGAGATGCCGGGGGGAGCTGGAGAGCAGGGTCTGGAGGAGTCACTGCTGGAGATACAGGCCTAGGGGTCACTGCCTGGGGGCGAGGCAGAAGTGGTAAGACCGAAAGGAGGATGGGGCCAGGGACACTGAAACCTAGCACCAGGCCCAAGTGCACATAAGCTATGGGGGATGGACATCCCAGCTGAAATGCTTACTGCACATCCTAGAACTGGTGTTGATACAAACAGAAGCACCTGGGGACTTCAACGCCCAGCAGTGTGCAGGCCTGTCCCTAAGATTCTGAGTCATTCTGGAGAGAGACCCTGGCATCAGCATGTGTGGAAGGCCCACAGATAATCATGGCAGTGAAAACAGAGTCAAGAGAATGGAGAGAAATGTCCTAATTCTACAAAGGAGGGGCAGGACCAAGAATCTGGTCATTAATAATTCTTTTTCTAAAGACTGTCCTGGGTAATTCTGAGGTGTGACCGGTTTGGAGGAGCTCAGTTCTAGCGAGAAACGGTAGGGTGTAGGCTACAGCCTCCTTAGGTCAGTGACCTGCCTGACCCACCTCAGTCCTCCGTGCTCAATGTCTGTCTCTCCTCAAATAGATATAAGGCTCCTGGGAGTGTTGGGCAGGATGGGGTCACCCTGGATGGGACAAAGGAGATGGTCACGGTTGCAAGGCATTCTTTACCCCTTCCCTTCCCCTCATACCTATTTTTAAAGTTATAGGTCAGTGGCAGCAGAAGAAACCAAGTTTCACCAAGAATAAATCCACTTCCGGAGGACTCCTGTGTGTGTGTTTTTCTTTTTTGAGACAGAGTCTCACTGTGTTGCCCAGGCTAGAGTGCCGTGGCATCAGCCTCGCTCACAGCAACCTCAAACTCCTGGGCTCAAGCAATCCTACTACCTCAGCCTCCCGAGTAGCTGGGACTACAGGAATGTGCCATCATGTCCGGCTAATTTTTTCTATTTCTTTTAGTAGAGACGGGGGTCTCACTCTTGCTCAGGCTGGTCTCGAACTCTTGAGCTCAAACAATCCTCCCACCTCAGTCTTCTGGAGTGTTAGGATTACAGGCGTGAGCCACCGCGCCCGGCCTCTTGTGTTCTTGAACAGGCTCTGAAAGCTTCACAATCACTTCAAAGTCCAAAGACTCTACATTTATGGGGGAAGATTTAGCTGGTAAGAGGTCTGTCTGTGGGGGAATGAAGTGCTGCAACTTCTCGACTGGTGCTGCCTTGACCGAGGTTATTAAGTATGCTCAAGGTGAAAATCTTTCACACACAGGGGTCCAAACGCAAACCAGATGGTGAATCTCACCATGTGCAACACAAGGTGAGTGCAGAGATGAAAGATGAAGTGGTGGTGGAAAGATCTTTGAAGGGGCAACCCCAGACTTTCCTCCCTAAACCCCTTCTCCCAAGGCCAAAACTCTCTCTCTGCAAACTCTTCAGAAATGCACTCAAAGCCAAACAAACCAGCCAAAGACTGGGGAGGTTCTGGGACAACTAAGACTGTCCCATGGGGCACTGAGTGAAAGAGCAGCAAAAATATCATGCACTGTGTCCCCACTAGAAGGATTCAGTTCTATTTAAAAATGTAAAAGCAAAATCTCAACAAGAACCACCATGATTTGCAAGGCAGCCGCATGGCGCCCACCACGCTGAGAGCGCACTGTGGTCAGCACAGACCAGTCTCCAATTCTGCAGCACATACTGCCCTTAGCTCACACCGTCCACAAAGAGGACTTGATGGCAAAGCTGACTCACTTCCCCGATTCTCCAAGGCCACGCTGTCCAACACAGAGCCACTAGCCACGTGTGACTTTTTAAGTTTAAATGTTCATTAACATTAAATAAGATTAAAAAATTTCAGTTTCTCAGTCACGCTAGCCACATTTCAAGTGCTCAGCAGCTACACGTAGCCAGTGGCACACAATAGACAGCACAAATAAAAAACATTTCCATCACTGCAGAAGGTTCTGTCAGACAATGCCGTTCAAGAAATAGGTTCTATGAGGAGCCCAGTCAAATTGAAGAATGTTCAGTGATTTTGGCCACCATTAGTGGAATCCTTGGGTTATTACAAAAACAGAAGAAAACCCTTAAATATAGCTGATTTTCCTGCATTTAATAACATCTCCAAAGAACCAGCAGCATCTCTATAAATGTTCACCTTGTGCTGTTTTTGTTTTTTATTTTACCGACAATTTAAATCCCTGCTTTAGAGGGTGTTTGTCTGGCTGTTTACCTTAATCCAACATCCCAGCTCTGCAAATACCGGGCCAAGGTATATCTCCTAAGGGGACTCAGGAAGGCTAGAGCTTCATCCGGGCTTAAAATTCATGCTTCCAAAGTTATTCCCAGGGATTACATTTGAGTGCGATAGCCCGACAATATGGGTCTGCAGTACGTTTTTCATTTTTAAGTCTTATTTTCAACTCTGTAATCTTCTATCTTTAACAAAAAGAGAGAAAAATGATTTTGAAGAACTTATGAAGAAAGACAGGTGCTTGGAGGAGTATAAAAAGCATACCAACAAAATGATTATGAAGAGGGTGTGGCCACCTTGTTGGAGAATAACATCGGCTATGACACTGGATTTTCAAATCCACGGGGACAGAATTCACAGACTGCACACCTCCTCTGCTTGGGTGAAACAAAAAAATCACGTTCATCGGCTATTGGGTTTGCATGTCCAATTGTCACATGTCAGTGTGATCAAAGCACAGTCTGAGGAGGACCAAGGCCGCAGCAAGATGGAGGAAGAAATTGAACCTGAAAATGGGATCAACTGCTTTCACTGGATTTTTTGATTTTTAAAAATGAGAATCTCACTCCTTCAACCAGCTCCCACCGCACACCTCAAAACCAAAACAAACACACACCATCCATTACCTTTCCACCAAATTCCTACACAATCATAGTGGATCTGCCTATCAATAAGAAAATAACTTTGCCACAGCATACATCTCAAACAAAACCTAAGCAAGGTAAATAGTCAAGCCTACTTCCTTTAATGTCATAGGACATTTGGACATGTCTAAGTATTAGGTTTCCACTTAAACAGGAATAGTTTAGTCTTATTGAAATGGCATATACATTAAAGTATAATAAGGATAACATTATGAGTAATAAGTATGTTACACACTTATATAACATAAATACATTAATATATCAATATGCATAATATAATATATATAATAATAGGTCACCTGGCTGACTATGACCCCCAAGGCATCCCCCTCTTATACAAGGGATGTACACTCTTAAAAGGCACCTGGAGGTGCACTAAAAGTTTTTTCTGTGTTACAATATTTCCTTTAATGAAACTAACTGACATTAAGCTTAGCAGTTACAAGGTATAAAAAAACTGACTTGTTGATTTTCTCTTAGCAAGCAATTACACCTGAAAATAAACTTTTTATTAAATATAAAGTTAAAATGATTACACGTAATACATACCAAACCAGTACTTCACTGATAATTGAATTAGTATGTCTATTTTTCTTTACCTAGATGTGTTTTTTATTAAAGTGAAAAAAATCACAATTTTTTTTAAAAAAGCATCTTATCCTTAATCCATGACATCAACCTAGTTCTTATTTAAATCACTGTTGGAAGAAAAGGTACTCCCACTGCTGTGCTTCTATTAAATGAACATAATTTTAAATGTGCTGCATCTAATGGCAAAGTGCTCCCTTTGGTTTCTGAAAATGTAGCAGTTGCAAAAAAATAAAAATACAGGGGTTCCAGTTATTTCCTAATCTGGCTTTGGCAATACATAAAAATCAAACCCTAGGAATTATAATGTCCATTTATGTGAAACAGCTAGAAATTCAACTCTATTTCAAAATTTATGCTAAATATTTTTTTAAATGATGTAAAAGATTTACAAAGAACTTGGTGAGTATACTTATGTTGTTTTTAATTCTACTGATAAGATTTACAAAAGATATGTACTTAAAATTATTCTATTGGTCTTTAAATATTCTCACCCGTAGATGTTCAGGACTGGTGAGACAGCAATTTATTAAAAGTGTGTGTTTACATTACCAAACCGAGTATTATAATACCAAAAGATAATCTTTAATATTTTTTAATCAGAAAATAGTTCACGTAATTTCTACTTAGTTCATATTACTCTTTCTCCCTTCCACTTATTAAAATAAATTAGTAAAACTATCCAAAATTTAAGACAACAGGAAGGCCTATATATGCAGGTTGCAGACTCTAATTTCCCTGGGAATTTTTTCTTTCCAATTTTCTTCTTTCTGGGATTTAATTTTTCCCATTTATTGGTAACATCCAATAAGTCCCAGTTTTAATATTTGCAAATATATGTTTCTCTGTAGGTTAAAATTAATGAAGCTTATTCAAATAGCTAATTCCTGAGATTAAAGTTCTTGTATAACCTATCTTTTGCTAAAATCTCAACAGCATAATTTCCCAAGCTTGAGCTATCAAATTTGATTGCCTCTCTTTGTGCAAAAAGCCATATGCTACGAATAGTTTCTAATTGGTACAAAACTGTTGGTACATATTGGTAAATATATAAGGGAACATAAGATTTTACTTATAAATGATATTACTAAAACATGTAGCCATCCTATAATTATATATTGTTAAACTTCGGCAACTGGTTAGTTTTCAAATAATTCCATTTTCTCAGCTTTACATTCCCTCTTACTGCTAATCAGAAACCTTAAAAAACAAATCAGAGGCATTTCAGCAAAGTAAATGCAAAAGCTCTTGCTGTGGAAAAACAGTAGGCATGATAGGGTTTGATGACATGTCTTTTGTATCTTAACAGCCTCACTTGTCCTATTTTGCACTCTTTGTGGTAAGTAGATTCTCCTAGCTAACGGATATAACCTGAGGCTAAAAGAGTGAAAATTCTGGCATAACACACTTTTAAAAAGTCTTGAATATTGCACAGGAACTAGAAGAGACATTTGTCCAGTGTATGACTTTTTTTTTTCCCTATAAAAAAGGCAAATTAGAACCCAATTAGCCAAGAGCCCGTTGACTTCATTCGCTTACAGGAGACAAAGCATTTCCTGGTGGAAGCCGGGCTGCATCCCACCCAGCAGACTGGGAAAAACATAAAGTACCCTACACTGTGCTGGGAGGAAGCAGGGTTAGGGCTAATACGATAGAGACCCCATGTTCCCAGACAACCAGCGGCAACAAAGGCAGCTATCAAGTCAGCTACATAAAGTAACCAAAACTATCACATTCCCAGAAACACCTACCATCATAGTCACTGCTCTATCAGGAAAACTGATTTTAAAGAATTAAATATAAAACTCTAAAAGTGAGATTCCTTCACTTATCATTCAATGGGAAAGTTAAAAAGAAAAAAAAAAAGATCTGGCTTTCTTAACGCATGGCTACTCCTCTGCTCAGTTGTTCTTAAAAATAATTTATGTAAAGCAGACTTTTCTCTAAATATACTGTGCTCTCCCATATACACATTGAAAATGATATTTGCATACAGTGAGTGTATGCACTGATACACACATGGTAAAAATTTAAAAAATATGGACTGCATAAATCAGTAGCTGATTTTAAATACACACCAACTTAAACAGATTTGTTTGCAATTTCTGAATTTCTCAGGTAGAAAAGATCTTTCCTGCTGGCTGTGGTTCCAGAAGATGTTTGTATTCTATAGAGTGTACAAAAAGGCTTCCCATATAAACAAAGAAAGAAAGGTTCCAGGATGTTGATATCCTAACCTTGCCCTTGCTATTAAACATCCACCCGATGAACGCGACAGGGACCAGTGAAATCACTGTCATGCTACAGTAAACATGGTATTTTGTGTGCTGCCCAAGAAATTTTTTCTCATGAATATAAGTTGCCTGCCATTTATTATGAGATTTTTCCCCGATTGACACCCCATTATGTATATTCAGTCAAGCTCAAACGAGATTCAAGTGATCAATATACTATTTGTGCTGAGAGTCTATTAGCAGCTCTAGCAATAAACTCTGCAGAGAAGCAAAAATGGAAGTGATATTTAGTGAACTGAATTACATGAAAAATCATGTTTTGGGCAAGGGGGCAGAGACAGGAAGGCAAGGGACAAGAGAAGGTAGAGGAGATGTTGTTCCTAATTAAAATCAGCCTTCTAGGACCTGACCACAGATGAAATGCATTGAATGCCTAAGAAGTTTACAAAAATATCTTAAATTACATATTGAGATCTCTAAAGAGGCAGGGAGGGGTCTAAACAAGCACTAGGTCCCTTTCAGAGAACAGACCGTTTCCTCCTTAAAGAGCTATACTTGGAAGCACTTGATATCCATCAAATGGAGACTGCTGACCCAGCCCCAGGGAAACCTGTAAAATTCCTCACCATGCAACCTCCGTGTGTGAACACTTTCCACTTCATAACTTATGTGTACCAGATCCTAACAGCATGACCTCCATCAGCATTTTGGTTAATGTACGTGGTAAGAAAGGTATCTCGAAAGTAGCCATAGGATTTCATCTGGCCCCAAAGAACTCTGCCCCTGAGCCTGGATGTGTCTACAGATCGGAAGCCATCTGATTGAGCCGGGAGAAGATTAGAACAGGCAGGGCCACCCAGAAAGATAGGACATCTGGGGAAGTATCAATTCAGCATTACCTAGACACTAAAAGTTCATGCTCTATTGCCATGAAAAATAACATGGCAGGGAGGCTTAGAGAAAAACACCAATCAATGGCTGTGATGGCGGTCATCTAGGTTAGGTATCTGCCCCGCCCAAGGGGATGACATCACCTCCTTCTAGACTCTTATTTACGATGCTAAAATCTTGGGTAGAAGGAATAAAAACTGGGAAGAACTTCTCTGCATAGATCTCCAGAATTATTGGTATTTATTTGGTTTGCTGAACTTACATTTTGAACCACTCTCAGGCAGAAGAGCAGAGTCACTATCCATTGTATCAAAAGAACACCTGTAAGACCAAAATGTTTAGATTGTTAGCAGTCTTGACAGTTTCCAAATTCCATGAGTAGCAAAGAAGATGTACAGTAATTTGACCAAAGGAGATGTATCCTGAGCTACATCTGAATAACTATCTCCCATATTTTTAGTTCTAAACCTAGAAATGGACTACTTTTAAATTAGCAACCTAAGAGATGACACATTGCAATAAATATATTTTACTTACTTGTAAGAATAATCATATTTGTTCACTGCTTCATCTTGATGGTCCCACAAACTAAGGTACTTAAACACAGCAGATTCAGAGCCCAATCTCTACTAGAAAAGAAACAAAAATCCTCCCTGCTACCCAAGTCTCCTCAAAATGAGGTAGTAAATAATCCTAAACAGCAATTCTAGTTTGTGTAGGATGCATGTGTATGTGGCAAAATGTGCACACCAAAGCACATTCTTCAATTATGCAGAGATGTATGTGCAAGTATTTAATGTCACATAATTTTAAAGCAGCAGCAATTTCCAACTGCTTTTTTCAAAGGCTACTCTCTACTGCCTCAATCTAACACTCACACACCCAAAAACATATGAATATATTAATTTTTGAATACTTAAAGCCAATGATATTACTAACCCTTCAACTCCATCTAACAAGTGGATTAGCAAACTGTATTTTCTTCAAATTCCTTGCAAAACACACATAACCTGACACCCTCAAATGGAAAAATGTAGATGCTTGGAGGCCAACTCTAAAATAAGTCAGACATCAGATGCCCCCTCCAGCCTGCAAGGCTGTCCAGTATCCTAAAAAGTGCAGTATACATTGACATCATCTCTTGTGGTAAAGAATGAGATTTGTTGCCATTTGTGGGCTAATGCAGCCCAGGTGCTTATTCGGCCAGCATTTATTTACTTCACTGGGAGGTGGGTGTTTTGAAATGCTCCTCATACAATGCTGTGTGCATATTTACTGTCTAACTCAAGGAGGTACTGTTCTAGAACCTTCTCACACTGCAATTAACTGTGCAAGTGGGCAGAGCTAACTTCCACAAAATAATCTCTGGATATCTTAAGAAAAGACCCTCTTTGAAACCAGGCTGCCAGGGCGCCGGTGTCTGAGCAAAGCACCAGAGACATCCTACCAATTCGATTCTTGAAGCTGCCGATGAAATCTATTTTGATTTTAAAATGACCCCACAATCACAGGCAATTTACCTGACTGTGTGTTCTGGTGACTCTCAAAGGCTTCTAGGTGCTAGGATATTCAGGTGTGGTTTGTAGATTTAAAAGCGGAGAAAGATGATATAAGGAAAAAAAAAAAAAGAAAAAAGCAGAAGGTAGTTTCAGCAGCTTTGAACTTACGTTATTAGTTCAGAAGTGAAGAAGCGATTTTCACCTAGAGGACCCCTTCAGATTGGAAGAACTGTTGAGTTACTGCTAACTGGTCACTACGTTCAGATCTGGAAATGCATTAATTCACTCTAGCTATCAGGGGGAAAGTATCGTTTTCTCTTCTTTAAATGATTTATTTAACTTAAAAAATGGATGGCAACATCAAGTAGGTATCCTTCTGAAAATTTTAATTTTAAAAAAAGGAAAGAAAAATGTCTTTGTATCTTTCTTCCTCTTGGTCAGACTCGCTGTCTGCAGTAGATGATGCGGGGAAGCATAGCTATAATAATGAATTGTGAATTTGTAATGCCTCTTTCTTCAGAGGAAAGAGCTCAAAACATTTTCTTTCCCATAGGTTTGAAATAAGATTTGAAACCTTGCCTTATTGCAGAAATGGCCTTCCTCTAATCTGACGTGACATGACTGGTTTCTGTTTGAAGGACCAAGCAGTGAAAGGTAAACTCATTCATCTGTTTCTTGCTCTAATTATGTCTCTCTGTTCTGAGATGCCAGGTGCTGGTCTATCCCACAAGCTGGTTTATTCCATACATTGCCTAAAAAGGAGTCTCCTCTTTCTAAAATAACTTACTTTTATAAAGAAATTTTATTAAGAATACCAGAGCAAAAATAACTCTTTTGGCTTCACTGTCTGCTTTAATATTTGCCCTTCCAATCATGTTTTTAAGCCTCAGGATCTTAAAATTTGGAAGCAGCTCTTGATTCATATCCCTTTTCTATCAAAATCAACCTCTCAAAGTTAAATGGGCATTTTAACAAGCTGACAGGTGAAATGAAATAAGACCGTGCCTATCAAGACCTACCTATGGATTAAAGCCTACCTTCCAAATGTTAGTAATTATTTAAATAAAGGTAACATCCAAGCCTAGAAACGGCCTCTCCCTGCACCACTGCAACTGTCGAATTCCTTTCCTGGTCTTTCATGCAGATGCTCAGAAACAGGGTGGGGCTCCCTGCTCTTACATGCAATGTTAAGGGAGTCCATGCTGTAAAGAAAACTCAATTAATCGTTCGTATTCCAGTTTTTCAGTAGACTTCACAAATACCTTTGAAATAATCGTGTTAAGAATGCCACTGTTCCTAATGTTAAGATTTAGATTAAAACCTTTGTGTCAAACCAAATGTGCTGTGCACAAGCATGGATGACAGGTATTGAAATGAAGGTGACAAGTCAAGGAATCGGGGGAAAATCCTCCCTGAAGAAGACTTGAGAAAAGGAGACTAGTTTCTCTGTTGATGGATGTCTCTGTTGATACTTAAAAAAAAAAAATTTTTTTTTTTTATAAGTACAGTTCTTTAGAGTCTACAAGTAAAATCCAACCCTGCTAAGCCATGCTGGTTCCCTAATGAGTCAGCAGGCCACTGAGCAGTTCAGACCATGTAGCCCAGGGTAAATGAGCAAGGGCTATCTTTGGACACACCCATTTTACTAATCCTGACTCTGATTTTTAAAAAATCATCTTTATGCTACTTGGTGTCTGACCTCAGAACCTGCATCAAAAACTGCACCCCTTCACCTCCACCAAAGAGGACTTCCACTGTGGAAGCACTACCCTTCGGCTCCTTTTCTGAGTACAATCGGATTAGGGTTTATTTCTTCCTCAATGGGCAACTCTTGTTTCATTTTCTCTCCAGTCTGCATGTTATCAGTTTGACATTCCCTTCAGTGGCATATGACAAATCAAATTGGCCTTCATTGCATTCATCGGAGGATGTTTTCTATCTCCCAGGACTGCTTCCCCCACTCCTTTTACAATCATGTACACACCAAGGGAAAAAATATATATTATATGTCTTGGGTTTTTTTGTTTTGGGGGGATTTTGTTGGTTTGTTTCAAAGGGCTGCGAGAGAGAGGGTAGTGAGGATGGTAAGAAGTAATGAATGGATACAACTCACCATAAAGAAAGAAAAAAGCAACCCATAGCTATAAAGCCAAGGGCACAGTCTCAAAATATGATTTTAAATACCTGGTGCCTACACCTTAAATGTAAAGCATTTATCCCTAAACGCAGATATTATTAGCTTTAAAAACTTTACAAAAACAGGAAGTAAATTATTTTCCACGTCTTTTTGCATGATTCAGCACTTTTAATACTAATTTCTGTCAAGAAGCTAAAAGGTGAAAGGAATATGGTCTGGGTGCCTTAATACCTCACACACTCTTTACTGAACCACCTGCACTCCTGCTACTACAAGGGGCTTATCAGAAATACTGGGGGTCACTGGTTTGCTGCCGTAACATTTAGTGACCACCTCAGAGCAGCTCAATTTCACTCTCCAGCGTCAAAGTGGCTTTGGGGGACAGAATGACCCGCCGCAGCAGCTTAGCCCCATCACGGGATGACCCTCACCCAGGAGCCACACACACATGCATGCACACTCGCATGCACTGGTCTAACCCCATCAGCTGCAGCTACAAGCTCCCACCTGATGTGTCTTTTCAACCTTTGTCAAGTATCTCAAGACAAGAATTTCCTGAAGCCCTTCCCCCAAATCGAAGCTTTCGTCCGAGCCTCCAACCTGCGGGAGCGGTAAGAGGAGGCCAAAGAGGCGAGAGACCTAACGACTCGCTCTGCAAACTTGACCTGGGCACCGCACAGATTCGCGTCCGCATCCGAGGACCCCGCATGTTCCCCGCACTGTCCCCGCTGCGTCCCACGCCAGCGGTGCGCACTCACCTGCCGGTAGGCAAGCCACACGCCTCGGTGGCCAGACTTCCGTCGCGACCTCCGCAGGCAAGCCTCGGTGCTGGGTGCCCGGCGCGCCCTCAGGAGTGGCCGGGACAGCGGGCTGCCGCGGGGCAGGGCGGCGAGACGCCGGGAGCCGGCAGGAGGAGCACGCCCAGGCGGGTCCGCGCCGAGCCCGAGCGAGCGGGCGAGCCGGGCGGGAGGGGCCATTTGTAACCGAGCAGACGCTACCACCGCCCCTTACTCGCGGGGGGCGGGGGCGGGCGGTCAGGTGACGGCGGCCCACCCTCCGCAGCCGAGCCGGGTGGTTCCTGCCCGGGAGGAGCCCCCTGGCGCGCTCTGATTGGAACTCCCGCCGCAGTGGCGGGGGAGGGGGGACACGTGACCGCCCGGCCAGGCGGCCCGGCGCGCCCCATCCGCGATGGGCACCCCACCTTCCTCCCGGAAAAGCCGGGGGACACAAGGAAGGCGGGGGAGCACGCGGGGCGCAGGGGAACCTACCAGCCCCTTTAGTCGCAGTGCCGGTGATCCCGGCCGCCGAACTCGGGGAGGAAGGGCTCGCACCCGGCCAGCGGGCCTTCAGTGTCCTCCCGCCCTGCCCTTGGCCGCAGTACCCTCCCCTCGGCTGCAGTAACCGCCCCCACACCTCCAGGCACGGGCACGCTCAGTGCAGACCACTGCCCCTCCGGAGATGCCGGTACCACTTAAGAACGGTGTTTTCTTTCCTCCTCTCTGCACACCAGCACATTGTGCCGGAGAGGAACTCACGGCGATGCATGGCAGACACCGCCCAGCTCCAGGGCTCAGAGACCCCCCGACCACGCCCCGGGTTGCCTGACGGGTCCCAGGTCATAACGCGTAGGGACGTGGGCCTGCTCCCTGCGGCGGAGGAGGCGGCGTCGCGGGAGCCACATGCTCCGATCCTCCCCAGGAAGGAGGCCGGGTGGTGGGGGACAGGGCGGTCATGGGGTACGCACCCAGTTCACAGCCTGTGGGAGCACGTTGCTAATAAAGGTCAAATTAGAACAACTAGTGGTGCCGGCAGGGATGCGCCGCATGGTCATGAGACGCCCGGCTATTAATCACCCGTAACGAGCCTTGCTTTTCTTATGTGGGAGAATGGGCGGTGCGGGAGTCTCCGGAGTTGCGCTAAGCCGTGCTGTTCCTCAGAGCCGGTGGATTCCGCAGCCTCTCACCCCACCTCCCTGCGGCCCTCTCTCCGTGTTGCACCACCCTAGATGGCAGGAATTCGGAGAAAATGCGGTGTCACGTCCGCGCCTATACCCCCCAGACGCGTCTGCGCCAACTCCAGCAACACGTGGGGACCGTGAATCCGGGCGTCTGCTCTCCACTCGAGTAGTTATGTGGGCATACTTATATGATTATTTATTATAACCAAACTGGACGCAGAAGTCTGTTTCTACACTGGATTCTTTTGAACTTCGGTCCAGGGGAGTTTTGTACTGGATTTGGGCGGGGACACAGTTTGCAGCCAAGGCCACTACTGCGCTCAGCTGAGCCCAGGACACCGGTGGTGTGGTGGTGGGATGGGGAGGAACAGAGGCCCTGGGTCCTCGGGTGCTCCACCTTTGTTCCCCACCTCGACCAGTCGGGCAACACGTCCAAGCCCCAGAGCGCCTTTTCTAACTGGAATGTGACTCTCAGTGTTGAAGCAAGGGACCTTGATCCATTCGTACCCTTGCTTCGCTGGGCATAGGACAAGTAATCAGATTTACCTGGAAAAAGTGTTTATCCATAAAGCGTCAGGCACAAACGCTAGGTAGGGAACGTGTGAGGAAGCTTAGAATCTACGCATTATAAATTGGTGTGTGTGGGGGGAGTATCTGATGTAAAATGAAATGGCCCTATTAAACTAATAAGAAGTTTCCAGGTGGATGCCTTCCTACCTTTGCGTCCTCCCCTCCCCCGCTTCCTCCAAACCACAAAGGTTGGGCAAATCTCATAAAGTGTAAGTCTGTCAGAGGCTGGGGGGGAGCGGTGCGGGCGGGGAAGGACACTCGGTTTAAAAAACACCACCTCTTAAATAAGAAAAGTGGGCAAGTTATCCATTTCTAGGTGTTCATTTTTGTTACCGCCACACTAAAATTGGAGGTTTATTGCGACAAGAGAATCCTAGAGCACGGGACGCAGACAATTTTCACAATTAAAAATTTAAAAAAAAAATAGCTTTCTTTCTCCCTGTGCTCCCCCCTTCCCTAATCAGCTACTCTGGCAAGGACAGGGGGCCGGGAGAGGGGGAGACTCTAGTCCCTCCGGGTGTGCGCCGGGGAGGCGCTGGGGCCACTTGTTGCGACATGGCCAGAAGAGATAATTTCCGAAAAGATCTGCCGGGGATTCAGAGTTAAAATCACTTCCCCTGGACGCGACGCCCTGGAGGCCAAGGCAGGCGGCAAGCACCGACTCAGTGCCTCGAAGAGATAGGCTTTTTAACTTGAACTCTGGACCATCTTTATTTGAAATGCTTTGTTTCGAACGTCTGGGAATTTACTCTCTGCGATTAAACGCGTGACACGCACACACACACACGCACGGGGTAGCTCCGCGGGGGGGGGGGCGCGTGGCACAGGAGATTTGGACTGTCACAGGCTCTGCCCTTGGGAAGGAGCGCGGGGGCACCGCCTCGGTGTGGCTGCTGACGTGAGACAGGTAACTGGGAAAGGCCCTCCTCCGGCTGCTTTGGTTGCGGGGGGCGGGCGGGGGCTGCGCGCAAAGGTGCCGGGGCAGTCCGCGTGCACTCACAGTGCCCGCCGCAGTGAAGGGCAGAGGTGTCGAGGGCAGAGGGACTGGACAGGGGCAGGCGGATTTTCCGGATTCCGAGTTCATCTGTCTACTGGGTCACTCTCTGTCGAGAAAATGCGCGACACTCGAGAGGGACAGAGTGACACTGACCAAGTGTCCACGCAGGGCCGACCCGCTTGCCAAGTAGAGGGGGTCAGGAGGCTCGTCCGCGCGCGGCTCCCGCAGAGGCTGCAAGTATCCCGGCAGTCTCGCCGATGCCGGGCCCGCCAGCCTTTGCCTTCAGCGTCCTCCGGTGGCATCGTCCGGGGTTTGCGGAGCAGAATCCGAGGACACGAGCAACTTGCTGTGGCTTTGGAGTGACCACGCCTTAGAGCTGTGAAAAGCTGCCTCGTGGTGACTTGGGGGCGGAGAGGTTAACAAAGTGCGGAATTTGTCTCGGTTTTTACCTAAAATGAAGCAGGTAGTACTGGGTGCTTAAATGACTTTCTGCCTGGACCGTAGAGGTGGGTGTGGGGTGGGGTGGGAGGGCATGAGTGCTAGGTTTACGACAACAGGGGACATGCCCGATTTCAGGGAGCTCCCCCCTCGGGCATCGCTCTTTGGAGCTCTAGGTGGAAGCGCCACCGTGCCCGGGGTCATCTCCCCGCAGTAAGACACGCGGCGTTGCCCTCCAAACTCTAGGTCCTGGAGGCCAAATCCCTCTGCGTGGGCAGGGACCAGCAAGAGTCTCTGCCCGCCGTCGCCCCTCGACATGGACCTTTTTCCTTTTCCTTTCATTCCTACGGCAGGTTAACGCCGGCAGGGACCGCAGTGCGACTGGCGTGCACCTCACCGCCCCCTCTGCGCCCCGCGCCGACTGCGGGGCTGCTGCGACAGCTGGGGCTTAGCCTTCTAGTGCCTTCCGCCTCCTCCTGCGGCCACACCTCAGTCACTCACCCCCCCTCCCCCACACTCTGCCGCTTTCCCTCCCCCACGCGCTCAGGGAGCCTACACTGCCAAGAGCGGGTGGAAGCTCAGGTCCGTGTGCAGGTGTCCGTGTGCACGAGCAGGGGAGTGTACAAGACCGTGATCCGCGACCCCACTGCTGCCCTCAGCTCGGGATCCAGCCACGTGGAACCCGCCGGCCCCCGCGGGTTCCCAGCACCAGTCTCCCGAGCTCAGCTGCGGGTGCAGTTCCCTCGAAGCCCCAAGGCGCTCCTACTGGTCAGTGTCCATCTCAGTCATTCCCCCATGCCGGGGCTTGGCCAGCTGGGAAGCCCATTTGTCCCCCGCCTGCACCCCCAGCCATCACTGGACAAAGCCGCCTGGCTTCCCGCTCCTCCCCAGAGTGGGAAGGAGTCCCGGCATCGGGGAAGAGACGAGTATGGAGAGCGCCTGCCGGCGCCGGGCCACCGTGCGGTCCCTGGCCCTGGCCCTGCCTGCGGGGTGCAGGGCTGGCGCTGCGGGTACCGCCCGCGCGGGGTAGGCACCCCACCCACTGTTCTTCCAGCGCCCGCACCCGGCAGCCGCGGCGCAGCAGGGAGGAGGCCCCGCGGCGCCGGTTCCTCCACACCCACGTGCCCCTCGTGTGCGCGCCCCCGGCCTGCAGATGCTACCCGGCTGGCGCCGCCAGGATTTCCGGGCTGCCCCACCCTCCCGGGCCGCTACGCCTCGCTCGCTGCATTCGTAGTCTCCTTGGCGTCTCCGCTGCAGCATCTAAGCCCAGGCGCCGCCTCTGCGAGCGGGGCTGCTCTGCTCGCCTGAGGGCCGCTGCCCAGAGGCCGCGACTGCCGCCGGGGTCCCGCACTCACCTCTCCTTGTGGACCGGGGGGTCCAGTCGCTGCACCAGGGGTGTTCAGCCACTGCCCACGGTCTCCTGGAGGGTGCAGCGGGAGGGCGTTCCCGAGGCGCCAGCACCCTCCTTAAGCCCTTACTCTGCTTTCTGCACAGCACCTTCCTCAGCCGGCCACCCTCCCTGACAGCAGGGGAGGCATAGCTCTTGTTCTTCCTCCCACTTCTCTTTCTCACTGTCACACCAACGCCCACCTATACGCACACCTGAACACCGAGAAGCCAGGGCCAGCATCTCCCTCTCGAACTCCTAATTCCAACACTATGCAGCGCACATCACGTCGCTGACAGCAAGGTGAGGGGGTGGCACTTACGAGCTAGGTGGTTTCTTAAAATGTAAGAAATAGCCTTCTGCCCCTTGGCCTTTGCGTTCTTAAGAGGATTGTACTTTATTTTAAAACATATATAGCCCAGGAGCATTCGTACATTTTAAAAAATTAAAGTGTTTTGAGACAATCGTAGATTCACATACTGTTGTAAGAAATAATACACACAGATTCTGTGCACAATTTACCCAGTTTCACCCAGTGGTAACAATTCCCAAAACTATGTAGAATATCACGACCCACCCATCTTGTTTAGATTTCCCCAGTTTTACTTGTACTCATTTCACTCTCTCTCTCTCCCTCTCTCCCCCTTCCTCTGTGCGTGTAATTAGTTCTATACAGTTTTTTACATGTGTGAGTTCATATGTCCACCACGACAGTCAGGATACAGAACCGAACTTACCAGAGGATCCTTCTTACTGCCTTTTATTATATAGCTACACCTACCTGGGGAAGGGCTGCAATCCCTGATATCCACTAACCTATTTTCCATTTTTTCCAATTTTGTCATTTCAAGAATGTTGTATAAGTGAAATTACACAATAATGTAGTCATTTTGTATTGTCTTTATTGACTCAGCATAATTTCCTTGAAATTCATCCAAGTTATTGTGTGTAATCAGTAGTCCATTCTTTTTTATTCCTGGGTAGCATCATGGTATGGAGGTACCACAGAGGTAAACTGTTTAACCATTTGCTTGTTGAAGGACTCGTTGAAGGATTGATTCCAGATTTTTGCTGTTACAAACAAAGCTACCATGAACATTCCTGTACAGTTTTTTGTGGAAATATAATTTTTCTCTGGGATAAATGCTCAAGAGGGCAATTGCTGGGTCAGATGGTAAATACATTTAGTTTGGTAAGAACTGCCGGACTCTTTTCCAGAATACCTATACCATTTTACATTTCCAACAGCAATGTATGAGTGATCGATTTTTTCCTCATACTTGGCAGCATTTGGTGTTGTCACTATTTTTTATTTTAGCCATTCTGATAGGTGTAGTAATATGTCATTGTGGTTTTAATTTGCATTTCCCTGATGGCCAATGATATTGAACATCTTTTTTGTGTGATGATTTGCCATCTGTATACCCTTTTTCTTTCTTTTTTCTCTTTTTGGTGAAATGTCTGTTTACGTCTTTTGTCCATGTTCTAAACAGAGGTTTGTTTTTGTTTAACTGTTGCATATTGAAGAGTTCTTCAGATATTCCAGAAAAAGTCCTTTGTAAGATATGTGGTTTACAAATGTTTTGTCCCAGTCACTAGATTGCCGTTTCATCCTCTTCACCTGAGCTTCTGTAGAACAAAACTTTCCAATTTTGATGAGACTGAATTTATCAATCTTTCCTTTTATGGATCTTTCTTTTGATGTCAAGTCTAAGAACTTTTGTTTATCCCTAAATATTGAAGGTTTTCTCCAATTTTAAAAGTAAGGTTTGTAGTTCTACATTTTACATTTAAGTCTGTGGTTTAATTTTTCTATAAGATGTAAGTTTAACCCGAGGTGCATTTTTTTGCCTGTAGACACCCAGTTGTTCTAGCATCATTGAAAAGGCTATTATTCCTCCATTGAATTGCTTTTGAAGGTTTACAAAAGAAATAAGCTGGCATATTTGTATGGGTTTATTTTTTAGTTTATCATGTATCCTGTGACCATGCTAAATTTATCATGTCCAGGAGTTTTCTATAATATGTATGCAATCATGTTTTCTGCAAATAGCACCAGTTTTATTTCTTCCTTTCTAATCTGTATAGTATTTTTTTTTCTTGTCTTATTTCAGTTGCTAGAACTTTCAGTACTATGTTGGTAAGAGTAGTGAGAGCAGATATCCTTGCCTTATTTCTGATCTTGGGGGAGAACATTCAGTCTTTTACCTTAAGTATATTGGCTACAGAGTTTTTGTAGATGCTATTTTTAGAAACAAGGTCTCATCTGGTTCTGTTGCACAGGTGTGCAGTGCTGTGACCAATTTCACTGCAGCCTTGTACTCCTGGGTTCAACTGATCCTTCTGCCTCAGCCTCCCAAGTTGCTGGGAATGTAGGCCTTGCCACCATGCCCAGCTAATTAAAAAATATTAGAGACAGGGTCTCACTATATTGCACAGGTTGGACTGCAGTGGTGTAATCATAGCTCACTGCAGCCTGGAATTCCTGGCCTCAAGTGATCCTGCTGCCTCAGCCTCATGAGTTCCTCAGATTACAGGTGTGAGCCACCACACCTGGCATAGATGCTTTTTATCCCATTGAGGTAATTCTCTTCTATTCCTAACTTGCTTTGAGTTTTTATATTGGATGAGTGTTAGATTTTATAAAATGCTTTTTCTGCATCCAATGATATGATCCCATGATAGGGTGAAATGATATCATTGATTGATTTTCAAATGTTGAACCAGGCTGGCCCACCTGGAATAAATCCCTCTTGGTCATGGTGTATAGTTATTCTTATGCATACTTGGATTCAATTTTGCTGTGGGTTTTTGCATCTAAGTTCATAAGAGATATTGGCATGAGCTTTTTACTTGTTTCTTTTTTACTGTGTTTGGTTTCGGTATCAGGGCCTCATAATATGAATTAGGAAAAAGTTCCCTCATCTTCTGTTTATGGAATAGATTGTATAAAATAGTTGTTAATTCTTCTTTAAATGTTTGGTAGAATTCTTTGTGAAACAATTTGACCGTGAACATATTTCTTAATGAGATTTTAAATTATAAATTTAATTTCTTTAATGGTTATAAGACTATTCAGATTATCTATTTCATCTGCTTGAGTTGTGGTTTATAGTTTTCAAGAAATTTGTTCATTTTTCTGACTTTTTTAATTTCTTCTAATAAATTGAATATTTGTAGTATTCCTTTGTTAATTTCCTTTTAATGACTGCAGGATCTGTAGCAATGTCCCCAGTTTCATTCCTGATATTGGTAATTTGTGTCTTCTCCTTTTTATTTTTGTCAATTTTCCTAAGGGTTTATTAATTTTATTGATTTTGTTGAAGAACCAGCTTTTGGTTTCACTGCTTTTTCTCTATCATGTTCTTATTTTCAATTTCATTGTTTTTTATCTTTATATTTTTTCATTTCTCCTGTTGCTATGGGTGTGTATTTTGCTGTACTTTTCTAGCTTCTTTTTTTTTTAATTTCAGCATATTACAGGGGTAAAATGTTTAGGTTACATATATTGCCTTTGCCCCACCTGAGTCAGAGCTTCAAGCATGTCCATTCCCCAGATGGTGCACACTACATGCATTCTAGCTTCTTAAGATAGGAACATACATTACTGGTTTGAGTCTTCCTCTGTTCTGATGTAAGCATTTCATGCTATGAATTTCCCTCTTGGCACTGCTTTAATTATATCTCACAAATTTTGACATGTGTTTTATTTTTTTCAGTTCTATTATATTTAAAATTTCTCCTGAGACTTCCTCTTTGACCCATGATTTATTTAGAAGTGTGTTAAGTTTCAACTGTTTGGAGATTTTTTTTATTACCTTTATTGATTCTGTAATATTATAATCAGAGAATACACTTTGTATGATTTGATTATTTTAAGTTTTGGGGGGTTTGTTTTATGAGCCAAGATATGGTCTATTTTGGTGAATGTTCCACTGGCTCTTGAGAAAAATGTATATTCTGCTGTTGTTTGGTGGAGTGTTCCACATATGTTAATTAGATCCTATTGGTTGATGATTTTGTTGAGTTCTTCTGTAGCTTTACCAATTTTCTGTCTAGTAGTTCTATTAGTTGCTAAGTGGGGATTGTTGAAATTCCCAACTATAATTTTGGATTTGTCTATTTCTCCTTTTAGCTCTATCAGTTTTTCCTTCCTGTATTTGGAAGCTCTGTGGTTTGGTGCATACACAATTCAGATTGCTATGTCTTCCTGGTATCCTTTTATCCTTTTATCACTATGTAATGTCCTTCCTTGTCTCTAGTAATTTTCTTTGCTCTGGAATCTATTTTCTCAATATAGCCACTTCTGCTTTTTAAAAATTAGTATTTGAATGGTATATCTTTTTTCATCCCTTTAATTTCAGTCTGTTTACATTGTAGAATTTGAACATTCATGAATATTGTTGAAGTTTTCTTTGCTGTAAATTTATGAAATTCTAAAATTCATTTGTCTAATAAAAAGCTTATTGTTCCATGACAGTGGATTTGGCAAGGATTCCTTGGCTATAAGACCAAAAGCACATATAACAAAAGAAAAAATAGACAAATTAGACTTCCTCAAAATTTAAAACTTTTGTGCATTATAGGACACTATCAAAAGAATGAAAAGACAATCCATAGAATAGAATATATTGTAAATAATATATGTGATAAGGAATTAATAGCCAGAGTATATAAACAACTCCTATAACTTAACAATAAAAACAACAACAAATTAAAAAATGGGCAGACACCCTAAGGCCTGGCCCAGGCAAGAAGATGGCCACCTTAGTACATTTCTGAAGAGCAAACGGTCTAGACATGTCTGACCTGGAAGTACTAATGGCAGCTCTGCCAAGTCTCAGAGTTCATACCAAGGTACTGCCCAGGCAGGGAGACACCTACCACTGTGTAATTCTATGGAGCATAGCATCTGGACCTGTCTGTTTGGAGCTATGACTCCACCTAACCTCAGAGCCCAGCCTGCAGCCTTGCCCAACCTCAGAACTCCAACAGTCGTATCATCCAGCCTGGAAATGCACCCCGTGAACCTTCCCAATCAGATGTGATTGTAGTGCCCAGCCAGCAACTCTACCTGATTGCAGAGCACAGCCAGCAGCCCCTCTCAACCTCAGAGCAAAGATAGTGGCCCAGCCAACCAGAGAACTTGCAGCAAGCTCTGCGTGTCTGGGATTGTTATCAGCTACCCCATCCAGAATCACAGGCTAGACAAAATAGTGAAGGTTTATCCTTGCCAAAGAATACCTATAAAGGCCAGAAAATGAGGTTGTCTCCTCAAATACACACACACCAATGCAAGGACACAAGGATTACAAAGAAATCAGGGAATTATGCCACCACCAAAAGAAACTAATAAAGTTCCAATAATAGACAATGAAGAAATGGAGATATATGAAATGACAAAGAAAAAATAGCCATTCTAATGAGTGTGAAGTGGTATCTCATTGTGATTTTGATTGCATTTCTATAATGACTCTTGATGTTGAACATCTTTTCATGTGCTTATTGGCCATTTGTATGTCTTTAATGAAATGTTAATTCAAGTCCTTTGCCGATTTTTTTATTGTATATACATATGGGGTACAAAGTATTGTTATGATATATGTCTACAATGTGGAATGATTAAGTCAAGCTAATTAATATATACATCACCTTAAATATTAATTTTTATGGTATGAACATTTGAAATGTACTCTCTTAGCAACTTTGAAATATATATTAATTCTTAACTATAGTCACCATTCTGTGCAATGGCTCTCAAAAAACTTATTCCTCCTGTCTAACTGAAACTTTGTACCCTTTCCCTAACATCTCCCAATTCCCTTTTCCCCAGCCTCTCGTAACCACCATCCTCTTCTCTGCTTCTATGAGTTTGATTGTTTTAGATTCCACATATAAGTGAGATTACTGTGGTTTCTGTCCTTCTGTGCCTGGCTTATTTCACTTAGCACAACGTCTTCCACAGTCATCCATGTGGGGCAAATGACATAATTTTCTTCTTTTCAAAGGCTGAATAATATTCCATTATACATACGTACATTTTCTTTATCCATTCATCCATTGATAAACACTTTGTTTTATTCCATAACTTGGCTATTGTGAATCATGCTGAAATGAACATGAGAGTGTAGATATCTCTTTGACATACTAATTTCAAATACTTTGGATGTGTACCCCGAAATGGGATTGCTGTAATATAGTAATCATATAGTAGTTCTATTTTTAGTTTTTTGAGGAATCTCCATATAGTTTTCATAATAGCTATGCTAATTTACATTCCCACCAATGGCTCTCTTTTCTTTACATTCTTGCCAACACTTATGTTCCGTCTTTTTGATAATAGCCATTCTGACAGGTGTGAGATGATATCTCATTGTGGTTTTAATTTGCATTTCCCTAATGATTGGTGATGTTGAGCATTTTTTCAAATATCTGATGGCCATCTGTGTGCCTTCTATTGAGAAATATCTATTCAGTTCCTTTGCCCATTTTTTAATTGGGTTGTTTTCTTGGTATTGAGTTGTTTGAGAGCCTTATATATTTTGGACATTAACCTATTATCAGATGTATGGCTTGCAAATATTTTCTCCAAATTTGTAGGTTGTTTCTTCATACTGTTGATTGTTTCTTTTGCTGTTCAGAAGCCATTTATCTATTTTTGCTTTTGTTGCCTGTGCTTTTGGGGTCAAATCTCAAAAATCATTGCCTAGACAAATGTTGAATAGTTTTCTGCCCATGTTTTCTTCTAGTAGTTTTACAGTTTCAGGTCTTATGTTTAAGTCTTTAAGCAATTTTGTGTTGGTTTTTATATATAGTCTGAGATAAAAGTCCAGTTTCATTCTTCTGTATGTGGATATACAGTTTTCTCAACACTGTCTGTTGAAGAGACTGTCCTTTTCTCACTGTGTGTTCTTGGTACCATTACTGAAAATCAATTGAAGGTAAATTCATGAGTTCATTTCTGGACTCTCTATTCTGTTCCATTGGTTGGTGTGTCTGTTTTTATGCCAGTACCATTCTATTTTAATTACTACAGCTTTGTAATATAGTTTGAAATCAAGTAGCATGATGCCTCCAGCTTTGCTCTTTTTGCTCAAGATTGTCCTAGGTATTCAGAGTTTGTGGTTCCATATGAGTTTTATGATTGTTTTTTCCATTTCCATAAAAAATAACATTGAAATTTTGATAGTGATTGCATTGAATCTGTAGATTACTTTGGGTATATGGGCATTTAACAATATTAATTCTTCAAATTCATGAACATAGAATATATTTCCATTTATTTGTATCTTCTTCAATGTCTTTCATCAAAGTTTAACAGTTTTCAGTGTACAGATCTTTCATTTCTTTGGTTAGATTTATTCCTAAGAATTCATTGTAGCTATTATAAATGGATTGCTTTCTTGATTTCTTTTTCAGATAATTCATTGTTAATGTATAGAAACACTACTGATTTTTATGTGTTGATTTTGTATTCTGCAACTTTACTGTATTCACTTGTTAGCTCAAATAGTTTTGTTTCTGGGGTCTTTAGAGTTTTCAATATATAAGATCATATCATCAGCAAAGAGAGACAACTTGACATCTTCCTTTCCTATTTGGATGCCTTTTATTTCTTTCTCTTGCCTAATTGCTCTGGCAAGGACTTCCAATATTATGTTGAATAGAAGTGCTGAGAGTAGGTGCTATAGTTTGGATGTGGTTTGTCCACACCAAAATTCATGTTAATATTTAATGCCCAGTGTAGCACTGTTGGGAGGTAATGTCCAGTGGGAGGTGTTTGGATCATGGGGTGAATCCCTCATGAATAGATTAATATCCCCCCCCCCCAAGGGTAAGTGAGTTCTGACTCTCTCAGGAATAGATTAGTTCCCTGCAAGAGCAAGTTATTAAAAAGGGTCTGGCTTCCTCTGTTTCTCTCTTTTGCTTCCTCCCTCACCATGTGATCTCTTTGCACATGCATACTTGCCTTCTGCTTTTAGCCATGAGTGGTAGCAGCATGAGGCCCTCACCAGAAGTCATGCAGATGCTGGTACCATGCTTCTTGTACTTCCCAGTCTGCAGAACCATGAGCTAAATAAACCTCTTTTCTTTGTGAATTACCCAGCCTCAGGTATTCCGTTATAGCTATACAAAATGGGCCAAGACAGCGGGACTCCTAGTCTTCTTCCTGATCTTAGAAGAAAAGCTTTCAACTTTTGATTCTTGAGTATAATGTTAGCTGTGGGCTTGTCATATATGGCTTTTATTATGTTGAGGCACATTCCTTCTATTAATATAACTAATTTGTTAAGAGTCTTCATTTCTGAAAGGATATTGAATTTTGTCAAGTGCTTTCTCTGCATCCAATAAGATGATCACATGGTTATTGTCCTTTATTCTGATAATGTAATGTATCACATTTATTGATTTGCACATGTCAAGCCATCCTTGCATCCAAGGGATATATTCCACTTGATTATGGTGAATGATCCTATCAATGTGCTCTTGAATTTGGTTTGCTGGTATTTTGTTGAGGATTTTGACATCTATGCTCATCAGGGATATTAGCTTGTAATTTTCTTTTCTTGTAATGTCCTTGTCTGGCTTTGTTATCAGGGTGATGCTGGTCTTGTAAAGTGAGTTTGGAAACATTCCTATCTCTTTGATTTTTTTGGAAGAGTTTGAGAAGAATTGAAATTAATTCTTCTTTAAATGTTTGGTAGAATTCACCTATGAAGGCATCAGATCCTGGGCATTTCTTTGATGGGACACATCTTATTAATGATTCAATATTCTTACTCATTATTGGTCTGTGATATTTTTAATTTTTTCATGATTCAATCTTGGTATATTGTTTGTGTCTAGTAATTTATACATTTCTTTTAGGTTATTCAATTTGTTGGCATATAATTTTTCATAGTAATCTCTTATGATTTTTTGTATTTCTTTGATATCAGTTATGTCTCTTCTTCCCTTTCTGATTTTATTTGAGTCTTCTCTGTTTTTTTCTTAGTTCTTTTTTGCTTAGTTTTTCTTTTTTAATCTTTTTAAAAGATTAAAAAAACCAAACTCTTAGTTTTGTTGATTTTGTTCTGTTGTTTTCTGGTCTCAATTTTATTTATTTCTGCTCTAATCTTTGTTATTTCTTTCATTCTGTTAACTTTTGGCACAATTTGTTCTTCTTTTTCTAGTTCCTTGAGGTATAACATTAGGTTGTTTATTTGAGAACTTTCTTCTTTCCTGACGTAGGCATTTACTGTTATAAATTTCCCCGTTAGAACTAAATTTTTGCTTCCCATAAGTTTTGGTATGTTGTATTTCCATTTTCATTTGTTTCAAGATATTTTTTGATTTCCTTTTTGATTTCTTCTATGACTCAGTTGTTCAGGAGGTTGTTGTTTAATTTCCACATATTCGTGAATTTTCCAAGATTTCTCCTATTACTAACTTCTAGTTCCATATCATTGTGATCATAAAATATACTTTATATGTTTTCAATCCTCTTAAATTTGCTCAGACTTGTTTTGTGGCCTAATATATGATCTATGCTGGAGAATATTTCACGTGCACTTGAGAAGAATGTGTATCTGTTGCCATTGGATGAAATGTTCTGTAAATGCCTGTTAGGTCCATTTGGTTTTAAATGTAGTTCAAGTCCAGTGTTTCCCTATTAATTTTCTGTCTGGATGATATGCTCATTGTTGAACATGCAGTATTAAATAAAAACAAAAAACTCCTAAACAGAAAACAACATGTGGTGGCAAGGATATGGAGAAATTGGAACCCTTGTACATTGATAGTGGGAGTATAAAATGGTACAGCTACTGTGAAAAACAGTATTGTATGGTGGCTGCTCAAAAAAAAAATAAACATAGAATTACCATATGATGCAGCAATTCCACTTCTGGGCATATACTCAAAAGAATTGAAAGCAGGGACTCAAACAGATACTCGTACACAAATGTTCACAGCAGTATTATTCATAACAACTCAAATGTCCCTTAACAGAGGAATGGATAAACAAAGTGTTGTATATACATAAATGGAATATTACTTGGCCTTAAAGAACAATGAAATTCTGATACATGCCACAACATGGATGAACCTTAAAAACATTATGCTAAGTGAGCTAACGCAGACACAAAGGGACAAATATTGTAAGATTCCACTTTACCACAATAAAAGTTATGCAAGAAAGCTTATGGTTTGATTTGTCAGAAATATTTATCCTATACCATCAAGGTGAGTCCATGTAGCTCACAATGGCTCACCAACAAGAGTTCTTTCCTCACCCCCACCTCATCTCAATTTCATTTTTGTTTACTTTTGGCAACTTTAATCTACTCCACTCAGGATTCCTGCTGCATCAATTAGAAGATATTTTTTTCTACCATATGGTGATGGGAATGAAGCTAGCCAAGGCAGGTCACTGCTGTGGCTCAGGTAGGACCTTCTCCTCATCTCCCCACTGACGTAGTCACTGAGGACAACACAGACCTCGGTATAAAATTACGGTGTCTGTGCCGTTGACTTGCATCCTCAAAGACAAATACGTGGGCTAAGTAAAAACTGTCTGACTTGTTTTTCCTTCAGTTTTTTTTTGGGGGGGGGCTCTTTGTGTATTTTTAGTCTTCACTAATATTATGACTGTACCACTGAAAAGATAAAAATGCAATTATTGAAATCTATTTTTCTCAATATCTATGCCACCAAGGTTGGGGAACCTGAAGCCTCAAAGCGACATGCAGCCCTCCAGTTCCCTGTGTGTGGCCCCTTGACCAAATCCAAACTTCACAGGATAAATCCCTTTATGAAAAGGCTTTGTTCTGTACAATTTGGATTCAGTCAAAAGGCTGCACTCAAGGATCCAGAAGCCTAGACCACCAAAAAGACAGACACCATATTCTCTGACCTACTACTTTCTGATACGGAGACCACGATGCAGTCTAAGCAGCATGAGGACCCAGGAGCCCCAGGATCTGCCCCTCGCCAGGTTGTGTGGGCAGGGGCTTGTTGAGCAACTTCTGGAGGTCCCCTGTCTGTAATCCGAGCAGGTGGGGCTAGAGGACCCCAGAGGTTCTTTCACATTCTAAAGGGGAAGATCAAAGGTCCTGGAATGTTACCCTGTCCCTAACAAATATTCACTCTCCTCTCTTAACACAGAATATATCATATTTTGTAAAAAAGGTATTCTTTATATGACACTGAAACTCTTACCACTTAAGTATCACTCATATCAAAAGTCTTAATCATTTTTTTTTTCGTGACTGGTCTCTGTCCACAGGATGGGCTACATCACCTATAGGGCCCAGTGCAAAAGGAAAACGTGGAGCCCCCTGTTTAAAAATTATTAAGAATTTCAAAGTGGAGAAAGCAGAGCACTAAACCAAGCATGAGCTCCCCCAAGCACAATTGCACAGGTTGCATGCTCAGGAAGCCAGCCCTGTCTGCATGTAAAGAGTCACCCCCACACCACTCCTGGGAAAACATTTAAGTTGACTGAGTGCCCTGAGCACACTGAGAAGTTATGTGTGTGGGTTGCATTTTATACACAAATAACACTAATAGGAGGCCAATCTTCCAACCTGCTATACAGTTAGTCTCTCACGAGCAGTTTGTGTTAATGAGCAGGTCCTGATTAGTAGGGAGGCAGCACAATGAAGTGAAAAGTCTACAAAACTGACTGGAAAAAGCCCTCAAGATTCTTCATTTAGCAAATATTTATTGAGCATCAACTAAGTGCCAGACCCTGGGCTAAGTACTCCACAGCAATCAGATCCGTGTGTCACCCTGGCAAGTCATCAGTCTTTAATACCTTGGTTCACTGGGTTACTAGGTGGGAACAAGAGTTTTGCTCACATGAAAACCTTTAGAAAAGAAGACGGCTCCAGAAGGTCAAGTTAGATTACTAATTATAGCTGTCATTTTGCAAAACTTTAACGACAGTATTTGTTAAAAAATGACATTATCAAAAATAGAGAGTAAGTGTAGATTGTAGGGTCGCAGGGTAGTTTCTGATTTCCCTTTTTTCACTTTCTTTCATCTGAACAACTCAGTGGGAGATTCCATGCCCAGAAACCACAACCAGGTCCTCCAATATCTTATATGAATTTATAGAATTTCACCCTCAGACTTCAAAAACATAAAAACCTGTAAAGAGGAACTATCTGGCATACCTGTTTTACAGAATCTCTCTATTCCGTTAAAAAAAAAAAAGTCAACCGAATTGTTTTAAATGGAATCACATTTGAAATGTACTAGAAAACTTGGATACTAAAAGGAAAACTGCATTGAATCCTTTTGTACAACAAAGAATAATTTTTATAAAGCAAAAAATTACCCCTAATTTGCTTGATGTGAACACTCAGGCTTAAGCGCATAGAGTTTTGTGACTGCACACATGGGAGCCAATTTAGGCTGCTGTGTTCCTCCTCTTCCTTTTCAAGGCCTGAGGATGTGCAGGTGGGAGTAGAGGTAGGAAGGGAGGGAGCACGTCAGCATATGTTCAAAATCTACTGCCTACTCAAATGAAAAGTATTTCTCTATGCAAAGGGAGACAGTAGGACCCAGAGCCTTCCCAGTGATCAACACTAGCACGAGAATGGGACCACTTTTTACGAAACACACTGTGAAGACTAACATTAATTTAACTCACAGAATTTTAGCTGCTATGGTAAGGTGGTGTGCTGCGGAAGTTTCTAAATACAGATTGCCAAACGCTCAAGTACGTGTGTGATTGAAATGATGACATTTTCAGAGATGCGGTTTTCCAGCCTCAGGTGCTCCGTGAAAGAAATACTTAACAGGTATACTCTTGTATGAGGGGGAAAAAGAATTTAAGAGAAAATTCCCTAGTAAGATTTATGACTAGGTCTAAATAATGAGAAATTGTTTTTTTTAAAAAAAAGCAATTAAAAATTATCTGAAGCTAGACTCCTGGGTGGTATCAATAGAAGAGGTAAACCAGAGGGAAGGATGAGGGTTGGAAAGTGAAACCATGCCAAGGTTATTGTCTTCTTAAGGTGAGGATACAGTGAATCTTTCTAAAAATCAGTAGACAAATACAAATTTAATTGTATATGTTGCAATTTAAGAATACTCGCTAGAAAAATAAACCTATTTCTTCCAGACGATCACAGGAGAAAAGAAGGAACAAAGCAAATGCAATCAAGTCAACAAAAGAATAGGAAACAGAAACGACAAAAATGTGTGGTAAGGAGAAAAGATAAAGTAAGATGAAATGAGTCCAAATACATCAGTAATCAAAATAATTGTGAATGGCTTAAATTCACCTGAAATTCATCTGTTTAAAGATTGATTGGCTTTAAAAAGTCAAAGCTAGATAGATACTATTAGAATTAGAGATTAAAACAAGTCACAAAAATTGTTTGGTTTCCCAATGCATATAAAAGTTATGTTTACACTATGCTGTAGTCTCTGAAGTGTGCAACAGCATTAAATTTAAAAAACAAGGTGCGTACCTTAATTAAAAAATACTTTGATGCTAAAAAATGATAATTATCTGAGATTTTGGCAAGTCATAATCTTTATGCTGGTGGAGAGTGTTGTCTAAATCTTGATGGCTACAGACTGGTGGTGTTGCTGACGGTTGGGGTGGCTGCAGCAATTTCTTAAAATAAGACACCAGTGACATTTCCTGCATCAATCGACTTCTTTTCATGAAAGATTTCTCTGGAGCATGTGATGCTGTTGGATAGCATGTTACCCACACTAGAACTTCTTTCAAAATTGGAGTCAGTTCTCTCAAACCCTGCTGCTGCTTTATCAACTGATTTTTATGTAATATTCTAAATTTTTTGTTGTCATTTCAACAGTGTTCACAGTATCTTCATCAGCAACAGATATCATCTCAAGAAACCACTTTCTTTGCTCATCCATAAGAAGCAACTTACTGGTTCAAGTCTTATCATGAGATTGTAGCAACTCAGTCGCATCTTCATGCTCCACTTCTAATTCTAGTTCTCTTGCTATTTCCACCACATCTGCAGGTACTTTCTCCACTGCAGTCTTCAGCCCCTCAGAGTCATCCATGAGGGTTAGAGTCAACTTCTTCCAAACTCTTGCTAATGTTGAGATTTTGACCTCCTCCCATGATCATGAATGTTCTTCCTGGTTTCTAGAATGGTGAATCCTTACTTTGCCCAGATCCATCAGAGGAATCAACATCTATGGCAGCCTTATGAAATGTAATTTCTGAAATGGTAAGACTTGAAATTCAAAGTGACTCCTTAATCCACAGGCTGTAGAATGGATGTTGTGTTGCTGGACATAAAAACAACATCCATCTCCTACATCTCCATCAGAACTCTTGGGTGACCAGGTACATTGTCAATGAGCAGTAATATTTTGAAAGGAATCTTTTTTCTGAGCAGTAGGTGTCAACAGTGGGCTTAACATATTTAGTAAACCATGTTATAAACAGATGTGCTGTCATCTAGGCTTCGTTGTTCCATTTATAGAGCTCAGGTAGAGTAGATTTAGCGTAGTTCTGAAGGGCCCCAGGATTTTTGAAATGGTAAATGAGCACTGGCTTCAACTGAAAGTCACCAGCTGCATTAGCTCCTAACAGGAGAGTCAAAAAGACTTCAAAGCTTTGAAGCCAGGCATTTACTTCTACATAGCTACGAACGTCCTATATCGCATCTTCTTCCAATATAAGGTTGTTTTGTCTGCATCAAAAATCTGTTGTTCAGTATAGCCACCTTCATCAGTGATCTTAGCTACATCTTCTGGATAACTTGCTTCAGCTTCTGCATTAGCACTTGCTGCTTCGCTTTGCACTTTTATGTTATGGAGATGGCTTCATTCCTTAAACCTCAGAAACCAACCCCAGCAAGCTTCAAAGTTTCCTTCTGCAGCTTCATCACCTCTCTCAGCCTTCACAGAATTGAAGACAATTGGGGCCTCCTCTGTATTAGTCTTGGGCTCAGAGGAACGTTGTGGCTGGTTTGATCTTCTATCCAGATCACTAAAACTTTCTCCCTATCAGCAATAAGGCTGTGTCAATTTCTTATCATTTCTGTGTTCATAGGACTAGCACTTTTAATTTCCTTCATGAACTTTTTGTTTGTGTTCACCACTTGGCTAATTGTTTGGCACAAGAGGCCTAGCTTTTGGCCTGTCTTGGCTTTTGACATGCCTTCCTTACCAAACTTAATCATTTCTAGCTTTTGGTTTAAAGTGAGAGCTGTGCAACTCTTCCTTCCACTTGAACACTTAGAGGCCATTGTAAGGTTATTAATTGGCCTGATTTCAATATTGTTGTGTCTCAGGGAACAGGGAGGCCCGAGGAGAGGGAGAGAGGTGGGGGAACAACTGGTCAGTGGGACATTAAGAACATACACAACGTTGATAGATTAAGTTTGCATCTTATGTGGGCACAGTTTGTGGTGTCCCAAAACAGTTGCAATAGTAACATCAAAGCTCACTGATCGCAAATCACCATAACAGATAATGATAATGAAAACAGTTGAAATACTGTGAGAATTACCAAAATGTGACACAGAGACAGGCAGTAAACACATGCTGTTGGAAAAATGAAATGGTACCCATAGACTTGCTCAACACAGTGTTGCCACGAACCTTCCATCTGTAAAAACTGCTGTATGTGTGAAGCACAGTAAAGTGAAATGAAAGCCAAGGAGGTATGCCTGTACACTATATTGCCTTTAAATTCTTCTCTTTGAAGAAAGGGAATCTTAGAAAGAAAGAGAGAAGGGAAACATTTGATTTACAGAGAGCACCAAGATGGAGCTGAGCCTACTAAGGCTTACAACGTTTGTAAGCACTGGTGTTCAAGCTGCCTGCTACCCAAAACACATTAACTGATATCCTCTGAGCAGTGTATTAATGAGGGCTCTCCATAGAACCAATTTTATATATATGTGTTTGTATATGTGTGTATATATATATATATAGAGAGAGAGAGAGAGACTTACTGTGTGGTGGCTCACACAGTTATGGAGGCTGAGAAGTCCCACAATCTGCTGTTTGCAGGCTGGAGACCCAGAAGAGCTGGTGGTATAGTTTGAAGACTGAGAGCTAGAGAACTGATACTGTAGATTCCAGTCTAGGTTTGCAGGCCTGAGAACCAGGAGCACCAGGGCAGAAGTCAATGTCCCAGCTCAAGCAGTCAGGTAGAGAGTGAATTCAACCTTCCTTTGCCTTTTTGTTCTTTTCAGGGCCTCAGCAGTTTGGACGATGCTCACCCACAGTGGGGAGACAATCTGCTTTACTCAGCCCACCAATTCAAATGCTGATCTCTTCTGGCAACGCCTTCACAGACACACCCGGAAATCATGTTTAACCGGCCATCAGGCAGCCTGTGGCCCAGTCAAGTTGACCCATCAACTTTGCCCTCAGGTATAGGGAATTTAGGTTTGCCTGAAGTTGCCTCTGGAACAAATCACTCTTAGAGAGAACTGCCTTTAGAGCACATAGGTGCTATAGACTGGTGGGTCACAGTTAGGTTCAAAGAGAACCTTGCTCCTTTGTCTTCAGGAATTCCAAGAATTATGTCCATTTCACCATCATTATTCAGTTAAGCTGGAAGAGAGACATTGTTAGGACAAAAATTATTTTATTACTTGTTCTGATCACCTCCTGTTCACCCTGTTGGTGAAGGAGAGAATTCCTGCCCTAAATAGTGTGAGACAGGAGAATATAGAACACAGGACAGATGAGATTGGCAGCAGGTTGTTAGTCATAGAAACTCAAAGCCTGGGAGAGGAGAACACCACTCACCACGCAGGGCCACATGGGGGTTGCATGGGGGAGCAGATGAACCAGAAGGGGCTGTGGAAGGCAGGCTTTGTAGTAACCAGAGGTTGGAATGCCCCTGGCTCCCACAGAAGGATATGATTGGTTTATTTGAATAATTCCACAGCTGGCAGGAAGGTAAAACCCATTAGGTTGAAGACTGGATAGGGTGCAACTGCTCTGGCTGATTAAGGAACTAGCCAGGTGGGGAACCCTTCCTGCTTGGGTGGCTACATATCCATCAGTAGCAGGGGAACTCTTGGAGCCATATGTGACTCAAAGATGTCAAGGCAGCACTTGAAGTTTTAGGTCTTACCTTGCTAAAGGCTCCTAATCCTAAATTTAGTTAAAAACAATATGAGGAAAAGTGAACCCCCAGATATGGATGATGAGTGTGTATACCTTTGTACCTTAATCTAGCAAACACTGATGTAAATTTCAAGGAAGTGAAATAAAATTGTTGATTATTTTTCTATTTTTGCCACAAAAAATTAAGGTTACATTTGTGGGTATCAGAAGTTAGTTTTTCAGTTATTTTACTTACACTATCTTCTTTCAAACTTATTTGAACTAATAAGATGGTGCAGCAAATTTGCCACATAGAATAACAGCAACACAAATCAATAGCTTTCCATTACACCAGCAATAATAAAGAGTGAAATAGAAAAATAATTCCTGTTACAATAACAATGTAAATCATAAAATGCTTTAAAATAAACCCAATAAGAGATGTATAAAATCTATACATCATAAAACTTCACTGACGTATTTAAAAGATGTGATTTAATGAAGAGACATACAATGTTCATGGACAATAAGATTTACTATAATAGAGATGTTTATTTTGAATATATTAGTCTGTAAGTTTCATATAAACTAAAATGAAATCCCAATAGGATTTGTCTTAGAAGTTGACAAGCTGATTCTAAAATTAATCTGAAATGGAAAATGAATAAGAACAGCTAAGACATATGTTTGAAAAAGAAAAACAATGAAGAATCCCAATACCAAAACATACTGTAAAGCTTTAGTAATTAAAAATGTAGTATTGGCCCAGGAATAAATAAATTAATGGAAGTTCAGATACAAATTTATATAAATGAGAATTTTGTATAAGAAAAAGACAGTACATTTAATTTAGTGAGTAAGGTGTGAACTCAGTAAACATGGTTAAGATAATTTGCTATCCATTTGGAGAAAAATAAACTTAGACTTTATCTTTTGTCATATACAAAACAAAAATTTAGCTTTGTTAAGCAAGACACAAAATGAAAAATATTGAAAAATTATCCACATTAAAAACTACAGTATGACAAAAAGATGTTATTAAAAAAATTAAATTGCATGCTATTGACCTGAAAAAAAAGCAATATACATAACAAAGAATTGATGTTGAGAATATATAAAAAATTACCAATCCAATTAAAAAAACTCCACACAGCCTAATTAAAAATGGAAAAAATATAAATAGACAGTTCACACAAAAAAGACAAATGGCCAATAAAAATGTGACATAATGCTTAATCTTGACAGTAATTAGGCAAATGAAAATTAGAACAATGAGGTATCAGTTTTAACCCATCAAAATCATTTAAATGTGATATGTTGGAGTTCAAGGCTGTAGTAAGCTATAATTGCACCACTGCACTCCAGCCTGGGTGACAGTGCAAGAGCCTGCCTCTAAAAAATAAAATAAAATAAATAAAAATAAATATTATATGTTGATAAATATCCTGAATTGAAGAGAGTAAGGTGGAATTGTGCACTCTTGTATATGTTTTTGGGAGTGAATATTGGTACCTTTTTTTTTGAAGTCTATTAGGTAACATGTTTTAAAAGAACAGAAATCAATGAAATAGAAACTGACAAAGAATGGTATAAATTAACAAGGCCAAAATTTGTTGTTTGAAAAGATCAACCAAAGAGCTATGCAGATCTAGGAAAAAAAGGAGAGAAAGAAAAAGGACACAAGTTACCAATATCAGGAGTGAAAGAAAGGATATTGCTACAGGTCTTACAGGCATTAAAAGGATAACAAAAGAATATTATAAATAATTGTATGCCAACATGTTTGACAAATTAGATGAAATGAATAAATTCCTTTGAATTCTTTGACAAATACAAATTACCAAAAGAGATACAAGATGAAACACAATGAAATCTGAATAGTCCTATAGAGAAATTGAATTAATCATCAAAAACCTTCTGGCATATAAAAACCATCTAGGCTCAGATGGTTTTACTGGTGAATTCTATCAAATGTAATAAATGACACTAGCCTTATACAAACTCTTTTATAAAATAGAGAAGGAGATAATACTTTCTAATTTATTTTATGAACCTAATACAACCCCAATACGAAAACTTGACACAGATATTACCAAAAAAATTATAGACCAATATCCTTCATAAATATAGATATAAATATCCTTAATAAAATATTAGCAAATTGGGTCCAGCATTGTAGTAAAATAATGATATATCATGACCAAGTTGTGTTTATCTGAGAAATGCAAGATTGGTTTAATATTTTTTTTAAAAAATCAATGTCATTTACCATATTAATAAAACAAAAGGAAAAGCCCATATGATCATCTGAGTAGATACCGATAAAGCATTTGGCAATAGTTAACATTCATTCATAATAACAACTCATGGCAAACTAGGAATTAGAAGGGTATTCCTCAAACTGATAAAATGAGTCTATTAAAAACTAACAGCTAACATCATGCTTAATGGTAACATTTTGAACATTTTCTTCCTAAGATTGGGAATGAGGCAAGAATGCCTATCTTCCTCACTTCTATTCAGTCTTGTAATGGTAGTCTTGTAATCTCCATGCTAGCCATTGCCATAAAGTAAGAAAAGAAATAAAAGACATAAATATTGGAAAGAAAGATGTAAAAATATTTCTTTCTGCAGATGATATAATTTTCAGGTAAAAATTCTATGTAATCTATAAAATAACTATTGAACTAAGAAATAAATTTAGTTAGGTCATAGAATACAAAATTAATATACCAAAATGAATCATATTTTAAGTACCAGCAACAAACAATTGAAAATGATATTTTAAAAAATGAATCTCATTGTCTTTAAAAATATTAAAGTAAAATATTTAGGATAAATTTTAACAAAAGATATACGAAAACATTTTACTAAAAACTACAAAACATGCTGAGATAAATTAAAGAAGACCTAAATAAATGGCAAGATATATTATGTTAATTAATTGGAAAATCTAATATTATTAAGAAGCTAATTCTCTCCAAATTATCCTATAGATTTTTCTCCATCCCAGTCTTAATCTCAGCAGAATTGTTTTTAAAAAAAGAAACTGACAATTAGATTTTAAAATTTTTTTTGGAAATGCCAGTAACCTAGAATATCCAAACAACCCTGAAAAATAATAACAAAGTCAGAGAACTTATACTACCTGACTGTAAGACTTACTATAATGCTACAGTAATCAAGATAGAATGGTACTGGAATAAAAGTCAGTAAATATGCCAGTGGCACAGAATGGTGAGCCCAGAAATCTGTACAAGCTAATGTGGGCATTGGATTTTCAACAAAGACGCTAATATAATCCAATGCAGAAAGGAACATCTTTTCAACAAATGGAGCAAGAATAACTGGCTATCTATATGGAAAAAAATGAAATTGAATTCTTACCTCACTCCATACTCCAAAATTAATTCAAGATAGCTACTAGATGTAAACTTAAAAGCTAAAATCATGAATTGTTTATAAGAAAACATTGAAGACTATATTTGAGAATTAGGGTAGGAAAAGTTTTCTTAGATCACAAAAAACAATAACCACTAAAATATTGACAAATTAGACTTCATCAAAATTAAAAACATGTTCATCAAAAGACACCACTAGGGAAATAAACAGGCAAGCCACAGACTGGGAGAAAAAGATTTATCTGATAGAGACCTGGAATTCAGCATATATAAAGTACTTTGTCAACAATTAAAAAACAAACAACTGGATAAAAATGGGTGAAAGATATGAACAGACACATTACAAAGGAAACTATATGACTATCCAATAAGCACATGAAAACATATGATGTTAATTTTCATCAGAGAAATACAAGCAAAACCACAATAAAATATCACCACACACCTCTCAAATGGGCTCAGATTACAAATACTACAGTGTCAAATGTTGATGAGGATGTGGAGTTGTGAAAAAGCCCTGCAAAAAGAGCATATACTATGTGATTCCATCTGTATGAGGTTCCAGATTGGGCAAAAGGATGGAACACAATTAGAAAAGTAGATGCACTCTGGAGGTGGGGGTGAGAATTGACCGGGAAGGGCATGGGAGAACTTTCTGGGGCAATGTTAATGTTTTAGATTTTGATAGAGTTTAGCTTGACACAGGCATACAATTTGCCAAAACTCCATGAATGTTCATTTAAAATCTGAACACTTTACCGCATATAAACTTTATATAAAAAATTAAAACTCTAAAAAGTATTTGACTCTAGTTAGCTATATGCATGTTGAAGTAATTAAGGGGAGGTATACTGATTTCTCAAATTTACTTGGAAATATATTAAAAAAATCAGATGAATCAATGGATTGATGGAGAAATAGATATGTGATGAACCAGTATACAAAAATGTTTTTTTTTTTTTTTTTTTTTTTTTTTGTTGAGACAGAGTCTCACTTTGTTGCCCAGGCTAGAGTGAGTGCCGTGGCGTCAGCTTAGCTCACAGCAACCTCAGACTCCTCGGCTTAAGCGATCCTACTGCCTCAGCCTCCCGAGTAGCTGGGACTACAGGCATGCGCCACTATGCCCGGCTAATTTTTTCTATATAGATTTTTAGTTGTCCATATAATGTCTTTCTATTTTTAGTAGAGACGGGGTCTCGCTCAGGCTGGTCTCGAACTCCTGACCTTGAGCAATCCACCCGCCTCGGCCTCCCAGAGTGCTAGGATTACAGGCATGAGCCACCGCGCCCGGCCAAAAATGTTAATGATAGAATCTAGGTAGTGATGTACTGGTACTCACTTAAATTTATTTCTCCTTTGCTATTTATTTTAAAATGTTGGAAAAAAATAGACATAACACTTTGATACGTTCCATTACATCCCTACATGCATATATGAGGATAGTTATTGAAATATTGTTTGTAGTAGCAGAAAATAAAAAATAAAAGGAGTGGGGCATGTGAATGCACATGGTTAAATACACTGTGTCGTGTCTATACAACAGAAAACTGCAAAAGTTACAAAAGAGAACGAGTTAGATCTATTTGTACTGATATAGAAAGATCTCCAAGGTATATTTGAAAGTAGAAAAAGAAATTATAGAATAAAAAGTATTATTTATTTTTCTTTATCTAAAATTTCTAAAAATTAACAATTAGCATGATATATGTATAAATACAGATGTATATAAATACTTAGAAAAAGATCTAGAGTAAGAATCAGCACGTTTATGTGAATGGTCAGATAGTAAACATTTTAGGCCTTCTAGGCTATATCATTTCTGTTTCAGCTACTGAAACAGAATGAAAGCAGCCACAGACAATACATAAATGAGTGAACACGGCTAAGTTACAATAAAACTTGATTTACAAAATCAGATGATGGGTCAGATTCTGCCTGTGGTTCATAACTTGCCAACCCCTGGTCTAGTAGTGTGATTGATTGCAATGGTGGACCCAATTCTTCACCCCTTCCTGTATCCATACAGGAAAGACACCTGGCTATGTGCCTTTGTTTTGCCCTCTCCTTCTGACTCTGGGCTTAGCCATGTGATTTTCCTTGAATCAACACAATGTGTGATTCAATGTGGTGAGTGTGGTGCAAGCAGAGGCTTCAAGACACTGACGCAATGGCACCCACTGGTTCTTGTGCCTCTGCTGTCACTCTGAGAGCGCGCCTCGGCTAGCCGGCTGGAGGAAGAGAGACGCGGAGGAGTCTAATCTCAACAGCTGTCCCAGCAGAGGCTACCCTAGATTGGCCAATAGTCACATGACCCTCAGATTTGTGGGCAAACCCCGTCAAAATGAGTAGAGCCACCACGCTGACCACACCAGACATGTAAGCGGCACATGCCACTGAAGTTTTGTTCTGCAGCATCAGCTAGCTGAGACAGAAACAAAACATGCTCAAATAATAATAGCGATTACCTTTGAGAAGGGGAGAAGAAAAGGGATAGCTTTTGTAATTAAAAAGGAAAGAATAAATTTTAACAAAGAAAAATTGTGTAGGGATGTTCTGGGATTTAGAACATAGAGGTTCCAGTCCAGGTTCTTTGGAAGGTCAGGCAGAGGCACAGGCACTAGTAAAGCACCAAAATGTACCTGCTATTTCCTTTCTTCTATCTTTACTATCTCCTATTTTTCCTTTATCCTCTGCCTAAAAATATGTCCAAGCCTTTTGCCCTTGTAAACTTGTTTAGCTTTTAATCTAGCTCTCTTTTTTTAAAAAAAATCTTAATTTTATAAATAACAAAGGAATTAATGGATGCACATGCCAATAAAAATTCAAAGAGTATAGAAAGCCTAAAATAAAAAATAAAAACTTTCCTTCCTGCCTACCACCTCTCCACTAGTGCTGCTCTCTGGAGCTTTAAAATGATTCTGTCTCAGTTTTCTGGTGGTTATCTACATTTTTCTAAATAACATGCTTATAACTCTATTCCTTGACTTATGTATTTTGGCTTCTCTACATGAACGATGACATTTAGCTAAATATTCTACCCCTCTGCCCTCACCCTGCCTTCACACAAATCATATCTTTTAAATTTTTTAGTTCTATTTTTATACTTTGTAGTTTTTTATACTGTTATAATTTTAAATAACATTCTAAAAATATCTATTTCCTTTATGGTGGTTTTTACATTTTTATCAGTCATACCTCCTCCCAGTTAAAAGCAATAACCCAGTGCTTTGACTATACAGTTCTCACCTTAACCCCCTTTTCAGAGGCAACCACTTCTAAATGCCAGGGGTGCAACTGAGGCACCTGGGCTCCTGTTGAGATGCAAAGGGGCTGCATTCCCCAGGTGATGCTGATTCTGCTAGATCAGGGACCACACTTTGAGTAGAGACAGGCTGGGGCTGGTAAAGGGTCCCCAGTCCCATGGGCTTAGGTTCTGAGGCAGCGTTTAGACAGGGAGGTGAGGCCCAAGTCCTGCTCTGAGGGCTGGGCCGGCAGGACAGGGAGGCGGAGCAGGGCAGCCTCTTGTCTTCCCAAACCTGCTTCTTCATCTTAATCAATAGTCTCAAAGTCTGCTTCATTCTCCTCAACTGCAAAAGACTCTTTATACAAGACTTCCTGGTGGCCTAGTTTGACTTACTAGAGTTCCTGAGTTGCAGAGTAAGTTCCAAGGTGACCCTTGTAATCTAAGGAAAACACAGAAGAGCCTGTTCTGCATCCGCTAAATATCTCTCCTCTCCTTGGATCTAGCTCCCAGCTTCTGCCCTGAGGTCATGGCACATTACATAGCACATCACAAATGCAAATATCTCATACTCTGCCTCATGGTTTTCCTCTGCATTCTGGAAAGGGGAATACGGACTCTGAATACTGTGATAGAAGTCATACATTTGTCTTAGATTGAGTTGCCACCCACACCAACCCTGAGAATAAGGAATCAATACAAATAGTTTATTTGGGAGGTGAACCCAGGAAATCCCAGGAGTGAGGGGGAGGTGAGACAGGGAAGGGAAGGTAGCCGGTAAGGGATATGGAGTAAAGCAGATTACCCCTGTCCCTGGAACTTATTCCTCCAAGCAAGATCTGTGGTACCTGAGGGCGAGGGAGCTGGGGTGTTCACACAACTCCTTGGCCATGGGTTGCTCCTAGGTGCAGTGACTTCCCTGATACTCAGGGCCCGTTGCATGTACAGCAAAGTGGCCTCTTGCAGCTAGAGAGAGCTGCCAGGAAAAACAATGTGGTGCAGGCAACTAGAAGTCCTGCCCCAACCTCCAGCCATTCCAAACAGCTCCAGCAGGGTGGAGGGTGGGGTCGGAGCAGCAGCCAGAGCTTTGGGGACACTGCAACAAGTCTGCACCTGGCAGGGGGACCAGGGGTCTCTCACCAGGGTCAGGGTAGTTGTGATCCAGGTGTCCTGAGACGAGGGGCAGGGGAGCAACCACGAACAGGTGTGGGGACCTCTGGCCGGGGACCCCTGCTATTTTACACCGCGGAACAGTCAGGTCTGTTCCTCCGTAGAATGTGCCCTGCACCCTGCTCGTTGGCTTTACTTCCCCGGGAATGTGTGTCAAGGAGATAGATCTGTGGAGAAAAGCCACCCGGAGGGGCTATTTTCAAAGGGACTATTTTAAGGCTGTCCTTCCAGCCCGCCACATCCTGACATTCGGTATATTTAGCATCATCCATAGACAGGGCTAATAGATTTTCAGTTGCAAATCATTATGATTCAAACCACTGCAGTCTTTATTTTTTTTAATTGCAACTAAGTCACGTACAGACACACACACACACACACACACGCACACCACGCACATTAATAGCTACCTTATGTTTATACACGGAAAATGCTTCTAACAAAAGCGATCTCTCTAGTTAAACTTGCAAGCCTTTGCTATTGAACCTTTCTATTTGGGGGGAGGGGCTGGTGCTGCAGGTTAGCATGCGTTGCCTTCACACTGCGCGTGAAATGCACATGTATTTGGTCAAAGAAAAGAATGCACAAAAGGTGTTTTGAATTGACAGCCCAAGACAGGAGTAATTTAACATGCCATTCTTTGCCTCCTGCTCCCGTAGCTGCAGAGCTCTGCTGATTTGCCTTGCTGAATACAAATGTATATTGTCCCTTCCACTAATATGGTTTCTTTTCATCCCATGAATTAATCTCCTTTTGCCAGCACAATAAAGACTGTAGAGTAACAAGTTCCAATGTCAGGAATCAAAGCTGCAGTAGGCTCAGGCTCTCTGATGGTGAACTCATTCCGATGCAGCCCCACGAGCTGGATTAATTAGCTACAGATAAAACAGGAATCACAGCACCAAAAGTAGTGTCCTCAGTTCACCTCTGCCCTGTGGTCACCATGCCAAGGCTTGACTTCCCACTTCCTCTGATGATTGACTTGGTGTGTTTTGGGGTCTTGGTCTCTCCATTTGGAGATACTAATCCAAGCATTAAACTCTCTACTGTTTTTAAAATGGGCCACCTGGTATCGTGGTTTGGGCCTGGACTTGAATACTCCACCCTAGACTGGACCCACATTCTCCAAGGTAGACATTTGGTCTCATGGGTTTATGTGTCCCTCCAGCGTCTTGCACAGTGCCTGGCACAGCGGATACTCAGAAAACACAGGGTGGAGTGCACAGACAATGTATGTGAGCATGCTACAGAGTACCGCAGCCACTGGAGGGCTCTGCTCTCCTGGAGCGTGAGACCTGCACGGGATCGGCCCTGCCTCCTGATAGGATGGATCCACTCTAACACACGTCTTCAACAGTATGACGACAGGGGCTCCCATCACTGAGCACTGACTAGGTACCAGAACAGTAGTTCTCAAAGCTTGGTGTTTGGACCAGCAGCAGCATTACTGGAAACTAGTAGAAATCTGAATTCTAGGGCCCCATCCAGCCCTGCAGAAACAAAAACTCTGGGGTGGGGCCCAGCAATCTGGGTTTTAACACACCCTTTGGGTGACTCTAGTGCGTGATTAAATTTGAGAAGCCCTGGAATGGAGATTAGGAGCCTCCCGTTGCAGGTCTTGCTTCCTTTTTGTTTCTGTGAGTCCAGCAGTATCACTGGAGAAATCCAACGGCAGATAATGTAAATGTGTTCCCCAGCTTCTCTTCGGAGTCGTGTGGATAATAACTATGAAGGTCTACAAAGTTCACGAACATCAGAAATTTCTCTATGCAGCTCTTGTTCACATACGGAAACTGTCTCAAAAGCTTTGGGTCAGATCCAGCTCGTAACTGTTAGGTTATTTGGCCTGCACAGCATTCAGAAAGTATTTAGACACAATATTTAAAAATCAGAAATTTCATGTAAGTTTTTGGATGTTTGGTTTTTCTAGAAAAAAGTGCTCACTAAATCATTTCTGAATGAATGGCATGGAGGAAAATGATGGTGGCAATCATGGAAGAATTGATATTTTAGAGAACAATGACCCCAAACCTTCCAGAATCCCCAAGCTTGCATATCCCACTGTGGCAAATGATTGCTCCTATATGATGTAATAGATTAAAACTGACGAATATAAGTGCCTCCCTTCAGATCCTTGAATAGGAGTTAGAAGTTAGAAGGTCATGTGGTCTGTGACCCCACACACTAGCTAAGTGATTTGCTCCTTAACCTACTGTGCAAGAATTCACTTTTGCAAGGCAGCAAAAGGCTAAATGTGTATATGTCTTAATGTGGGTTCCCCCAGAGGCTGACCCTGAGACAAGAATTCACGTGCAAGGGGTTAATTTGGGAGGAGATCCCAGGAAGCCCCTTTAGGGGGTGGGGAAGTGACCCAGAGAAGAGAAGAAAGTCAATGTAGGAGGTCATCACTGAGGGCAAGTGGGGCCCAGTCCCACTGGGACCTCTGGGGGACGGTGCAGAACACACCCCAGAGCTGTCAAGGAAGGAGGCTGGACCTGTATCCACCAGCGCCCCATCTGTGTGCAGTGGGTGGTGCTTCCAAGGCCACTGACTCTGCAGCATTGCCAAAGCTCTGTGCGTGCACAGAGCGAGCTGCCATGACTGGAGAGACGTCCTCAGGCAGAGCTGTGAGTGTTCAGTGAGTAGGCACCTGGCGTGTCCAGGTGAGCCCCACATTGTATGAGTGGGCACCAATCACACCTGCTACACGTGTCAGGGCCATTTGAACTGCATGCACAGAGGGAGAGCTGCAGGTGTTGCCACGATTGTGCTAGAGTTGTGTTCGGTGGCATGAGAATGAGCACAAAGGTAGGAAAGCACCCGTGTGTCCACTGAGCCTGCAATGGGGGGAAGATGGCCCATGGAGCCCCATCCCTTTTCTGTCATGCTCAGAATGCAGAAGGGGAGAAAAGCATATATATATATTTGTATCTGTCCCATTCATGTGGCAGCTGTGGCCATGGGAAGAGTGCAGGCCTCCCCCCACCAAGAGCTGGAAATTTTTAATTGCAATGGGAAAAAAGGAAAAAGCTACCTTCTGTGGCAGCCATGGAGTGTGGAGATTGGGTGTTTCTTCAAGAAAGGACTTCCTGTTCCGCTGGCAGGAGAGCAGAGAGCTGACGGCCCCAGCTGTGAATGCCTGAAGTCTCTGCCTCAGCTCCCAGTTAAGGCCACGTGCTTTCCAAGCTGATGCCGGAGCAAGCCCAGGGCACTACAGCCTAGCCGTTTCTGCCCAACGCAGAACTCTTCTAATGGACCGTCTTTGCTCTGGAACTTCTCACACACACACACACACACACACACACACCACTAACTACATAAATATGTGGAGAGAGAGAGAGAACTAAAGGGACAAAATGTTCCAAATGTTAAAAATTGGTAAATCTGAATAAAGAGCATATGGGTATTCATTGTTCTAGTCTTGTAACTTTTCTCTATATTTGAAATTTTTAAAATAAACTTTGCAGAAAGAAAATCAGAAAAGAAACTGGGGTTCTCTGAGAATCCCTGTCTCTGGCCTAGGGCAGCCAATAAGCCCTGTGGCCTCCTGCCTCCCTGCTGTGGGCCTGGCCAGGCAGCCATCTCACCCGTCTTCTCCTGGGAAGTGGTGGATACAAGACACGTGGATTATTTGGCTTCTAAGAAGGGCTGGCTGAGTGCTTTACACTGGAGCAGCAAACCAGCTTGTGTGTACCTTCGGAGCACAAGGGGCACCGTCCAATGCTAAAACTTTCCAATGGCCACCACAGGGCCCAACGTGGCTCCTCCTGTGTGTTGCATGCACTGGGTGAAGCCAGTGTAGCCGCAGAGCCTTCCCAGGGCACAGAAAACCCTCTGCAGTGAGGGGCACGTGCAGAATGCAGGAATCGACTGGAGAAGAGGCTGGCTCTTAGAAGAGCCTCAAAAACATTTGAACAAAAATGCTGTATTGAATGTCTTCTTAGGATCCTTAAGCAGCGTAGAAATAAATCCACTGGGAAAAATGTGAATGTGAGCTCAGTTCTCCCTAGGGTGACCAGATGCCCTGGTGTACCTGGTGCAGTCCCTGTTGGCTGATCATATCCAATCCCAGAAGTGCTGTGGTTTAGATGTTAAATTATGGGTTCACCTGCTTCTCTCCCTTTGATGCTCCTTGTCATTCATTGGTCAAATATTTGCTGTGGGCCTGCTGCAAGACCCTGAGCTTGTTCATGACAGGGTTAGTGGCATGGTTGCTCAGGCTCAGAGAGGAAGACACTGTGCTGCACTTTCATTCCCAATGCATGGCAGAGCAGAAAGAGTAGGGGGTTTACAGTCAGACAGAATGAGGACAGAATGGGGTCTGGGTTCCCCTTCTGTCTCTCAGCGCCCTTGCCGAGTCACAGAACCCTTCTGTGACTCAGTTTCCCACCTATAAATTGGGGATATAGCATATTGCGTGTCTTTCAGGATGCTGTAAGGATGAACTGTAGGGAATGAACAGGGACTGGCACATATATGTTTTCAATAAGTGGCTTTTTATTATTCATAGGGAACCGCCTCAAGTGTGTGTAGCTCACAGCCCTTCCTGCTGTAGAGTGGGCCACCTGCATGTGGAACATTTGGGACATCTTGTCCCTTTTGTTCTCTCTCTCTCTTTCCGTGTACTTATGCAGTTAGTGGTGTGTGTGTATGAGCGAGTGTGTGTGGAGACAGAGTTGAGTGCAGGAGTTTACTGGGAGGTCACACCTATGATCAATACACGAGAGAAGCAGCAGGGAGAACATCAGCTTGCCCTGCAAGTGTGCCAACGTTTTGGCCAAGCCAAAGAGGAGTTCCAGCATTTTCTTCTCCGTCATAGGACCTTTCTGCCTGCCCTCACACCTGCCTCAGAGAACTGGTGACTCTAAGCATCTGCTCCATGCCTGGCCGCATGCCAACCCTCTTCTATTTGAGGTCATAGCAAACCTTACAACATTCCTGTGAGACTGATATTACCATTTTATAGGCGAGGAAACCGAGCCCTGGAGAGATGTAGATATTTGTTATTTGCTAACATTCCTCTTAGAGCACTGTGTGGCTTGTGGAAGGATAGCCAGGACTGGCTACATGATTGATGGGGCCCTGTGCAAAGAAAACGAGGAGCCCCTTATTCAGAAGTTGTTAAGAATTTCCAGACACTGACAGCAGAGCGTTAAGCCAAGTGCAGGGCTCATCAATGCAAAGTGTCCTGAGCAACTACACGGGTCGCAGGCCCAGGAAGCTGGCCCTGAGTGTAGTCCTTGGACAAGTAGCTGTGGTGAACGGGTGAGGCCCCCAAGGGCAGGCACAGACGCCAGCAGATGCCTCCCGCGTTGCTATGCATGCCACCTGGAGACGGAGCAGCTTTGCTCCTGACGCCCAGGAAGAAGGAAGGCATCTGGAAGGCTGAGGAAGGCATGTGCTGCACTATGTGACCACACTCTTGTCTGCAGTGGAATCTATTAAAACTCTCAACAACTGGTAGAAGTGGTGACAGACAGAGGCAGCCCTGAGGGGCATTAAGAATGTGAGCCCCAGGGATTCACAGAGGCCTCAGGGGAAGGCTTAGGGCTTTCGAAGGGATTGGGTAGCTGAGCCAAGTTTGCTGAGCTCTCTGCCTGGTGGGCGAGGTTCTGGGGCTCAGGGCAGGTGTCTGCAGGGCAGGGCCCACTGCGGGTGCCTGGGTTCCTCTGCTCTTGCTTTAACACAGTAGCCCAGCATTTATCTGCCTAATATGGGGGATCCACTTGGAATCCACTGGCTAGAGGATTACACAGCTTGGGCTCCCCGATGCACCTGTCAGTGGTGGGCAGGTGTGGGTGGAGGCCTGTCCCCTGAGCCCCTCCCACAGGGTGGAGCAGTTCCCCGAGTGAGCCAGTCTGCAGTGTCGCTGGCTCCGGACTGGATAAAGCAGGCGTCTGCATCATCTTGGGCTAACGAAGAAGCAGCCTCCCGTTGCAGGTCTTGCTTCCTTTTGTTTCTGAGAGTCCAGCAGTCTCACTGGAGAAATCCAACGGCAGATAATGTAAATGTGTTCCCCAGCTTCTCTTCAGAGTCATGTGGATAATAACTATGAAGGTCTACAAAGTTCACGAACATCAGAAATTTCTCTATGCAGCTCTTGTTCACATATGGAAACTGTCTCAAAGGCTTTGGGTCAGATCCAGCACGTAACTGGTAGGTTATTTGGCCTGCACAGCATTCAGAAAGTATTTAGACACAAGATTTAAAAATCAGAAATTTCATGTAAGTTTTTGGATGTTTGTTTTTTTCTAGAAAAAAGTGCCAGCTTTTGGCAGCCCCCAGCCAGGTTTCTCCGTGTGGCTAAACCTACCTGCAGGGGCACGACAGGTGCCTCCTTCCGCTGGCACGTTCTCCATTCACCTCCCCCCGCCAGCCCGTATCATTCACTGTATCGTGGACTTTGGGGAGTTTTTACCTGGACTTTGTGAGCATCTACACTTGCTCTGTGATGTTCGTGGTAATGCCATAAACACGCCTGGCATCCCCAAACACCTCCCGTGGAATCATTGGACCTCAAATGTCATTTAGCACACACCTCAACTCTGAGCGTGGGTCTCTGGCCAAGTATTTAGAACTGAGTTTGCTTAATTTTAGAGTCAAATATTTCACCTCTTTCTGGCTGGATGAGATTTTTGTGACATGAATGGGTGCCGTGAGTGCAGGTATTTAAGTCTGGATTTGGAAACCGACTTGCTCCTTGCAGACTTGATGCTGGGTCGAGAGGCTTACATTTTCCGGCAACCTTGTCAAGGGCTACCTGAGAAGGGCTATCTTTGGGCCCCGTTCTCTCTCTCTGGTCCTGTCTCTCTCTCTCTTTGCAAAATGAATCCAGCAACGACCTGTGTGGTGGATTATCTCATTAGCCGAGCCCTCGAAGGAGAAGAGTTGCTGGATGCTAAGCATGTCGATAATTATGTCCTTGGTTCGAGGCCAGAATCCCCTCTCCCTGCCCGGCCGCTTGCCAGAGACCACAGGCTTCCGCAGCCCCACACGGGGAGAACTCGGAGCCCCAGCCTCCCACTCTGGAGAAGCGAGCTATTTCTGTGTGTGTATGTGGGAAGGGTGGGAAGACGGAAAGAAAAGTGAGAAAATGTATGTAAGCAAATATTTCAAAGAAAAGAGGGGGAAGCTCATCTTTAAACAGCATTATAAAATAATCAATGCGATCCTGCCAGACCCCCAAATGAACAACAGGCCCCATGTCCCTTTGTAGCCAGGGAGACACTAATTATTGCCAGTTTCAGCCTCGGCACAGCCTAGACATCTTTAGGAAAATGAAGCCAGTTTCAGTCCCCTGCTCACCTGCCTGGAGATGCTCAGTGGGGCCCTGAAGCTGCAGTCAGCCCGAGCTGCAGAGGAGGCCGGTGCTCTATGCCACCGCATGCTTCTAGGATGATGCCTGGAATCGAACGTGTTTGGGGCAATGGCAAAATGTACTTCAGCGTGAATTACTTACAGGAAGAAAGGATGGTGATAAGAGAGTCAGGAAGGGAGGTTATAGAACTGAGGAATTAATTTTATTTTTTGATATGCAGGAAAAACAACCAGGCAAGTTTGCAGCTAAACAAGAGTCATTCCTTCTCAACAGCTCTCTTCCTGTCTGCATACTCCACCGATTCCAGAACGAGCCGCTCCCCTCCCTTCCTCCTTCACTTTTAAGGAGCAAATTGAAAAGGTAAATGATGAGATTTTGAGTGAGTACTGAATGACTAGAACAACGATGAGAACATGGTGACAGAACTGAGTCAGCTGCTTATCGGGGACAAATGTCTACAAGTGACTCAAACCAAATGAAACAGCACTCAAAAAAAATTACTTTCAGTTTTGGGAGTATTTTGACATTCAGGCTTTTCCTTGTTTTAGTAGTTTCAGAAAGCACATAAATTTGCTTATGATTTAGGCTTTTGACTCACATTCCAGTTAAAAGACTATGGATTTTGTTCCATTTGAGTTTTTTTTTTTTTTCCTGGGTTTGGTTCTCTATTGGGTTGAGACGCAGGCACATAAACACTAGCTCAGAAACACAATGTTTCAACATGGCAAAGCTTGCTGGAGGCAAATAGTCAAGCTATTGATTAAAATAATTAAAATATGAGAATCTAATGAATGGGAACTATCTAGGGGAGCTTATATTTACTTGCAAGAAACTAAGATTAGGCAGTTAAGGAACCCATCTTTCGTGACAAGCTGGGATTCGGTAATGTTAAAGAATCCCCCAAAACCTCTCACTTCACAGTGGTTTTAGGTGTGTTTGCCGGTGTGAGCTATGAAGTAGTTGAAGACAGTGTAAAGTCTGGTGTATCCTTCCGTAGTGTACGCTGTCGGTAACCCACTCAGATCCCTTTACAGCGAAAATGCACTGGGCCTCCCGCTGATGTGAGCGTAGGTTGCTGAGGGTTCATGGTTGCTTTTCCCCAGCCTCAGCCTGAGGAACAGAAACCTTCTCCTCCAGTTCACACGTCACCCTAACCCCCACAGACCTGACCAATGAATGCATGGGATTACAAAGATCAGGTCCTTTGCCTCAAGGCGGGACAGCTCTGGTGCTGGTCAGTGGATCCACGCTTGGAGCTTCCCTGGGGACAGCCGGACTAGTCAGGCTGAGACCACAGCCTTGCGTAGCCCCCTCCTCTGCTCCTCTGCACTTCCCTGAGACTCTCCCAGACGAGAATCCCCCTCATCACGGGCTCTGCTTTCTCCCAAGTCCTTTTGAAGTGAGGATATCAACCATCTTTTGAAAGAAGTCAGTCACATCCGGTTCAGATGTGCTCTGCCAAACTCCTGTCCAATATCCTAACATTATGTTCCAGTGACCTGAGCAGTGTTTTTGACTTGGCAAATTGACCCTGTTCTATGCGATTGGTGTTTGTGAACCCACAATAGGCAGATCTTCCCTATCTAGCGGTCTCCAGGTGAGTAGAGATTTCCAGTTCCTAAGGAGAACAATACAAAGTCAAAGCCACACTGCATCTCTAACCGAAAAAGAATTCCTTTTCAAGGAACAATTCCGACCTCCCTCTCTTGTATCCTAAAATGTAAAAGAAAAACAAAACAATAGAAAATGCCTCAACCCAGCAATTCTATTATCAGCTCTTAGACAGCTCTTCCCACCCCACCCCCCAAATTGCTCTTTCTCTTCCTCTTACATATCTTCCACACAGCTGGAAAGATCATTGATTCTAGGAGGCAGATCAGCAAAACTACACAGTTTTGTTGTAACAGAATGGCACTTCCTGCCTGGACATCCATGTTTAAGCTCCTTTGCAATTTGTATGCTGGTGCTTGGGGGTGTGATTCTCCACTGGGCACGCCGTTGTGCGACTTGATGTGCACTCTGACCACGTCATGGGCAGTGTACAGAACTTCAGATAGCAAGTAAATAACTGTTGACCATCTGCAATGAAAGCAAACCTGGGTTCTGGGTTGAAATGAGCTTGGGAAAATCTTTTCACTCTAAAGTTCAGTATTGCTGATGGCCCAGTCTTCCGTGTATTATATTTGTAGCAGATGCTGCTGACGCCCTGTCTGAGGGCTTCTCCCAGGCCAGCTCCTGCTCAGCGGCAACCAGGAGAAACCTGGAAGTGCAGGAGACCAGGGCAGTTACACTAAGCAGTGGGGGATGGGAAGAGGCGCATACGTGTCCCAGCTACTCATTCTGCTGTGAGGCCCCTCCTCGGGGAATCCTCAGTGCGATTGAGCCCCTAGTCTCTCCCCAAGGCAACCCATTCATTTATGCACCCTTTACTGGCTTTTCTTCCTTCCCTCTTTTACCTTCCCTGTTTATTTCTGCTTCCGGAGATCATCTCCTAGAAAAACTACCTGCCCTAGTCCTTACATTGGGTCTGCTTTTGGGTCAACCATCCATCCATTCCTCGGTCTTACAGTGACCTCCTAGTAGGTCCCTGTTACTGTACTGGGCATGGGGAGGAAAGGGAGAAATCAAGACAGTACAAAGCTGAGTGAGGTATTCTTTCTCTCCCAGGCATCTCTGAGTCTACACGAAACAGATAATTACCATATGACGGGACAGTGCTAGGGCAGCTAGAGACACAGGCGGGAACAATTAACTCAGGCTGGGTTGTACAGGGAGGTGAGACGGGAGGCAAGACGTGTTGGTCTTGAGGGATATGTGGGACAGGGAATGGCGCCTCACTGGAAAAGGGAAGGCCCAAAGTTGGCATAAAAGGTAAAAATTTACCTACTGTGCAAAGTACACTTTTGATACTCGAATCCCACTCAGCTTAGCCTCACTAGCAGTGTCTAAAACTTTCTTTTTCTCTCTCATTTAGCAAGACAATTTTTGTCATTTACATTCTTTCATGTTATGAGTTCAGTGATGTCTACCAAACAAACAAACAAAGCGAGGGTGAGGGTTTCCAGGTGGAGGGAGAAGGCTGGGGACATGGAGGCACAGATGTGTGTGGCAGTTGGTTAGAGTTCCAGGGTGTGGATGAGTGGAGCTGAGTGGGCAGGTGGAGGCCAGAGCATGAGACCCACTAACTGTCATGCTGGGGAGCTTGGGCCACACCCTGTGGGCTGATGGTTGTTGAGCACAGGAGTGAAGGCTCTAGAGTGATTTTTCAAAACATCTCTAGTGGATTTCTTGTAGACAACAGATAGTTGCATCTTGTTTTTTATCCACTCGGTCAGTCTGTCTTTTAATTGTTACATTTATACCTCATATTTAAAGTGATTATTGACATAGCCGGACTAATAATTATTGCATTTGTAACTATTTCTATTTGTTGTTCTTGTTCTTTGATGCTTTAAAAAAAAAAAATCTTCCCTTCTTTTTCTGCCTTCTCTGATGTTAATTGAGCATTTTATGGAATTCCATTTTTATCTGTTGTCTTGGAATATCCATTATACTTATTTTTTAATAGCTTTTAGTCTTTGCTCCAGAGTTTATGCATTTACAACTAATCCAAGTCCACTTTCAAATAACACTATCCTGCTTCACAGATAGGGCAGGTACCCTACAACAAAGTATTCTCAAGTCCTCACTCCCATTCCTTGTCACACTGCTGCCATTCATTTCACTTAGAGTGATCTTTCAGAACATAAATCTGAACCAAAGTGGACGAACTGGAGTGAGACAAAAATAATCTTGGAGTACTTCGAAATCTTGGAGGCAAGAGCCGGTATGTGGTAGATTATTTGCAAAGACAGCTAAAAATAATTCTACCCGTCTCTCTGTACCGTGCCCCGTTGTAATGTGAATTTGCCACTTCTCATTAAGAAAGGGGCGGTGTTTTTTCCTCCACCCTTGGAATATGGGCTCAGCCACACTATGCTTCGACTAGTGGGACATTAGGGAATGCGCCATAAGCAGGAACTTGAAAAGCATTTGTGTGTTGGGGCTTGGCCTCCTGTTACTGGTACATAAAATCTGAATGTCATCGCCGAGCTTAGTTCTGCTACAAAGAAACCTTGACTTCTGCATGTTCTGCATGTGATCTGGGAAGCTCATACCTGTTGCTCTTGCAGGAAAGTCCCCTCTTCCGGCCACTGGCCCCTCTGGGGCTGCAACTCGGCTGCCAGGGAGTCAGTCCCCATCCATCACCGGCTCATTAGCGACTGTGTCCGTTTTCTGGACACTGCCAGCAGACAGCCCTCCGTTCACTGGCCTTTTAATAGCATTAGGAAAACCCTGGCTCCAGTCTCCTCTGGTCCCTCGTATTCACAAACCCTCACCAACCTACCCATTTTATTAAGAAACAGCAAAGATGCAGTCCGCTTTCCACCCTCCCTCTGCTACACACTCTTTAAATAGAAAGTGGGCAGGAGCCAGAAGATTGATGACTGATGATTTGGAATGCAGGAGAGAGTCCAGAGGAGCACGGAGGCGTCCTTGGAGTTCAGACCAGCGGAAGTGGGTCCGGCCTGGTGCGAGGCCGCTCAGCAGGTACAGCCTCCATCACTCACGCTCAGTCAGATGCGCCGCCCTCTGCCCCCAGCTCTGTCCCTCTGCTCCTTCCCGTAAGCTGCTGGCAGCAGCAGCACTTAATCACCACATTGCCGTGTATAAAAATTTAAGGAGTCTGCTGCCTCGAAGAAATGAATCCCAGACCATTTTAAAATACTTCCTCCCCTACTTTTGTTCTTTCTTTCTTCTGTCTCACCAACACTTATTTCACCGAGGGAGTGGGGGGCTATTTGGGGGAACATGCTCTGAATTAAGCTTTAACAGGGCATGGGTATGGCTCGGCGTGCTCCAGAGAGGGGACAGTTGTAACTGCCCTGTCATGAAAGCCCACCTCGCCCGTTTGAGGAGCATGTGCAGCTGCCTACTTGAAGGGTCTCGGGCCCCTCAAAGGTGCTCTGCAATCCTGGACCGGACTGCCATGGTTTTGCCCAGCGTGCTTGGGGAGTGGCAAGCAGGCTTCCTTGGAAAGGCAGGGGGTGAAAAGAGCCTGGTTCCTGTCTCGCCCACTCAGCCAGGCCTGCCACGGCGTCGGAGCCTCTAGATTCCCAGGGACGAAGGGCTTTGTCCAGTTTAGCCTGCGCAGCTCAGTCTCACGGCAGGCGAGACTGGTCTGATCCCTCCCTCAGAGCAGCTAATGTGGCAGCGAGCTGGCGAGGGGATAGGCAGGGAGCCAGGTAACCAGGTCTTCATTAGTGATAGCAATAGCCAATGGCCACAGGAAGCCGACCAGGAGGCCGCGTGGCATGGCCTTGGTGCATGAGCTCACTGAGGCTCAGCTTGCTTATCTGTAAAACGAAGATTGTTATCAGGCTTAAAGGGAATAGTAAAAGAAAGTGACTGTCATACAAACAGCCAAAGAAAGCAGAAAGAGTTGATTCTGTTGTTATTATGCTTATAATAAAATTATTATTATTGTTATTAATGCTGGAAACACCAAATCAGAATGGGGCAAGGGTGTAAGCGTGAGCCCACAAGCAACTGTTCAGAGCCAGGGACACAGGGGCCGGGGGGCCAGCTGGGGACAGGGCCCTCTCCCATGCAGGAATCCCATCCCCAGACTCCTGGCAAGTGCGCGGTCATCTGCCTCAGTTTACTTGCACACGTATTTGGCTGTGGGTGGCTGGCCGTGTCCACCTCCTGGGCACAGAGTCAACACATGACCCTGAGGTCATAGATGACCTTGGCAGTTCCCCAAAAGGTCTCTCTCCACCCGGGTCTATTGTCAGAGTGTACAGTCTCTTGTGTTTACAGGGCGGAGCTTTTGCTCTCTGAGCACAACTACGCACAGCACCATAATCAAGAAAAACCAATAAGCCGAATCAAACAGCCATTCCCAGAACTGCTGGGGCAGAAGGAGGCACAGGCTCCACTCATTAACAAAACCAGTCCTGGTTATTATCTTTAATACATGGACTGAATCTTATTGTATTTTAATCGACTCCACTCACTTTTAGTGGGCCTAGGATTTGATTCAGAAACCAGGTCAACTTCAGGATTGCAATTTGTTGACAAGGTATTGATTTTTTTTTTTTTTTAAATGCTCCTATATTCTTGTTGCAGTACTGTGGAAGGAACATTGGGTCTAAAAGCCTAGGGACCCAAGTTCACATTCTAATTTTGCCACTATCTGGGTACCCATAGGGAAGCCACCCAGAGGTATCTTAGTTTGGATTCCCTCCAAAGCAGACCCTGAAACAGGGACCTGGGTGCAGAGAGTTTATCTGGGTAAGGGAGTGGGAGAGGGAGACAGGGACGGAGAAAATACCAGAATGGGTGTGGTAACTACGGGAAACTGGGCTCAGCTCTTCCAGGTCCTGTCTGAGAAGCCACACTGAATACACTCAGGACCGTCCCGCCACAGGCTAGGGACGGGGAGCACACATCCGCTGGCTCTCGGCCCCCTCTTTTGAGGGCTGCTCTAGGTACATTAACGCCTCCAGACTTCAGTTGTGCTGCTTGTGGCACAGCAAACTCTCAAGGTGCGGGAGGAAGTTGCAGGTAGAGAAGGAGGCACGTGGACACTGGAGGTGGCAGCTGTCGTGCAGTAACTGTCCTCTGCAGCTGCAGGTGAGCTCAGGTGGGCTCAGGGGACATGGGGTGGGTGCCATCTGTTGCCAGGGTGAGCCCCCTGTATGGGGTAGGGACATGGGACTGGGTGGAATACTATGTTATTGCTTAAAACATACAGCAGATGGGATCAAACCCATGTCCTCCGTGTAAACTTAGCCACCTGTGGCTCCACATCCTCACCTGTGAGGTGATTGGCAAGGTTGCTGCAGAGGCAGCTGGTTGGACCCAACATCACTTTCCCCTTCGTCCTCAGGAAAAGGATTTCCAACTGGGCACATGGTCACACGGGAAACAGAAAACATTTCCTGGCCTCTCCTGAAGATGGGCATGGCCATGGCATTCAGAGCAGGCCAGGGGCATGTAATTGGAATAGTGGCCTGGCGATTTCGAGGAATCTTCCTTTAAAAGAGCTGGCACTGCCCTTTGCCCCCTCCTCCCTTTCTCTTGGTCCCTTCTTCCATCTTACAGCTGGGATAGGGTGTGAGAGTCACCAGCTTGGACCAGGAAGGGAGGACCCCACCAGGTGGCACGGCAGGGAGCTGGAAGGAGCCTGGGCCTGCAGACTCTGTGGCAACGCTTGTCCCTTGGCCTCCAGCTGGAAGCTCCAGCCTTTACCTTTCATCTCGTCTAAGCCACGATGTTTTGAGTCTCTTCTTACTAACAGACTAACTTAATCTTAATGGATATAATCCCTCACAGATCTAATTTTTTCCCCTGAATTCAGTGTTTATTTTCTTTAAAAATGACTGGGGAGGCAGAGTGTGGTGGCTCACACCTGTAGTCCTGGCGCTTTGGAAGGCCGAGGTGGGAGGATTGCTTAAGGCCAGGAGTTCGAGACCCTGTCTCTATAAAAAGTTTTTTAAAATTAGCTGGGCGTGGTCGTACATGCCTGTAGTCCCAGCTACGGGGGAGACTGAGGCAGGAGAATTGCTTGAGCCCAGGAGTTTGAGGTTGCAGTGAGCTATGATCATGCCACTGCATTCCAGTCTGGGCAACAGAGTGTTTCTTAATAAATAAACAAACAAACAAATAAATAAAAATAACCAGAGAACAAGACCAGGGATCCTTGCTGGTCTCCCCTGCCCCTGTTCAGGGGGCTGCGGCCCCTTCCCAGGCATGGCCAGGTTTCCCTGAGGTCCCCGCCTGCCTTCTCCAAGACCTGAACTCCAGTGGCTGCAGCTCCACTGTCGCTGTAGCTACCGACCCCCACACACCACTGCTGTTTGGAGGGATCATTATCTCTGTGCCCCACATGCTGCTGAGACCACCTTGTCCTCTGAGCTCCAGGTAGTTGCTGCATGTTCCCCTAGACCACCTCAGTGTCCACGTGCTGCCCAGGGACAGTCCCCTCATGCAACAGCTGCTCCCTCCGATGCCTGCATTCTCCTCCTCCTCTCACGGGGCTTTCTTTTCTTTTTTGAGACAGAGTCTTACTCTGTTGCCCAGGGCTAGAGTGCCGTGGCATCAGCCTAGCTCACAGCAACCTCAAACTCCTGGGCTCAAGCAATCCTCCTGCCTCAGCCTCCCAGGTAGCTGGGACTACAGGCATGTGCCATCGTGCTCGGCTAATTTTTTCTATATATTTTTAGCTGTCCAGCTAATTTCTTTCTATTTTTTTTAGTAGAGACAGGGTCTCGCTCTTGCTCAGGCTGGTCTCTAACTCCTGAGCTCAAACGATCTGCCCACCTCGGCCTCCCAGGTGCTAGGATTACAGGTGTGAGCCACCGCGCCCGGCCTCTCCGGGGGCTTTCTCTGGCACCACAGGAGCTTGCTCCTCCTGGGCGCCTGCATCCATGGGGACAGCTCTCATGTGAACGGGGAGGTCTGCAGAGAAACATCCAGCTTTCTGGATCCCCTGCAGGACAGTTCTGAGGTGCGTTCTGCACCATTCCTCAGAGGGTACCTTGCAGGGTGGAGCCCTAGTTGCCCACAGTGGAGCCCCACTCACTAACACACACCGATCACCTCCCCAAATAACACACGTGCACCCAAGGCCTCATCTCAGAGGCTGCTTTTGGGTGGACTGGATTCGCACCCACTCTACACCCTAGAGAGGTCCTAAGTCCTCTTCAGAAACACCCCTGGGCCCTCAGATCTCTGTTCTTGGCTCATCCATCCGGACTCACTGTGCTTATTTGTCCTCACGTCAGCCTGGTTACAGGACACGCCCCTTCATAGGTTTCCAAAGAGATACTCTCCCACCAACCTCTTCTCGTGTTCTGTGGACTTCACCGAAGATTTCTGGATGATAGGATCTCACACCCTTGCCATCTCTCTGGCTTCCTGGCTTCCTGTCATCTCTGCACCTACAGCCCCTGCCCCCGGGGTGCCCAGGAGCCCTCTCGTCCCCTGCTCCTCCCTGCAGGGCAGCCCAGCCCGGACCGCGCTGCCTCCAGACCTGAGGATCCAAACCAAGCTATAAAGTCGCTGGCAGCACAAGGGACCCTCCATCAAACAGCCCCACTGTCCTCAGAAGAAGGTGGGTTTTGCCCTGTCCTTTGTGTTTCCCCAGGCCCCGGGGCTGGTGAGTGGGTGGGACGCTATCAGGGCCACCACATCCCCTCAGCACTCACCTTTCCACACTGAAAAATGCTTAGGCCCCCCTGAACTTTCAGTCTAAGGGCTCCCCCACCCCTCCAAGGACACAGGGCAAGCTGAAGTGCTCAGCTGATGATGGAAGGGTGTTGGTGGATAGATCCCACTCTGGGGCCTCAGGCTGGGAATGGGGGTGACTCTGCACCTTGTTTCCCACAGTGGTAGCTGCTTTGCGACTCACCCCGTACCTCCTCCCTCTCCTACTTCCCCAGCCCCGACTGATACTTCTTGGGGTCATCTCCTAATGCAACCACCTATATCCAACTCCTTGTCCTGTGTTCTGTGTCTGGGGCCTCAAACAAGAGAAAGGCAGAGCTGGAATCTGAACCTGTAGCTGGCTGGCCCCCAAATCATGCTCTTTCCAACACACTATGCATGGCCTTGACCAGGTCTTGCAGACATTTCCACCTGTCACCTGGTCCCCAGTGTGTCCTGACACTCATGAAGCTGTCCTGTTCCTGACTAGGCTGTGCCCCTTTTCCCAGGGCTCTATCTAGTTTCCAGTCACCCCCACCCCCCGCAACTTTGTGGCCTTGCTTGGAGACCACACGCTGAGCTGGGAGCCCAGTCCCTGAGACCGTGGGAAACCCTCCCGATGCCAAGACCGAGGGGATGTAATTATCCATGGCTGTGGTTTGCCTGTGGCCTGGAGTTTTCTAAGCTCTTTGTGACTGTTTAGATGTAACCTGCCCAACATTTCTGTGATGTGGATGTAGGAAATCGCCTCTTTGTTTTCTCAGCCCCCTCCTCAATGCCTGTGAAATGGGCCACCCTGGCCCAGTTTATAATCTGGAAGGCTCATCTGTCTGCGGTTATGCAACCTGCCCTCCCCACCGCCTCCCCCACAAGAAAAAGGTATCAAAATTCGAACTCAATGTTTCTGAGAAGAGGAGTTGATCATATTTTTGGTGGGCCCTGTGAGGGTCACCAGCATAGCCAAGGGTACATAAATCAGGGACACCCTGCCACCATGTGTTTGGCTGTGTACAGCCCCTCCCAGAGCTGACTCTGCCATGAGACACTTCTATACCTTCTCTGTCCCTCATAGAATGGGAGTCTGTTCCTGGGGTCTGTGTCTGGGGGATCCGGAGGAGCTGGGGAAGGTGAAGGTGTGTGGAGGTATCAGTGGTGATGAGGGACAAACAAAGGGCCGGACTCAAAGGTGACCTTGGGCAGCACAGCCTTCCTGTGGGCTTTGCCCAGCAAATCCAGCTGAAGCTTTACCACGTGTTCGTTAAGCTCCTCCCACTTGTCAGCTGGTCCCAGGGAGGAGGGCGCCAGTCACCCGGGGCTCCTGGAGGACAGAGTCTTAGTACTGCCCGCTCCACAAGTGAGGAGCGTGGAGAACTTAGAGGCGAGCCTCGGTGGGAGGCCAAGGGCTACTCGCTATTTGAGGAATGAGATGCTGTTTCCTAACTGGATACAAGAAAACACCAGGCGGCTTAGCTGGCAGGGAGCAGAGTGCACCGCAGGGCACTTTAGGTGGGATGACTACTGGATATACAAATATAATAAAAATACAATACAGTCTAGTTAGAATGCCTCATGTTTGGCCACCACTGTCTGACAAGAGATTACGTTAGAAAGAGGATTCTGGGTGCCTGTAAATTCATACTTGCTGGGAATTTAATGGGTTCCTTAGTTTTTCTAAAGCTTTCTGAAACATCACATCCTATATTCACTTACAGGGCTGTCTCGTTAGTGGTAGATGTTCCACATATAAGGGAGATGAAGAAGCTACCTTGGCCCCCATCTCTTCTGCCCCAATAGATCGTCCTCTTACATTGTTGGGTACGTTACATTGCTGTTGATAATGTAGGCAGTTAAAAAATAAATCTTTTCCTGGTGGGAATGTAAAATGGCATTGCTGCTGTGGAAAACAGCTTGGCGGCTCCTCAAAAAGTTAAACATAGAATTACCAGGTAACCCAGCAACTCCGCTCCTGGGTATATAACCAAAAGAATTGAAAACAGGGACCTTAACAGATACTTGTACACCAATGTTCATAGCAGCGTTATTCACAAAAGTCAAAAGGTAGAAACAAAGCAAATGGTCACAGATGAAATGGATAAACGAAGTGTGGTATATTGCACATACGATGGAATATTATTCAGATTTAAAAAGGAATAAAGTTCTAATCTAAAATGCGGCTAAGCCTCGAAAGTATTATGCTAAGTGAAATAAACCAGACACAAACAGGCAAATACTGTATAATTTCACTTACACGAAATACCTAAATAGTCAAATTCGTAGAGAGGGAAAGAAGAGCAGTGACTGCAAGGGGTTGGGAGGAGGTGACGGGATGTTATCCTTTGGGGTGATGAAAGGTTCTGGAGATGGTGGTGGTGATGGTTGCACAGCAATGTGAATGCCACCTGGTTAACATGGCAAGTTTTATGTTATGCATATTTACCACAACAAAAAGGGTAAAAAAAGTCATTCAGTGAGAGTGTGTTGCCTACTTTCATTTTGTGTATAAAAATCCTTTTCTTTACTCACTTTAGTTTCTTCAGATGCATTGCTAAAAAACATTAATAATCCTCTGTTTTGGGTCCAGGAGGGCCACTTTGCCAAGTAGGAATGTTCACTCACCGTGTGGTTTCAGTATTTTGAACTGATAATGAGCTTTTCCTGGGTGATGTTATGTGTGTCTGTGTGCACGCATATGTAGGTACTTCGGGTTCCTGATGACTAGTTCTTTATTCTGTCAATGATCTGCCTTCCTGGAAAAAAAAAAAAAAGATTGGAAGATGCTGACAATGACTGCAAAGATTGCCTAGGCATTTCGGGTAGCAAATGGCTCATTAAAAAACTGAAAAAAGCAGAAAAGGCACTTGGATGAGTAAGGTGTATACATGAGTCAGAAGCATGAGAAATAAATGCGTCTGCAATCTAGGTGGGTTTAAAAATTAAGGGGAAATGGTACTTAGCAAAGTTATTTGTGGTTTTGCAAAAACTCAGATCAAGAACAATAGAAAAATTGTTCCAGATGTTCAGCAAAACTTGGGACAGAGCCAGATCCACCCAACCCAGTGCAGTCTGTGAAAGGGAGAGGGAAAGGGAAAGAAAGGAGGGAGAAAAGGAAGTGCAAGAGGGTGGTGGGGGAGCTTCTGGTGTATATATTTAACTGCAAAACTAAGTACACATGTTGAAGATGCCAAGTTCACTGAGCCTGGTAAATGAGGAACGCCAGGGCAACCTGAGGATCTGAATTTAAAATTAGAGGTTTAAATTAGCTCTAGTGTTGAACACTCGGGGATCTTTCCTGCCATGGGAATTCAGGGTTAGAAAGATTCCTGTAGGGTATATTGGATTCTTCCTCTTTAATTGCACTTGGGTTTCTTTATGTTGTTCTTTGTATTTTGGCATTGTTTTGCGAATTGAAAATCTTGTCATGTTAACTTATTTATAAGCTAACAGAGGCCGAAAACGCACAGATTTTTTTTATTACTGATGAGCCACAGTGATTAATTTGCTGCCGAGTGCTGGAGTTCACACGAGAATGCTCCTGGTGGTTGTTAGTAGTCTCCATGAGATTGGGTTAAATCAGCTCCTCATTGTCCTGTGCGACAGCGGTCCCCAGCCTTTTTGGCACCAGGGACTGGTTCCATGGAAGACAATTTTTCCAGGGACTGGGGGGCGGGGGATGTTTTGGGATGATTCAAGCGCTTTACATTTATTGTGTAGTAAAACCTCTCTGTTAATGATAATCTGTATTGCAGCTGTTCCCCAGTGCTAGTATCACCCCCTCAGCTCCACCTCAGATCATGAGGCATTAGATTCTCATAAGGAGCGTGCAACCTAGATCCCTCACATGCGCGGTTTACAGTGGGATTCACGCTCCTATGAGAATCTAATGCCGCTGCTCATCTGACAGGAGGCGGAGCTTATGCAGTGATGTGAGCGACGGGGAGTGGCTGTAAATACAGATGAAGCTTCACTTACTCGCTCCTCACCTCCTGCTGTGTGGCCTGGCTCCTAACAGGCCACAGACTGGTACCAGTCCACAGCCCAGGGTTGGGGACCATAGCTGTACAACATGTCCAGAAATAACATGGCTGTTACCTGTAAGCCACCCAGATAAATTTAAATTAAAACAACCAAAAACTACTCCCAAGGAGTACAAAAACCAGCATCATCTCTCCGATGCTAAGATTGCTCACAATGCCAGATCAACAGCATAGTTCATTCCGAACACATTTATTGAGCACTCACTGTGTGCTATCCTTGTGCTGAGTGCTAGCCAGGGAAGACTCCAGCCTTTGATGAACTCACAGTCCAGTGGGGACCAACAGGCTATAAACAATCAATTGTGATATCATGTCTGAAGTGTTATAACAGAAGATTGTCACAGTGCTGAAGGAACCCAGAAGAACTGGTGAATGGTTTTCTGTTTGGGTGCCTTTGTATGTGGGTACATGTGTGAGCACGTATGTATGTGTGAGAGTGTGTGTGTGTGTGTGTGTGTGTGAGAACAGAGAATGCTCCACAGCAAGACATGTGTCCTCCGTGTTGAAAAATCAGTAGAGGCCGGGCGCGGTGGCTCACGCCTGTAATCCTAGCACTCTGGGAGGCCGAGGTGGGCGGATCGTTTGAGCTCAGGAGTTCGAGACCAGCCTGAGCAAGAGCGAGACCCCATCTCTACTAAAAATAGAAAGAAATTATATGGACAGCTAAAAATATATATAGAAAAAATTAGCTGGGCATGGTGGTGCATGCCTGTAGTCCCAGCTACTCGGGAGGCTGAGACAGGAGGATCGCTCAAGCTCAGGAGTTTGAGGTTGCTGTGAGCTAGGCTGATGCCACGGCACTCACTCTAGCCTGGGCAACAGAGTGAGACTCTGTCTCAAAAAAAAAAAAAAAAAAAAAAAGAAAAATCAGTAGAATTTCAAAAAGCAAAGGCAGGGGCAATTCCAGATAGAGGGTATGTGTAAACAAAATACATTGTGATCAAGGCAAAAAGTAGTTTTTGTGAAAGAAACAAGGTTGATTAGGGGGGAAAAAAGCAGCTTATCTTCTTCTTTCACTTCCCCTGTTTCTTCCCTTCTTTTACTATTTTTTCCTTCCCTTCCTGCACAATTCCGTCCTAACCATCACCTGGGGTGGAGAGAGGTAGACCTCCATTCCAGGGGGGGCTGAGACAGCACAGAGAGGAGTGCCAAGGCCCAAGCCAGTGGGGAGGGCACCCGCGTGGGGGAGAGGTCAGGGACCTGGCGTGGGGTGACGGCATCCAGAGGGGACTGCCAGAATGAGAAAGGCATCTCCCAGAAGGGCACCCTGTATGGGGTGTCAGAGCCCAAGGAAGTTGAGGAGGGTGTCCATTCAATGGCAGAACAAGTACCACGAAGGAGACAACACTTGATTTAAAAATCAAACAAATAAACACAGGGTTATATGTATTGGCCAAGTTCATTTATTCATGCCACAAAAAGGCAGGGAGCACACACCGAGTTCCAGATCCTGGGATGGGGTGCAGAGGTGAGTGAGGTGGGCACAGTGTCCACCCTCACGGGGCTTAGGGTCTGCCGAGGGGACACACTGCTCAAGAATGAGGAGGAAGGAAACTAATGTGCTTTGCAAAAATCTGGGTCTCGTAACACACATGGGCCACAAATAAAACCAATGAAAATGACAATGATTCTTATTGCAAGTGTGAGCAGAGCAGAGCAGCCCATTTCCCCAAAGGGATCACAGTGGGTCAAGGTTAGAAACGCTTGTCTAGATTTACCAACATTTAAGCAATCTCTTTGCTCCTCAATGGTTCCTCCATCCCGCCATTTCCGATTCACTCTTTCTCCTGCTGAAAGGACGTATCTCTGATTTTGCTGGCATTCGATGTAATAGTTTAGCTGGGATAGAATTGTGGCTGGAGAGTTGTTTTCCATCAGCATTTTTAAGGTATTTGTTTGTCTTTGGGAGTCTATAATTGTTCTTAGGAAGCCTGCTTCCAAAGGAACAGCCATCACATTGATAGTCATCTTTCTTTTATCTCTAATGGCTTTTAAGATATTCTATTTCTATTTGATGTACTCTGTTTCATCACTTTGTAACAGATGTGAATTTGTTTTCATTTAACCTAGTTGAGATATGAATTTCTCCTTAAATCTAAGAACTCATGCCCTTTTATTTATTTATTTATTTTAGAGACAGGGTCTCACCCTGTCACCGAGGCTGGGGTGCCATCATCATAGCTCGCTGCAACCACAAACTCCTGGGCTCAAGTGATCCTCCTGCCTCAGCCTCCTGAGTAGCTAGGACTACAGGTGTGTGCCACAATGCCAGGATAATTAAAAAAATTTTTTGTAGAGATTGGGTCTTGCTATGTTGCCCAGGCTAGTCTGGAACACTGGCCCTCAAGAGATCCTCCTGCCTCAGCTTCCCAAAGTGTTGGGAATACAGGCTTGAGCCACTGCCCCGGGCCTAATTCTTTATCTCTTTGAATATGATTCTTCCCCAATCTCTCTGTATTCTTCTTCTGGAAGATATGTTGGTTCTACTCACCCTTTTGTTCATATCTCTTAATTTTTCTTTCATATCTTTTTGGTTTTTTTTCTTTTTTTGAGACAGGGTCTCACTCTGTCACTTGGGCTAGAGTATGCTGGCAACACCTAGGTCACTGTAACCTCAAAATCCCGGGCTCAAGTGATCCTCCTGCCTCAGGCTCCCAAGTAGCTGGGACTGCAAACTCTTGCTACCACACCCGGATAATTTTTTCTTTTTTGTAGAGACAGGATCTCACTGTTGCTCAGGCTGGTCTCAAACTCCTGGGCTCAAGTGATCCTCCCGCCTCGGCCTCTCAAAGTGCTAGGATTACAGGCATGAGCCACCGTGCCTGGCTTTCTTTCTTTTTTTAATCTCTTTATCTCTGTGCAATCTCTGGGTAATTACCTCAGCTTTATCTTTCTATTAATTCTTTCTTCCCCTATATCAACTTGTCCATTGAGTTTTTAAAAATATATTTTTATTGAGAGGTAATTTACATATGATAAAATTCACCATTTAAAAGTACACAATTTAGTGGTTTCCAGTATATTTATAAAGTTGCCCAACCATCACCACTATCTAATTCTAGAACATTGTTATTACCTCCCAAAAGAAACCCTGTACCTGTTAGGAGTCACTCCGCCTTGCTCCTCCCCCATACTCTGGCAAACATTAGTCTACTTTCTGTCCCCTATTTGATATATAATTTGCAAAAATAGTCTCTCATTCTGAGGTTGTCTTTTCAATTTTTTGATGGTGTTCTTTCAAGAAGAAAATGTTTTAATTTTGATGAAGTCAAATCAATCTGTTTTTCTTTGATTGCTTGTGCTTGAGGTGTCATAGCCAAGAAGTATTAATAATAGCCTAGTCCAAGGACATGAAGATTTATACCCATGTTTTCTTCTTAAAGTTTATAGTTTTAGCTCTTAGATTTATTTTGGGTTAATTTTTGTGTATGATAAGGGTCCAAAGTCACTCTTTTGCATGTGGATGTCCAGTTGTCCCAGCACCATTTGTTGAAAAGACTATTCTTTCCCCCGTTGAATTGTCTTGGCACCTTTGCATAAAATCAGTTGACTGAAAATTTAAGGGTTTATTTCTGGACTCTTCATTCTGTTCCGTCGAGCTGTGTCTGTCCTTCTGCCAATGCCAACCACACTGTCCTGATTACTGTAGCTTTGTAGTAAGTTTTGAAATGAGGAACTAGGAGCCTCCCACCAGCAGGACTAGTAAGATCGTCACTTCTCTCCTGTCTGGTGAAGCCAAGCAAAGGCACAAAGACCCCTCCCGGCAGAGACTCCCATAAAGGCTTCCTTCCTGGCATATAATGAAAAACAACAGGTACTGAGTTAGGCCAGCCTACTTAACATCATCTCATTTAATCCCGACAACAACTCTACGATGTAGGTATTATTTTTATGATTTCCATTTTACAGATGAAGAAATGGGATATGCCAAATTCGTTCCAATTGCCCCTCCGAACTTACATTCCAGCCTTCGCAGTGCCCTCTGCGACGGGGGGTGGCCAGTGTTTTCTGCCCCCACCCCCCACCACCCCCAGGCTCTTTTCCGTGTGGTTTCTGGTTGGGTTTGGCAGGGGAGCCCCCACAGGGGATCAGAGGGTGGGAGGCCAGGCTTTTATTCCTTGGCCCTCTCTCAGTGAGGGTGCCTCCAGCTGGCCTTGCCCCTTCCAGAAAGTCATGACTCCTCAGAGCAGCTTGCTCTACCCAACTCACTCTCCTTTTGGGTTCTGGCGACCTCACCTGTCCTGGGCCCGTCCATGGCTCCTGGGGATTGTGGCTTCCCTCAAGTGGGCTGGTGGGTCTCAGAGCTCTAAGCAAACCCCTCTGAGTGTCATCGGTTCAGCAGGCTCAGGAAGATGCACTCTTGAGGGAGGCCTCGGGGAAGATCCACCTGAAGTGCCAATTTCTAGAAGCACTTACTCCGAGGTCCTTTGCCAAGCCATTTAATATTAATGGTAGGAGTAGGTAAAGCAACTCCTAGGAGTGAAGCTTGGGAGAACATAATGGAACTTTCAGAGACAAAGTGCAAGCCCGAGGAGCTTTACGTTAGACTCTGCTGTGAAAGGCCGATTGGACGCTGCCAAATTTGGAAAACCATTTAGAGTCTTTCAAAGCCAACCGAGAAAGAGGGAGAGTCATAAGTTAAATGTCAAGAAGCTAGAAATGTAGCTTCTAGCAGATGAGCCCATTAGCAATACTACTGAGACTCGCAGGTTTTGAGAACCTTGCGGGTGATTTTCAAATTATTACTATCTGGGCAGGATCCAAGTATCTGTTTGGAGACATGCTTTGTGGAGAAGGGAGGCAACACCAATGCTGGAAAATTATTGCTGCCATCTCGTCCTCTTTCTCCCGAGTGTTTCAGTCTGCCTCCCACATCAACACAGCACGGACACTCCACCTTACAGAGGTTTGAAAATCAGCTGTTTTGCTGTATTTAGGAAAAAGGCTCAGACCTGCTGAAAAGTTGCAAGAATGTTTCACTGGACTCCAACATGTTTTTCTCATGGAGCCACCCATTGTTCACAGTTTGCCATGTGAGGCTTTCTGTCTCTCTCTTTCTCTTTCAGCACATAAGGTTGAGTCATATGAAATATATGCATTATTATCTTTCACATTTATGTACTTTTTATTTATACATACTTATCGTATATTTTTATTTTTAATATTTATCATTATTATTCACACTTATTTCTATTTTATTTTTGCAGAACATTTTAAAGTAAATTGTAGAAACCCAGACCTTAAGACCCTAAATGTTTTTTATGTATCTACTAAGAAAAAGGATATTCTCTTACATAATCACAATTCAAGGATAAAATTTGAGAAATTTAACATTTCTATGATACTATTATTTCCTATACAGCCCATATTCAGATTTTGTTAATTGCTCCAATATCATCCTTTATAGCAAAGTTTATTCCTCCCAATCCAGGAGCCGACCCCGCATCACACCCGGCACTCAGAGGTCAAGCTCAAAGCCTTTTGGTCGGTACAAGGGTTATGTGGTATTTAGAGTGGACTCAGGTCTTGGCTTATTGTTCTTGATGGCAGGGGAGCAGTTGTTTCCTGCCAGATAAAAAAAAGCTCCCAATGTGCCTGAGATGAGATGTACCATATGCCTAAGAACTTAGAAAAATCCAAGAGTTCTGGGCAGCTCTGGAGAAGCCGTGGAGGGGCCAAGCCAAAAACACTGGGAGGGAAGATCCCCACTCTGGGTCCCCTTCCCTTGGGTGGGGTGAATTCTCTGGGGAATTTTAGAGGCTCTTCCCAGGGTTACACATTCTCTTTTGGGGAGTCCTTACCCAAGTCTGCATTCCTCTGGCTTTGGAATCCGAGAGGTGTACGGCCCAGCCCTGCTCTCCCCTGCTCTCCCTGGCTAAACAACGGTGTGTTGTTAGTCCCGGACTATGACATGGAGACAACTAAAGTCTACCTTGCTAGTTCATAAGGATTCAAGATAGTGTCCATAAAATCCTGGAACACACAGGCTCTCGGTAAAAATGAAAAATACAATTTATTTTTTCATAAAAATGAAAAATACAATTTATTTTTTCTTAAAAATAAATGTTTGTGTTTCTTTTTTCTTAAAAAAATAAATATAAATTGGAAATATCAGCTTACCTGACCTCATGAGTGTGTATGTATGTGTATATATTCATATAAAGGTAAATATGTACATATGGTATATATTTATATATACATGATATGTGTATATCTAACTGTCAATTGATTGAATGATCTATCATCTACCTATAGGTATGATTTCCTGACCCTTTCTGTGCATTATAGAGACAGAAAAGAAGAGGCAATAGCAGACACTGCTAATTGGATAACCCAACATCAGTTGCAATCCTCTTCTCCCACACCAGTCTCTAGTATAGAGGTGATAGAATCTGAATACTTTACAGCTTTAAAGGGACTTTCAGCTACAGAGGACCACATGACACAGTTCTGGTAAATAGCATAAAGTAGGAGGCTCTCAGAAGTATTGGGAAGGAAATAGATTTTCCTGCTGAAAGGACAAATGCTGCTTGTACTGCCCCTTCCTTCTGCCTTTCTTTGGATGTACGTGTGATCTCTGGAGCTGTGGCAGCTATATTGTGCCCATAAGGGAAACCTTTTTTAAACCAAGAGGGGAAAGCTAACCTGCTAAGGATGGCAAAATAGAAAGACAGAAGCTAGTTCCACAATGGCCTTGTTGAGCAGCTGAACTGATTATTACAATCATCTGCCTCAGATCTTCTTGTTATACAAGAAAAAATTAATTGTGTAATATCTGCAGTACACTAAACAATATATATTTGGCCTTTTCCCTAGTTCCTGGCACATAGCTCCTAAAACCCTTGGACTTTGCAGAGTAAATCTTTTGTATGCTAATGAGATTACTGGTGGCTGGGGGGGCCCCTAGGTAACTTCAGGCCTGGAGCTGATTATCAGAAAGACCAAGGCGTAGTAAGAGGGTTCAGACTTTCAGCTTCCTCCACACTCCAACTGCCACCTCCATGGAGGGGAGAGGGGCTGGAGATTGAGCCAATGACTAATGGCCAATGATTTAATCCATCCTGCCTATGTAACGAAGCCTCCATTAAAAAAAAACCCCTAAACAATGGGGTTCAGGGAGCTTCCAGGTTGGTGAAAACACGGTGCTGGGAGGGTGGTGCACGCAGAGAGGGCATGGGGGCTCTGCACCCTTCCTCCATACCCTGCCCTGTGCAGCTCATCCATTTGGCTGCTTCTCAGTTTATAATAAATCTTTACAATAAACCAGAAATAGTAAGTAAAATGTTTCTCTGAGTTTTCTGAGTCCTTCTAGCAAATTATAAAACCTGGAGGGATTGTGTGGTAATCCCCAATGTGTAGCCAAGTTGGACAGAAGTGTGGGCACCCTGGGGACCCTATACTTGTGACTGGCATCTGAAACAAGGGTAGTCTTGTGGGATGAGCCCTTAAACCTGTGGAGTCTGACGTTAACTCTGGGTAGTTAGAGCCAGAACTGAATTGAATTATAGGACACCCAGCTGGTGCCCAGAGAGTTGGAGAATTGGTTGGTGTGGAGAACAACCCACACATTTGGTGTCAGAAGTGTTGTGAATAAAAACAGCTCATTATCTAATAAACCCCCTGTAAATTGGGCTTTCTATATAGTCTGAAAGCATTCCTAACAGATAGAAGCATAACTCTGGGAGACATTTCCAAGGGAGATGAAGTCTGAAATCACTGAAGTTTGTTAGTTCCATTTATATCCGGAGGTGGAGAAAAGATAACTAGTTTAGTTTAAGAGATGTTAAAATTGTCACCACTTTTTTGAGTACTTGCCATGTGCTTTACCACATGCTATCTTATTTAATCCTCAGGCCAGCCCTACGAGCTCAGGTGAGGACGGGGACTTTGCCTGAGCAGAGGGTCGCTGGCCTAGCGCGGTCGTGCTCTGCTTCCTCCGGCGCACGGCCAGGAAGGCTCCTGCGGGAACAGAGAAGGGGCCAGGCCGGCAGAGGCTGGGTGTTGGCCTGGAGCTTTGTCTTAAATGTAGCAGAGGACAGGGAGGCAGGAGGGCAGTCAGGAACATCCACGGTCAGGGAACCCCGGGGGACCTCTGAGTGGCCACGAGGTCACTGGGGACCCTAGAGAGAAGGCCACAGGCAGTGGATGCCGCGGGGTTAGGCGGTCTGGGTGTGGGTGCTGAGGGGGTTCGCCCCCCTGGGGCCCCACTTTGACAAAGCACTGGGCTAGTTGCTCTTCAGGGACGGTTAATTTTCACATTCAATGAGTCTGCACTTCCCCCAGGATGCAGGAAGTGAAAACCTCTGCTTCTGCATGTCTGGTGATGAGGAAAGAGAGAGAATGACACGGGAAGGGATGAAAGGAGAGAGGCACGTGGCAGGGAGAGGGGTTGGCTGTCTGTGGGTAGCGGGACAGAAGACAGCAGTGGCCTTGGCTGTCTGGTGCAGTCCAGGGGTAGGCGGAGATGGAGGTGTGCCGCCAGGGCTCCTAGAGAGGTGCGGCGGTGGACACTGAGGCATTGTCATTTCCACAACCAGCCAGAAAAAACAGGAAGCTCGTGTTTTCAACTCCTTGCTCGGCAGTTGCCGTGCTGAGTTACAGAATCTCATGGTGTTCTGCTTTTTGCTTTTGTATTTGTATCTGGGTTTCCTCTTCCTTGTTTGTCCAGCTAGAGTGTCAGTCCACTCCTTAACTCCTTCTCAGCCTCCGGGATGGGGCCCGGCACGTGGTGAGCTGTCAACCTGCGTACTGACTTAAAGAAAGCAGATTTGGGTTGAGGTTTCTGTCTTTTTATTTCTTGTTTAAACCATTGTTACTTGGCCCTTGTTAAGGCACGTGACAGCTGCATGGGAAGCTAATGGCCGTGAGATCCAAATGTACACTTCCAGCCCAGGTCTCACCTCCAAGTGCAACCCCTGCTCCCGCTGCCCCTCCGTCCTCAGTAGCTCTACCCCGTGGTTCAAAAACATCTTACAGGCAACACGCCCAGGACCAAGCGCCTGCTCTCCGCACCCTGCCCCACAAGCCTCCTTCCACATTCTGCCCAAACGACGCCAGTGCTTACCCTGGACACCTCCCTCGCACCCCACCCCCATGCCAGATTCATCGCCAGAGCCTGCTAACACTTTCCTCCTAAGTACCACTTCTCTCCAGCCCCACTGCAAGCTTCTGCCCACCCACTGGCTTTTCACACTTGGACTGCTCTAACAGTTACTTCTCATTGATATTTTTCCCCCACAATCTCTTTTAGATTCAGAAGCCCAAGGTAGTTTTCCAAACAAAAAATTGGATTATATCTCTCCTTGCTTAAAACCATTCCGTGACCTGCTGTTACCTTCCAGATAAAGACCAACATTGCAGCTGCGGCCTCAAGGATGCTTCTGGCCCTGGACCGCTGCTTCAGTGTCGACTAACTCCTTTCTGAGCCGTGCTTTTGAAGAGCCAGCTACAGTGTCTGCTTTGAGTTCCTCAAACATGCCACGCGCACTTTTTTCTAGGGGTCTTTGTTCCTGTCTAGGACGCTCTCCTCCGCCTCTCGCGCTCTCATCACCCCCATGAGTTCCTACTGTGTATTTGAACTTCACATCTCAGTTCAAAGGGCACTTTCTCAGGGGAGACTTCTCAGTCCCCAAAAGCCCCATGGAGCCCTCCTATTACGCCCTCCCATAGACGCACGGAGCTTTTCCTTTGCAGAGCTTGTCACTGTTACGGTTCTATGTTTGTGCACCTGCCTGATTAGTGTCCATCTCCCCATCTTGACTGAAAACTATTTGAGGGCAGGGACTGGGTTGGGTTATTTATTAATTTTTTTTTTTTTGAGACAGAGTCTCACTTTGTTGCCCAGGCTAGAGTGCCGTGGCGTCAGCCTAGCTCACAGCAACCTCAAACTCCTGAGCTCAAGGGATCCTCCTGTCTCAGCCTCCTGAGTAGCTGGGACTACAGGCATGCACCACCATGCCCGGCTAATTTTTTCTATATATATTTTTAGCTGTCCATATAATTTCTTTCTATTTTTAGTAGAGATGGGGTCTCGCTCTTGCTCAGGCTGGTCTCGAACTCCTGAGCTCAAACGATCCGCCCACCTCGGCCTCCCAGAGTGCTAGGATTACAGGCATGAGCCACCGCGCCCGGCCGAGGGTTGGGTTATTTTTCACTTCTAACTGAATCCCCAGTAGTCGTGTGACAAATAGTAATTGCTCAATAAACACCTTTTGAAAAAGGAAGGGATGACTGGGTGGTCAATAGTCAGAGCCTAGATTCTCTTTTGCTGCCTGGGGAAAATGCTGCCCCATTTTACATTTCTACCAGTGATGTATGAGGGTTCCAAGTTTTCCACATCCTTGTCAACACCTGCTATTTTCCACATATATGTATATGTATATATATCCATCCTGATGGATACGAAGTGGTATCTCATTGTAGCTTTGATTTGCATTTCCCTAAAGACTAACGGTGTTGAGCATCTTCTCTTGTGCTTATTGGCCATTTGTATATCTTCTTTGAAGAAATGTCTATTCAGATCCTTGGCCCACTTCTCAATTGGGTTGTTTGTCTTTTTATGGTTGAATTGTAAGGGTTCTTTATATATTCTGGATGGATATGTTTTAGATGAATATTTTAGATGAATCTTTATCTTTGCTCCCTCCTAAAACTCCCCTAAAATGACAGCAAAAGAATAAAATTAGATTCATTCTGGACAGAGAGAACAAGGAAGCAAAAAGACACAGAGAAGAGATTTCTAGAAATCTTTGGAAGCCGAAAGCATTTGGAGATGCGGTCTCTGACTTTGCACATAAAGGCAGCCTCAGCTCAAGTGCTAAGAAGGAATGAAACAACCCACCCTACAGAGATCTGGAAAATTCCAGGGCCTTCAAACACCAAAGTTGCAGAAGTTGTAGGGGAAACAGAGAGTAAAACATCAGCTTTATCTGTATACACAGTGGATGGACCCCAGGCCTTATCCTGCACCCACAGGAGACGAGAGACTTCTTATCTGGAGAAAATGATTCCCTTCAGCCATTTCAGGCTCAGGGCGCACGGGCACGGGGGAGGTGGCAGAGAGCTGTGGGGCTCCTAGCCGGCTGGAGAAATGAAAGCCTGCAAGTCTGCATCCTGAGCAGGCCCTCTGTTGTTTTCCTTACTGCCTCTACTCCAGGCAGGAAACTAGGAAACTGGAGAGTCCTTCTCTAAAGAATCTTCGAGAAGATTCAACCTCAAAGAAAAGTCCCCTCCTCTTGGCCTTGAGGGCAAAGCTAGGCTTGCATTCCACCTGATCCCCTCCCTGACACTGACCAGTCCACAAGCCCAGCCCAGGCTCAATGTGGAGAATGACACCCTGGACCCCTCCCCCGACTGCACAAATGTACATGCTCATTAAATTAATCCCCTCAGAGAGAGAAGAAAAAATATTTCAGCCAAAATCACAAGAATGTCATGGAAAAGGAGCAACAGAGAATATTAGAGCAGTCTTAAAAATTAAAAATGTAACTAACATTGTAAAACATTAAATAGCAGAGTGGCCAGGAATTGTGGAACACACCTGTAATCCTGGCACTTTGGGAAGCTGAAATGGGAGGATTGCTTGAAGCCAGGCGTTAGAGACCAACCTGGGCAATATAGTGAGACCCTGTCTCTAAAAAAAAAAGTTTAAAAATTAGCTGGGCATGATGGCGTGTGCCTGTAGTTCTAGCTGCTTGGGAGGTAGAAGCAAGAGGATCCCTTGAGCCCAGGAGTTTGAGGCTGCAGTCAGCTATAATCGAGCCATTTCAGCCTGGGCAACAGAGCAAGGCCCTGTTGAAAGAAAAAAGAAAAGAAAAGAAAGAGAAAGCAGGAGAGAAAAAATTAAATCGCAGAATTAGAAGATAAAGTAAATGAACTCTCTCAGAGAATAGAACAAAAAGTCAAAAATATGGATGGCAGGGCAGAGAAGATAAGAAAATTAGATCATCAATCCAGAATTCCAGAAAGGGAAATGAGAGAAAGAGAAAGAAGAGAATTATTAAAGAAACATTACAAGAAAAATTTCCAGACCATTTAGGCACAATAATCATCCAGTTCAGGAAATGGAAAAAAAGATCCACACCAAGGCACATCAGGAATAATAAAAAAAAAAAAGATCCTAAAGTCTTCCGGGGAGGGACACAAATGGTCCCACACAAAGGACTGGGTTGCACAATGGCATAAATTCTCAAGAGCATAAGAGAAACCAGATGACAATGGAGCCATGAATTTAAAAGTATGAGGAGAAATCATTTTGAGTCAAGGAATCCATATTTCCAAGTCACCAATCAAATATGAAAGCAAATACTTTTAGATGGACACAAGCTCAAAAAAATTTGCTTCTCAAGCAACCGGTATTGGGAAACTACTGGAGGATGTGCTTAAGCAAAACAAGGGAGAAAACAGAAAGAAAGAAAAGAGGAAGATATTAGATTCGACAGCCCAGAAGGGTCACGAAGGGAACCCTGGAATGTAGTCCATACCCGGTCCAGAATGCAGAAGGAGGGAGAACCACAGGGGGCGCCCTCTTCAACAGAAATCAGCAGAACTGACAGCATCTGACATGCTGGGTTATTTAGAAATGTTATTCATAGGCACTTTGCAGATCCATTGGAAAATATGGAGAAAAAATAGAAAGAAGTACGTAGAAAATGAAGTAAATGGAAAAGATTGGGGCAATGATTAACTCCAGGAATAACAAAAACTTATACAGAGATGAAAAGATGAAAGTGCCTCCCTACCTCAGCATTGATCAATATTCACATAGTCATTAATAATGTAATCACTGGCTACCTGTTTAATTTCTGAAATAGCATATTAGAAGATGGGGTAAAATGGCAAGAGGGCTGGTGACCTGTAAGAGTGCTAAATTCTCATCTAAACTAATAGGAAATCAATAGATCATTTCTGACACTGATAAATCAAGAAGTTGTAGCCTAAGGATGTTATTTAGAAATAGCAAGGTGAGCACTCAGGACAAATATCTGAACTAAGTGGTTGTCTCTGGGGAGTGGACATGAGGGTTGGGGAATGGGGAGGATGGGAACTAATGCTTTTTATTGCAGACTTGCAGTATTATTTCACTTAAAAAAACTATTTGAAAATCAATTACAAAACCATAAGGAGGCTCCTTTTGAAATGTGTGCTGTGAAACTAAGAATTGAAATTTCCACCCCATTTACCTGCGAGAAAAGTGATCGTGACATTCATATTCCCACAGGATTTTAACAACCCAGGGTTCAGTGAGTTCCCACATCAGCCCTTTCCCCAATGCACACACCCTGCATTTGTGAAAACCTTTGTGCTTTACAGAAAAAAGGAGAAAACAAGCGTGTGGAACTCTAAATAGCTTAGCTGGAAAAATCACAGCCCAAAGCACATATTTATTTGTATCACAGACAAATCCTCAGATTTGGTTGGAGAAACTTAAAATCATTAGTGTCTACATTAGTGTCAAATGTGTTATCCACAGTGTTTTCCAGCGGAGTAGCACATGTTTCAGAAATAAGTGGGAGACCAAAAGGAGGGAGCCAGAAAGCCAGGAAGTGTGACTCAGACATTTGCTTTTAACTTTAATTAGTCAGCCCTGCCAATTTACTTCTCGGAAGGGGAAGCTCATCTCCTAGCCTCTTTCTTCTAAAGAAATTTCAAGTTAGTCTTGCCCAAAAGTGAGCCATTTCGTTGCCACTGCACGTCTGATGCGACCTGCTCGCTTGGTGCTAGTTAACATACGAGCTGATCATCAGTGAGCAAAAATATATTGATCATTGACTGTCTTTCTTTATCCTCACGCTCTTTCATAGGACTCCCTAACACTAGTGGATTTCTCAGAGCTAGTCCAAGTCCCAGAAGGTTGCTAAAAGAAATGATGGTGTGTATATTGGCTCAGAAACAGAATTGCAAAGTGCTTTCCAGTTGGTAGACTTGCAGAGAAGATGCACGGAAGTGCAGACCAAATTTGATTCAATACACATTTATGGGGTGCTGCCTATATGCTATTCTGCTGAGATATAGAAATGACTAAGACCTGGAACTGGCCCTCTGTTACCCCAATATTGGAACATAACTCTTGTCCCACCCTCCTTTTTTCTGCCTCACGGAACTGGGGGAGCCCCACACTGTCTCCTGGGCAGGAGGGAAAATGAAAGGAATTGGCCATTCTCTCCAGCTTGAGGCTCCTTCTGTTAGTCTGAGACAGGTGGAAGGAAGCGTACCGGAGGTCAGTGGAGTGTGTGTGTTGGAGGCAAGTGTAATTACCCCTTTTAAAATACTGCTTTGCTAGTTTTCTGTATTTTAGATATGAAATGACCTTTGATGGTATTTTAAACAATATCCTTAGGAAGAATTCCAGTCTGAGACCTCAGATCATACAGACTCAGAGGATTTGTTTAGCTAACTTTCCTCATTAGGGAGACCAGGGCTTCAGAGTGTCCCATGTGGGTGTTCTCCCATTTCCCATTCTAACTACTCAAACCCTCTCAACTTCCACGTTTTTCACTGCAAGCCCCTCTTCTCTCCCTTCCACAGAACATGCCACCTGTCCCAGCCCAATACAAAGTCCCAGTGGCAGCCACCAGCTGTCCCTTAGGCATACTTCAGTTGGATATCAATGGTGTTTCTTCTGTCCAGGCCTTTTCTGGGTCAAGGAGGGAACAGCGGGGCTTCTCACTATGGATGATTGCAACGGGGACACAGCTGCTCAGATCCCTTATGGCCCTCGGGCCCTTATGCACCCAGAAGCTGCCATACAGGATTTTGATCCCATCTCAAAAGTAAAGAGCATTCCAAACATGGGGGAGGTGGAAGATTCTCCAACTGGGGTTTCCAATTTCTTGGAAGGGTATTGGAAGTACGGTATCAGTTTCCAGAATGTTAAAATATAAACACCCTGAATTTGGTCATCTCAGCTATTATGGTAAATCATTTATGGTCCAATCAAGGAAAGAGAAACAATTCTAGGTATTTCAAACAGAGAGAATTTAATATAGAAAATTGATTACTAGAAGAGGGGCTGGAAGAGCCATGGGGAGGAGGAGCACTACCCAGCTGGAACCCATGAGCCTGAACCTGCTGCTGCGCTGGGCAGAGGTGGTGCAGAAAAGTATTCCCAGACCAGGACTGGAACTGCAGAGAAGGGCTGCCTTGGCTCCACTGCCCAATCTGGAATCGTCCCATCCTACTGCTAGGACAGCATCCCCAGCTACTGTCACAGCATGGGAGCCAGAAGCAGATGGCCTCTTCCTTTCTCCTCCCATTGATCTTCAGCCAGTATCTCCATTGGCCAGGCTTGACAGAGAGCCTGCCAGCAGAGATTCTGGGAATATAGTTTACAGACTTCCAGCCCTGAACTTGCAGAACAGCATATCCGTAGAAGGGTAGAGCTGACAGGCAACAGGAAATAACCTGCACGTGGAAACCCCCCTCGTAAATTTTGATCTGTGCTGGTCAGCACAGATTCTCGGTTGTTCAGGAAGCTCCATGCCAAGGATTGGGACCTGCACTGGAAATGCTGCTGCTAACCCTGTTGTGACAGCATTGTTCTTCAAGGACAGCTGGAATCTTGGGCCCTAAGGCCCAGAGGGATTCAGCTTTTCTGCTGGAAGGCATACACAAGTTTTTTTAATGCACTAGTCAATTTTGGCTGCTATAACAGAATACCAAAACTGGGTGGCTCATAAACAATAGGAATTTGTTTCTCACTATTCTGGAGGCTGGAAGTCTGAGATCAGGGAGCCAGCACGACTGGCTGAGGGGTCTTTTCTGAGTTCCGGACTATGACTTGTATCTTGTATCCTTATGTGGTGGAAAGAGGCAAGAGAGCTCTTCTGGGTCTCTCTTATAAGGGCACTAATCCCATTCATGAGGGCTTCACCCTCATGACCTAGTCACCTCCCAAAGGCCCCACCTCCTAATACCATAACCTTGGGGGGTAGGATTTCAACATAGGAAGTCCTGGGGAGACACAGACATCCAGTGCATAACACTACATGTTTATGAAAGGTGGCTCTGAAGCCAATTTTGTATAGCTCCACAAAAAGGACAAGTATGAAAACCTATTCTTTCCCTTAAAAAAATTCTTAAGAAAACAGTATAAAAACATGATCTTATATTTAAGATTAGCCCTTTGTATGACAAAAAGAAAATGTTTGGCAAGATAAGACACTAGGCTTTGTTACCCCAAATCAGCTCCCAGCCTAGGGGAGAATATGTTTCAAAAATACCTCTCTTTTCTAAGATTCAGATGAATTATAGAAACACAGAAACACCACCTAAAATATTTTTTATTTAAAAGTACATGCTAGGATTGTTTGTAATTTTAAGTTATTTATGTTTAACATTGAAAAATATTGAAAAGCATAAAGGAAAAATTATTATAAACATTTTATAAACATGATCATAAACATTTCGGTGTACCTATCTTTCAAATCTTCTCTGTCATATAGGGAAAACATCTACAGTTCTTCTTTTACAAACATTTAAAAAATAAAAGTAAATTATGTATAAATTATTTTTTAAATCTTTTCCTGCTTAACAACATGCCCTTAAATCAACTTTCACAACCTAATTTTTGAATAGCTTCTTGTATTCTATCAAAAGAGTTGTACCATAATTTATTTAACCCACTTTATAGGTTGAATATTTAAAGTATCTCCTGTTTTTTACTAATGCTATGATGAACATAAATATTTTTGCAGGACTTTGAACCTTTCCATAGGAGAGTGCAATAATCCAGAGGCAGAATTGCTGAGTCAAAGAATGTGAATGATTTTAAGGCTCTCTCTTGATGCACAGCGTCAAATATTATCCAGATACATTAAGCCAATTTCCACTCCTGCAGGCAGTGCACCAAGGTAGTTGCCTCCCTAACTCTAGATTCTATTACTTAAACAAAAAACAAAATAAACAGACGACACTGGCAGCAGAATACTCAAAAAGTCCATGTAAAGGCATGGTTTTCACTTGTCCAAACAAAACCTGCAAGGTTAAATGCTATATTTTACTGATTATAAAATGCACCTTTTTTTCCCTTCACATTTTAACAACTCTGATATCAGCGGGGTTAAGCACACGTCTTCGTTTATGCTATTGTTCTTGTGTAATTATAATAGCTCTACAGTTCCTTCTCAGGGGTTCTGGTTTGGAGGCTAAATGATTTGATTCCCCTAGAAATCCATTAACCACACAGTGTGGCTGGTTGTGACTTTCGACAGAACTGGGTGTTCCGGGAGCCCTGTAGAGGGGATCCTAACCTCGTCCTAGAGAGCTGGGGGTAGCTAAACTGAGACTGACGGATGAAAAGGGGCTCACCCGGTGGAGGCTGTGGTAAGGAGACAGGTCAGGTCTGGCAGAGAGCCTCACTCAGCCAAAGGCAAGGAGGTGGCTGGGACCTGAGGGACTGAGCCAGGCAGTGGGAGTAGCTAAGTCAGACAAGTGCAGTAGCTTTGGCCTTGGATCCACCTTTGTGTGCCAGTGACCTCTGCAGATCTGTGTTTGGATTTTGTGACTCTTCTGACCAGAACTAGGGCCCAAGGCTATGAATATATATGGTACAAGACGAAGGGGAGGCCTTGCAGTGGGCTAGCAAACCTAGGTGGCCAAGAAGGAGAGTAAGGCTGGGTAGATTAGAAGACAGAAGCAAATTAGAAAATTCAGGCCTGCGGTTTGTGCTGGGACTGGTTTAGTCACTGGGCAGCCTGTGTGGCTATGAAATTAGACAGGTAATTGTAGCATCCCAGAGCTGCTGAAGAAGGAACCAAATAACTCTCCAGCCCACTCTGCCAAGGCACCTCCCACCTCTCTGAATGGTCATAGACCCAAGTCCAGCAGCCCCTGGAGGTAATTTTTAATTCTTGAGCCAACCTCCTTAAAGAAACATGATGGAGCTGTTCATTAGCTTTCCACTTCTTTGTTTTTTTCCTAGGGTTTCTTTCATGGAGCAAGGTCACATCTCCAACAGGGTGGCGCGCTCTACTCTCCTCAACTCATTGGAAGTCTGGCACTGCTCCTGGGGCCACCCTGATAGTTGGAATAAGTCATGTGAACTTTTCTCCTTTGGTGAAACAGGTGAAAGCACAAATTATATTTACATCATTGGCAAATAAGAGATTACCCAAGGCTACGTAAGGTTCAGTCATTCCTGCCCTTTGCGTTTAGGCTGTGTCTATGACGCGGTGGAGGAAAAGACTGATGGGTCCTTTTGTGCTCCTGTCCCCTGCATCGTCCCACACACACCTGTGTGTGGACGGAGCTTCTGGATGAGCAGTCTGGCTCTGCCACTGACGAGCTGCATGGCCTGGAAGAGGTCTCGAAACGCTTCCAAATCTGTTTCCTCATCAGTAAAATAGGAATACCGGCACCGCGGCAGGCGCTGCCTCCCTCTATGCCCATTTCCCCCGGGCTCTCGCCAACAGGCCCCCGCCAGGTTTGGAGAGGCGCTGATTCTGGGTAAGACTCTCCCCATCCCAGCCTCCTTTGTATCCAGTGGTGATCATATGGCCAGCCCGTGCCAATGAGATGTGACCAGAAGCCTGCTGGCGTGGCTTCCAGAAAAGCCATTGTTTTCCTTAGAAATAGGGGTAGACTCAGCTGGCATGCCTTTTACTCTCTGCTCTTCCCTTTCTTCTTGCCTGGGGCACAAATACTGTTTGGGGGAGGGGCAGCCATCTTTCAACAAGAAGGACAGAGGCTACCTGCTCGGGATGGTGGCACAGGGTCTTGGGTTCCTGATGATTCCTAAGCAGCTGTGCCAGCCCTGGGCAGCTATGTGTCTGGACTTTCTGTCACACGAGAAAAAGAAAACCTTTATTTTGGTTAAATCACTCTACTTGGGTTTCTCTGAGTTGTGGGTAAACGCAACTGTAACAAAGTGGCTGTGAGGACGGAATGCGACAAGTATAGAAATTGCCCATTTCACGGTCAAGGTGACTACCCGCAGGGAGATGCTCTAGTTTGCAACCTCGGAGAGGCTGGCGGATAAATGGCACAGATTTTACAGGAACCCAAAGGGCAAATCATTTCCAGCTCAGAGTGAAATCTGTATCCAGAAATCCTGGTCTCCTACTCCCTGGCCCTCTCAGTCTCTAGTCTCCTCTCCTTGCTTTCTCCTGGTAGCTTTGGCCCATGTGGAAATGACTTGATGATTCTGCAGAAATAATAAGGCTTAATTAAATGGAGAATTTGAAGAGAGTGTTAATGAGGTAGGAGTTGGTTTGGGAGCCATCTGAGGCCAAGTTAAAGGGTGGGCATTGATTAGAAGTGCAATCAGGAAGAGATGCTTAACCGGGCTTTGGAAAATGTGCTGTCCCTTAACTCAGGTTTCCAAACATGACATTGTGTGTGACTGGTAAAATGTAAATTAGGCTTACCTGGGGTGTTGGGGAGAGGACTGTCATCAAGTGGAAGCAAAATACCCACCTCAACTTTGTTGAGGTTTGTAACAATTGACAAAATTGTGGCCCCATTCCTGCCAAGGAAGGCAGGACCTCAAGCAGAACTACGTGGCCAAGACTGGCTGCACTCTGTTGTGTACCTTTGTCACTTACTTGTGGGAGGTGGAATATTAGCGGCAGGACCACCAGCTGCAAGCCTAGCCAGCTGGCCATGGGTGAGTTTAGCAGCTACTGTTGCTGAAATTTTGAAACAGAAAAATGTATAATGGGAGGAATGATTTATTATCTAAATATTTAAACCATTTACAATGTTGCCCAGTTTTTCTGGTCCAGAAAATTGCATATAACCAATGTGAGTAATTACTTTTATTTTAAACATAGAAAAACTATGTGTTTATTAATAGAATATTAGTTTCTCAGCGCCTCTACAAATTGAATGTTGAACAGATATTTTTAAAAAATATTATTTGAAGGAGTGCCAAAATAGTAGCCCAAGTCCCTGGGAGAACTTATCGGGGAGAATTAATGATAACAACTGAGAAGCAACCAGCCCCTGGTGTATGTGCTACACTGTTTTAAGCATTTTACATAGGTTAACGCATTTAAACCTTGAAACAATTTATGAGCTACAGTTATTATTCATATTTTACAGATGAGGTAGAGAGCTAATAATAAAACTTGCTCTTTCATTTTTAAATATAATCCTTAATGGGAAGTGCACAGGAACAAAGCTAAAAATGCCTGTCTGTGGCCCAGTTAACAAATGTTTTCACTGTCTCTATTTTATTTTTATTTATTTTCTTCCCTTTAACCTAGAGTATATTTCTTCTGCTCATAAGTAGGATGAAAGAAAGAAAATAACTCTTTGGTTGTAGAGAAAATGAGGTAGGAAGCAGTAGCAACTTTTCTTGGCTCTTGGGGGGATTAATTGTCATGGATATTTAATTTAGGATTAATAATTGTTTTAACCAAGCCATTTAAAAATGGGCCAAACCAGCAAGGAAGAGGGAAAATGAATTCGTGATCTGAAATTTGGGGAATAAAGCTTTTCTCATTAGCAAACAGCTTTCTTTTTGTAATGTGAATAAATCTAATGAGGGTCAATTATACGTTTTATTAAATTTTACAAAACCAGTATTACTGATCCCGCCTGCTCCACACTCCCCCGGCTTTGCCTCCTGAATTTCTATTCTGATTGCTTAGGATTTCTACTGTTGGAATATCGGTGCCATTTACTTCGGATTTTTATTTCCCACTAAACTTTTATTTTGGATCGTATCTCTTGGATACGATGATCTGGAAAATCCTGGCCCAAACGCAATCCCAACAGTAGCTGATATGTCCTCCTGCTGTCTTGAGAAACAAGCCCGAGTCCAGTGTGGGCAGGGGTGGGTGAAGGAAAGACGGGCAGGAGGAAGATGGTGAAGGGTGAGCGCTCACAGCAGCCTCAGCTTCCCTTTCCCTGCTCAGCCACCAGCCTCTGGGCATGGGCTATGTAGTGCCAACCACAGCTCAGTCACAAGGGAATGGGACACAGTCCTTGCCCTTTAGAAACTCACAATGGGAATCAATGGCGGGCTCATTGCCTCCAATGATGGAGGATCAAGCAGTGATTGTGTTGCTTGACTAGTCCATTCAAAGCCTCTCCCCGCTGGGTACATCGGGGAATTGGCAGTGACATGACAACCACATAATTTTGCCTTTTTCTCCTGGAGGATCTAGGTGACTCTCAACGACGCTTTCCTTAAGCAGGGGGTACCTGACTTTGTCAAACCCAAGGGTGCTTTGCCAGAAGCGTCCACCGCCACTACCTGGGCTGTGGGAAATTCTGAGTCTCACTTTTGCCAAGTCAGGTACTGGGAGGTCTGCGAAACTTCCTTCTCCCGAATTCTGTTAGCTTAATTTCCATTTGGAAGGGAAGAAGGAGGCTGAAAATTCCACTCTGCTTGGCACTGTGCCAAAAGAACAGGCCTGAAGATGCCACTAGATACTTTGTACAATTATTCACCTTTGTTGCCCTATTAAGTGACTCTCTCTTTCCCCAGATGTAATTTGGAGCATCTCTGGATTCACAGACACCACACTCCCCCACAACCCCCACCCGCTGGCCCTCACAACTTCGTAAATATTCAGTAAGGAGGAGTCACTGGCCCACATCCAAGTGACTGAGCACCTTGAATGCAATTCGGTTATTCTGAAGGTCCTTCAATATCGTCTTGGTCCAGTCAATTTTTGCACTATCTGTGCTGGAATTATTTTCATTATTACAATCTTTTGTTGTCTTTTGTTCTTAGTCAGGCAAATAAAAGAAAATTCCTGTATCCCTTATTAGAATTTCTAATCTACTGTCTCCTCTTCTGGCTTTTCACCTATTAGAAGGGCTTCTTTAAATGCATTGCTAAATAAGCTGAAACAGTGATTTAAAAACCCTCCAACAGCCACAAAACACAGAGCATCGTGAGCACGTACAGGCCTGGGTGGCCACGCTTGAGCTCGGTGACGCTGTCCCTGGGCCTTCATCCACGCTCGGTTCACAGCTCAGCACAACTTCCCTCTGGCAGGATTCCCTTGGCAAAAAGCAGAGACGAGTTTTTGCTTCCTCTGATTATGGGCCTCTCAGCGACTTGGAAGAAAGGAACTGGAAGCAGGCCCTCCTTGGTGACTAGGCCTTTTCCATGCTGCACTGGGAGGGTGCGGAGGGGAATGCTGATGTTCTCTGGGCTCTTCCCAGCGTCGCTACAGGGGCAAGGCCTGCAGGACCCTAAGCAGCTGTCGGGCTCACGAAAGGCGCAGCACTTTGGTCAGTGCCAGCATGTCTTTAGCATATGTCTGTTCTCGTCGTGGCTGTTCTTGAAATCCTAATTTCCACTTTTCCTTCTCATTAACATCAATTCACCTGAGCACATTGAGTTGCCCAAAACCAACAGCAATTTATTATTATTATCACTGGGCTTCAATAGAGCAAGACCCAGATGTGTTCAATGGTTTCAGAATCAGCTTTGATTCAAATTGTATCGGATGCCTCTTGGTCCCTGCCCTCACGCCCTCCCAGCTCTGAGTCCTCCCACGGTGGACAGTCCGGGTGAGCCTTGGGTCCTCCTGCCACTTTGTGCCTCGAGCATCTTTCCACCAGCCACATGTTCTCTGCTTCTTTCTCTGGGGCTTCCCTTGTCCTAGGGCGGGTGTGCAGCACCGACGCCTGTGGCAGGTCTCGTCCTCTGGGAAGCAGAGTGCAGGATCAGCCCCGAGGAAGGGAGGTTATGGAGGCAGGTGTGTGCGGAAGAAGTGATGCGGTCCCTACAGAGGCCTGAGCCAACCTCTCCAGGCTCTGGAGCTGAGATGGCCTCACGGAGTTGCCCAATTTAGGGGAACAGGCCAGGCTTCTATATCCTAGTGTTGACCAGTACGTGGGCTTCCCCGTAGAAGGACATATGGACGAGGCAGCGTTCTTCACCTGAGGCTTCCTCTAGGAGGGCTGGCAGCTGGGGGCTGTCTTGAAGCAGCACTCCTGGCAGGGCAGCCGGGGGAATAAGCCTTCATCTCTGCTGGGGGGTCTGGGGTCATCCACAGCACCCACCATACATGCACAGCCCAGGGGTACAGGAGAGTTTCAGCCAGTGGAGGGTGGGAGCTGAAGGATAAATGCTTCTGTCCACAGGGGGACAAGTCTGAGAAGCATCCTCTATACTCCCAAGAGGTCTAACCCCAGCTGCTTTTGGTGATGGCCTCAATATGGCAATTTCTAGTGGCTTTTCATCCCTCCCCATCTCACTCTCCCTCACTCCTGCCCCCTGGAATCACACCCCAGATAAACCACCTGCATCCAAGCCCTCATCTCAGGGGCTGCTTTTGGGCAGGGGAGGACCCAGGCTGAGAGACACGTGCAGGCTCATGTTTAATAAGGACTTTGTACTATCAGTGGTTATACTTACGACCTTGTGAACATGCCAGGCTGGGCCTCATCACCAGATATGTTTACCAGCCACACTGTTTCTTGAATCAAACTGTCTAAAAGCCTGAAGACAGAATGGTGGTGAGAAGAGGCTAGGAATGAGATTGTGAACAAGAATTAAGAGTTGGGAAACCAGGGGAGGAGTGAGAGGAAGAAGCAGCTGGAAATGAAAATTCAAAATTGATCTGGGTTCAGGCCAGGCGCAGTGGCTCACGCCTGTAATCCTAGCACTCTGGGAGGCCGAGGCAGGTGGATCGCTAGAGGTCAGGAGTTCGAGACCAGCCTGAGCAAGAGCGAGAACCCGTCTCTACTAAAAATAGAAAGAAATTATCTGGCCAACTAAAATATATATATAGAAAAAATTAGCCAGGCATGGTGGCGCATGCCTGTAGTCCCAGCTACCCGGGAGGCTGAGGCAGGAGGATCGCTTAAGCCCAGGAGTTTGAGGTTGCTGTGAGCTAGGCTGACGCCACGGCACTCACTCTAGCCCGGGCAACAGAGCGAGACACTGTCTCAAAAAAAAAAAAAATAAATAAATAAATAAAAATAAAAAACCCAAAATTGATCTGGGTTCAAATCCCATTCTATTTATTAAGATTCTGAATAAGCAATCAATCTCTCTGAGCCTCAGTGGCACCAAGTCTGTAAAATGGGACCCACGAGAGAAGCCCCCTGGTAGAGTCGCTTGAGTGAGAGCAGTCGCAGCTGCCGGCACAGCTGCTGGGGTGCAGGAGCCATTCCAGAAGTGGGAGTGCAACGGGTGTACTATTTCTGGGGCCATTAGCAGATGTATCTTCCTATCTTCCTTTATCATGTCCTTTTGCAGCCTTCCACTTCTAAGGCTGAAGTGAACCATGAGGTTTATTGCCCCAAGGAAGGAGGAAAAGATGTCATTGATCAGCGCTGAGACTCAAAGCTAGCTTGTCCATGTTAAGACAATAGTCTCAAAACCCAGGCTTCAGGGAGAAAAATATTTTTTAATTCTTCTTAAACTCCTAAAGAGCAAGGCCTGGTAGATAAGTCCCCTGAGGTTTTATTATAAGCTCAGGGTAGAAAAGCTCAGAATATGATGCAGACAGAGGAAGTGGGAAGCTGCCCACCAGGACTCCTGTGGATTACAGGAAGCAGGAGGCAGGCGGTGAAGTATCGAGGTCCTGTCCTCCCTTTTCCAGGCAAAAGCCTCAGGGGGCAAGAGGGATGGTGTGTTATGTAGAGACTGGGAGGAAGGGCTTTGCTTCCTTCTAGGGGTTGCGCTGGCCCTGCCCGTTGCCCCCCGCCCAGGCCATGCCTCTCCTCCCCTGTCCTGCTCTGTATCTGGGTGTCTGCTGAGGGCTCTGTTTCCCAGGCTCCAAGTCAGCTGGGCTCGGCTCCAGGGAGGCCCTGGGGCAAGGCTGGCTGCCAGTGGAAGAGACAGGCCACGGTATTTCTCCTGGTTTCTCTGCTTCTGTTGGTTCTCCACCAGCCACCATATCTCCTCCATGGCTTCAGGTCCTACTAGACAGGCCTGCTGTGGTTTCAGCTTTCCCAGGTGACACTGGGCCTTGGGCTCTGATAAGCCTACCTTGTCCTTTTGTCACTCCAGCCTGAGAGTGGTGGCGGCTTCCTGCCGCTGCTATTGTCTGGGTGCCTCACCCCACCCTGTGTGGCCTCTTGGCTTTTCTATCATTGGTGTCACCACTGGGCAGTACTAAAATCCCTCTGTTTTAAACACCCAAGGAGTTTCTGTTTCCTGGTTAAATACTGACTTTGAACACTAGAAATACAGCAGACCAAAGTTGCACTGGAAATGTAATTTTGTAATATATGAGACAAAACATATCTTCATAATTTTTAATTTCATTTTTCAAGCTTAAAAAAATCCTGTTCTAATGTTTTTCACTGCTTGAAATGACATTTTATTCCTCACTTTAAGTGAATTTGCATCAAGAGGCCTTTTCCAGATACAGGTTACCCTGTTTCATTCTTCATAACTCTCAGAGTATTTTAGAGAATCAGATAACATTAGCTACCTGTCAACACTTCACATTTTCTAACCAACGTGGCAGGGAAAAGTGGCTACCCCTGGGGACCTGCTCCTGTAGTTTGGTGTGGCTTTTTGCAAAAACGAGTCCTCCTCTTTTTAAGCTATTATTTCTATATTTTAGGTGTAGAAATATGATATGTTGGGTTATATATCATATTAGCATTACTGCTCTGTAGGAGTCACCACTCCAGTTCAATTTATTTTCCTTTTTATTCCAGATCCCTTCTTCTACTCCCTTCCTGCAGGCACTCACTTCAATGTGTCTGATAAAAGCCCTTGGATAAGTCTGTTTCCTTGTAGAATACAGTTGATTCTTGAACAATATAGGGGTTAGGGGTACTGATCCCACACACAGTTGAAAATCCATGTATAACTTTTGACTCCCCCCAATCTTAACTACTAATAGCCTCCCCATGACATGAACAGTTGACTAACGCATATTTTGTATATTATATGTGTTATATGCTGTATTCTTACAATAAAGTAAGCTAGAGAAAAGACAATGTTATTTAGAAAATCACCGGGAAGAGAAAATATATTTACTATTCATTAAGTGGAAGTAGATCATCATAAAGGGCTTCATTCTTGTCTTCATGTTGAATAGGCTGAGGAGGAGGAAGAAGAGGAGGGTAGATCTGGCTGTCTCAGAGGTGGAAGTTCAGTTGCGAGGTTTTTTCAGACTGTTGCAAATCTCCAAAAATTTTTCCAATATATTTATTGAAAAAAATTTGCATGTAAGTGGACCCGCGCGATTCAAAGCTGTGTTGTTCAAGGACCAACTCTATATCGGGCCATTTTGTTCCATTGGGTAATGGAACTTGCTTTGTTGCTTTCTTTTTTTCTCTCGACACTTTGTTTACGATTATCCACATTTTTGTACAGCTAGTGTGTTACTGAGGGCTGCAGAGCAGGCTGCAGGGTGCGTCCACACTTCATCCACACCCCCAGGAATGGGCCCCTAGGTTGCGGCTAGTGCTCTCCCACCAAAACAACACAGAAGTGAACACCCTTATACATGCTCCCTTACAGACCTGAGTGAGCTGGTCTCTGGGATATTTACCCAGGAGAGAGTCCTGGGGCATATACAACACAGGCTTCCTAAATGACTGTCCCAGTTCAGCCTCTCACCAGCAGTGCACAAAATTTCCCACCTGCCCACAATCTCATAAGCCCTTATTGTTCATTACCTTTCTATTTTTCCTCTCTTCTTATGGGTGTAATATGTTAGGTCTAGTGTTTCAGTTGCATTTTTCTGATTATTAGTGAGTTTAAGAATCTCACCTGTAAATTTTGACAGTACATACCCTTTGCCTATTCTCCGTTAGGTTTCCTGTCTTTTTCTTGTTCATTTGCAGGAATTCTTTGCAGAGTATAACAATTAATTCTTTACTTTTGTTGTTGTTGTTGTTGTTGTTAGCAACAGGGTCTTGCTCTATCACCCAGGCTGGAATGCTGGAACGCAATGGTGCAATCACAGCTTGTTGCAACATTGAACTCCCAAGCTCAAGTAATCTGCCTGCCTCAGCCTCCTGAGAAGCAGCTAGAACTACAGGCAGGAGCTACCGTACCCAGTTATATTTGTTTGTTTGTTTGTTTGTTTGTTTATTTAGATAGCGTCTTGCTTTGTTGCCCAGGCTGTTCTTCAACTCCTGGCCTCAAATAATCCTCCCATCTCAGCATTCCAAAGCACTGGGATTATAGGTGTGAGCCATGGTGCCCGGCCTTTATCTTTTTAAGTCACTGCAAATATCTTTTCCCAGGGCTGACACCTGTTTATCATATTTGTCTATTAAACAGAAATCCTTTCACTTAATATAGTCAAATCTATTGATTATTTTTGTCTTATCTTTTTTGCCTATCTCTTAGTTGCAATGATATTCTCATATATTTTCCTTGATTGTGTTTATTGTCTTCCCTTTCACACTTAGAACTTTACTCAACCTGGAGTCTTCCTTTAGAGGGTGTGAGGCAGGGCTCTACCTTTACTTTTTGCACAAGTGATCCAGTTTCCCACCGCCATTAACTAAGCAACCCATCCTTTCCCCAGGGCTTCGTGGTACTCCCCTCATCGCTATACCAACTTACCACACAAAGACGAGCCTGGTTCTAAGCCCTCTATTCTGTCCCTTTGGTCTATTGTATTTTTTGGACATCTCATATTTTATCTTTTAAACATCTTTCAGGTTTTACATTTTGTTTCATAATATTGTGTTTGCTATGATATACAAATCATATTTTTAAAATCAAACACTTAAACTTTAAGGGCATTTAACTTAAAAACTAAGAGCCTGGTCTCTGCATCACAGAGAGCAGAGTTCAAATCCTGCCTCCGCCACTCAACATCCATGTGACCTGTGGAGCAAAGGACCACAAACTTAGCCGTTTACAGAACACAAATCTATCATCTTAAAGCTCTGGAAGTCGTAAAATGAAGTGGATTGACAGGACTGTGTTCCTTCTGGAAGCTCTAGGGAAGAATCCATTTCCTTGCCTTTTCCAACCTCTAGAAAAGCTGCCCATGTGCCTTGACTTGTGGCACTACATCACTCTGACCTCTGCTTGCGTTGCCACATCTCCTTCTCTGACTCCACTACCTTCTTCTTTCTCTTATAAAGACCCTTGCGATTACATTAGGTCAGCTAGATGATCCAGGATAATCTCCCCATCTCAAGATTCTTAACTTAATCACATCTTCCCAGTCCCTTTTGCTTTGCAAGGTAACCTGTTCACAGGTTCTGGCGATTAGGACAGGGACATCTTTGAGGAGCCATTATTTTGCCAACCACACCGTGGACAGGCAACTCAACCTTTCTGAATGTCGGTTTCCTTACCTATAGAATGGGGGTGAAAAGGTAATTAGATGTTGTTTGGCACAATGTTGGGAACATAGTGAATGCTTAATAAGTGGTACATATTTCTATCTTCATCATGGTCCAGCATGATGCAACATGTACTACAATTGGAGAAATTCAGAGTGGATGAGGCATTTTATAAGTGAAATGCTGAATTACTGGAAATAGTCATAACAAATAATCTGATTAGTATTTCAATACTAAGCCAGGTGTCCTATTAAAGCCCAGGCCTCGTCCTGTTGTCATTTTCTAATTGTTATTCCAGTGGGTAAAGTCAAGGTGATTTACTCTGCATTTGAAACATATGATCTCTGATGTTCCCTGAATTCCCTGCATTTGTAGGAAACTGAGATTTTTACCACCGGCTCTCTTTTGCTGAGAGTTGGCATTGCATGGTTTCAATAAAGAAAATCACAGAGGACTGAAAGAGCCTTGTGTTCATAAATCAAGTTTCACGTGTGAGAGATCTCAGGGGACTTAATTTGGTGAAAGGAAGTTCTCTGAATCAAAGCATATTACAATTTGTGTCTAATCAGATTAAGTAGATCAAGGGAGAGGGAGATCGTCTCTTCCCCTGCAAGGCTGTATATTTCCAGAGCAAGAGCCATCAGTGGGAGAAGGCTGGATGTCAAGAGCAGGTTGGGAACACACTGATGAGACGAGGAAAAGACCAAGTTCGGGCATATCACATGGCCAGCACCAAGATCATTGCAATCACATAAAAATTTTATTCTGTTGCAAATCTCAGCACTTTAGAATCCAGAGAATTTAATTTCTGGACCTGGAGTTAGATTGCCCATGTCTGAATATGATATTTACTAGCTGTGGTCTTGGGCAGTGTTTCAATCTCTGTGCCTCAGTTTCTCTTATTTCCAAAATGGTGATAATATCACCCACGTCATTGGTGCCTGTGCAGATTATATGAGTTAATCTAGTAAAAGATTAACCTGGCCTCTAACTCAACCACAGTTAGCTATTACCACTCTTGTTATTGTCCATCTCTAAAATGAATTGGATATTTTCTGAGGCTTGTAGGGGTTGGTTGACTCCTGCATCATTCTGCTGATAGGGACATAGAATCTAGACTCTTTGTCCAAAACTGCTTCCACTGAAGAAACATACAGAAATATGGAAAATGTTATGAGATTTCATGGGGAACATCAAAGGCAATACCACCCTTTTGTAGTATGATTGCAAAAGAGCCCAGGTTACAAGTTCTCCAAAAAGTGGAGCTCCCCGATCTCTGCAGTCAAATTTACCTTGGACCGCATGGATTCAGAGCACGGTTACAAGGCAAGTTTAGCAGCCGTGAGAGATTAACAGCATATTGGTTAGGGTAGGATCACTGCTGTAACAAACAAACCCCAACATTTCTTAACACAATTGAAGGTAATTTCTCTGCCAAGTCACAAGTCCAGAATGGGTGTTCCTGCTGAGTGGGCAGCTCCCCTTCAAGTGGTGACTGTGGACCCAGGCTCCTTTCACCTCAAGCTCTGAAAGCAGTGCAAATACTTCCACTCACCTTCCATTGACTGCAATTGTCACATGGACATGGCGAACTGCAGGGGAACCTAGGGAATGTGGTCTTGCTGTGTTCCCAGGGATAAGAGGACATAGAATTGATGACTAGCTGGTTAGTTTCTGCTGTAGGCAGTGACATTTTTTCAGAGGACTCAATATAAACTCAGGCCAGATTTCATTTGTGAGCATACCCTTAGGAGGGACTCCACTGCCAGCATCCCTTAGATCCAGTGAACTACTCAGCCAGGAAGAGCCAAGGCTGGCCAGCTGCACCAAGGCCACCAGTGAACTAACAAACCACCAAGGATCTGGAGATGATGGTATCTTTCGTGTTTTGGTGGCAGGGAGAATGAGAGAGTGAAGAGAAGACCAGGGAGTAGAGGATATTAAGGTAGCAAAAATGGGAAGGTGTTATAGACTGAATGTTTGTGTCCTCCCAAAATTCATAGGTTAACAACATCCTAACCCTCAACATGATGGTATTAGGAGGTAGGGTCTTTGGTATGTGATTTGGTCATGAGGGTGGAGCCCTCATGAATGGGATTAGTGTCCTTATAAAAGAGCCCTTGGAGAACTCCCTCACTCCTTCTGCCATGCGAGGTCACAGCCAGAAGTTGGCCATCTGGGAACTGGGAGCAGCCCTCACCAGACACCGAGTGTGCTGGCATCTTCATCTTGTACTTCCCAGCCGCCAGAACTATGGGAAATAAGTTTCTGTTGTTTAAACGCTACCTGCCATATGGTATTTTGTTATAGCAGCCTGAGCTGAATAATACAGAAACATAAGATAGATAATTGCTCTGGAGTTTAAAAACATAATTTTTATTATGGAAAGTTTAAGCATATAGAAAAATTTTTAAAAAGTAGTTTAATATAAACATTTAAATTAAAGAGGTAAAACCATATTTCATTATGGAAAATTGTTAAAAGAAATAAAAGAAAAATATTCATAATTCTACTACCTTACGACAGCCAGTTATTGTTTTGGTGTATTTCCTTCTAGTCTTTGGTTTGGTCTGGTTTGGTCATAAGTTTTTACACAGAGTTGTAAAGAAGAGAAATGGTTATAATCAGAGACTTGGTAGTACGTCCTTGTGGGGGCCTAGGGGGATGGGATTGTTCTCTCTGGTTTTACCAAGAATCCCCTGCTCTGTGTTCCTCACTTTGGGGGAATGTTACACATTTCTGATTCTCTAGCAGGTAAGGAAGCAGATGGTGGGAGAGGAGAGTAGAGAGAGAGGAAACATAACCCAAATCACTTATATACTCAGTTTGTTAGTAGCTCTGGTAAAAAGGTTCCAGGGAGCAGCAAGTAGAAATGCTCTATCAAAATGAAGTTTAAAACATGCCTCTAGTGCATTCACACTTGGTGTTGGACCCTGCGCTAGTTATCATACTAGTTGTGCTGCCATAGCGAAGGCCAACAAATCAGTGGTTTCCAGAGGATGGGAGTTTATTTCCCCCCTTCCATGCCCCTCAAATGGGGAGGGTTCTAAAGTCTCCCAGAGGTCCAGCAGGACAGAGGCTCAGTTGCCCACAGTGGCAAACTGCTCACCAGCACCCTCTGTAATGCCTTCCCTTTCTCCCCTCTCACTTCCCGTAGTGGTCGTGAGAATGTGCCTAACAGTCCTGCCTCCAACTAGACGGAGTACAGTTACCCAGGGGCCCCACCGCTGCTGCACGTGAAGCCCAAGAACATGCTTTCCAAGGGCTGCTCCCAGTCAGTGACTTAACACAGCAGGGACTCGAATGCAGGTCCCTGCTAGGTGAAGTGGGACTCCTCCGGTTGCTGGCTTTGGCTCAAGCGTTCCCTGATGGCTTTGCCGACCCTTCCATGCACTGCCTGGCAGTCTAAGATTTTCCCTCCCTGTCTCTTCCGCTCAGGGTCAGTCTTGGCTGGTGGTCTGACGGCTGTCCCCATTCTCCCTCGCACTGACAGTTCCCCTAATAAAATCCTTGCATGTTTAGCCCCATCTTGGCAGCTACCTCTCAGAAGACTCACACTAGCACTTTTCCCCCACTCCCCTGCTGACATTTCCTGGAGTCACCTCCCAAATAAACAGCTTGCACTCAAATCTTCGTGTCAGTGTCTGTTTCTGGGGAAGCCAGCCTAAAATAAAGGGCCCTGCAGAGAAACTGCGCGCGTCCCTTGCACGTGCATTGCCCTGGGGCAGAGTCTGGTCACAGGGCCACCCTGAACCAGGGGGGCTGGGACATGCAGTCTCTTTCTATGAGGGACCGTGCAGGGCAGAATGGATATCAGGGGGCCTGCCGGCAGTTGTGGCCACTCCTCCTCACTCTAGCCTTCAAGGTCAATGTTCTGGAGCAGAGTCTGCGGAGTCCTTTGATAAATCTGTGCTGACATAAATGAATCAAAATTAACCCAAATCTAACTTCATATTATAATGATTTCTGTGTTTGCTCCAAGGCAAAATTGTAAAGTGGGTAAAGTGTATGCCCTGAACCTCGCCCATCTCTTGAGACGTGGTCCCTTCTTTCCTTTCCAAACTCCCTCCATAATGCCAGCTGCCCAGCTCCTCTCTCGCAACGCCTCGCCCGACGCACTGACCCTTCAGCCCAAATTTCTCCTCCTTGCCGAACAACGCGCCTGTTCCATTACCCAAGGTTCTGTGCATTACTAATCTGATAAGTTAATTTAACATAAAGACATCAATGTTGGCTTAGGCTGGACTGTGGCAGCCACGAGATGAACACATCTGGCCTCTAACCAGAGCCTGTCGTGCCTTATCCAGAGGATGGGATGGTAGCTTGCCTGGTGACTGTAACCGAGTCCTGGATAGTAACAAGCCAATAGTATCTATCTTAGGCTTTTCTTCCAGTGCAGACAGCAGAAGCCAAGGACCAGGTGTGAATAAGTTACCCCACCAGGAAGGACCTGGTAACCCAGGAGCTAAGACTCCATAAGTTCCGTGGTCTCAGTTTCCCTCTGGGCCATCCTCCTTGGGATTTTTTTTTTTTTTTTCCTATCATGTTCCGGAAGGAAGCACTAGGCTCCTTGATTCAACACTAAACTGTTCACAGTAGTTACCCCTAGAGTGTGATTGTAGAGTGGGGGACTGTAAAATGGCTCCTGGTACTTTTATATTCCTACAGGGTTTGAATTTTTCATATCAAGTGTGTTGTTTTGGTAAGTTTAGAAAATAAGGCCGGGCGCGGTGGCTCACGCCTGTAATCCTAGCACTCTGGGAGGCCGAGGCGGGTGGATTGCTCAAGGTCAGGAGTTCGAGATCAGCCTGAGCGAGACCCCGTCTCTACTAAAAATAGAAAGACATTATATGGACACCTAAAAATCTATATAGAAAAAATTAGCCGGGCATAGTGGCGCATGCCTGTAGTCCCAGCTACTCGGGAGGCTGAGGCAGTAGGATCGCTTAAGCCCAGGAGTTTGAGGTTGCTGTGAGCTAAGCTGACGCCACGGCACTCACTCTAGCCTGGGCAACAAAGTGAGACTCTGTCTCAACCAAAAAAAAAAAAAAAAAAGAAAATAATGTAATTTAGCTGCTGTGATAAGCCATTTGCCTTGCCCTGTGGTGTGGACCAGGAACCTGTCCCGAGAAGGTCTCCTCATTTTTGGTGACCAATGACAAACCCCATCATTAAGATCTCCTGTTCTCTTCTGGGAATGCACTTGGATTCTTTCTGCTATTAGCTTCCTTTAACGTGATCGCCCTGCATCCCTGGTTTCTGTCTGCCCCATGAGTCAGCTGTTCTAATTTATTTTAAAACCCTAATTTTAAGTAAAATTAGAATGGAGACCACATTTATTTATCTGCAGTGCCTGGGCCCAGTGCCTGGTATAAAGTTGACACTTGACAAATGTTTTGAATAATGGCTGAGCCCTCATATTCATCAAGGGACTCCTAACGACCGCTGAGTTGTTTCAACATGGCAGCCACTGCAGGTCCTCAGGGGGTGGGAGGTGGGCCCTAAATTCTTAAAAAGGCTTTCCCTGGGACGTCGACCCAGATACCAGATGCAGCTGGGAAGGGAATGTGGTAGTCTGGCTAACCGTGTAATACTAAAATTAGGAGTAATACCTGAGAATACAACTGCTTGTGCCCCACTTACCTACTCACTGGGCAAGGCAGGTTAGGTCTGAAGGGGAAGCTCCTGGTCAGAATCTCAGAATTTTACTGAAAGCTTGGGAAACTATTAATAAAAAGAAACACATAAACGGGGGTTTGTTTTGCTTTTGTTTTGACAATGATTTGACACTCTCAGAGATAGCTCTCCTGATATTTTCATTGGCCACTGTATTACCTACTATTTAGCTTTTTGAAGTGCTTTCCTCCAAGCTTCACACCTCTGAGCCCCCAGCCACTTTTTACTAGCATTGCCTATGTTGTGAGAGAGGGGGCCACCTCACGTTCTGGCATGCAGTGGTGACAGCAGACATTAAACCCTGGCCTGCCAGTCCTGGTTCTGTGACTTCAACTCCTTGAGTCTCAGATTTCTTACCCATTAAATGGTATTCATAATGATACCTGCCTCTAGGGTTGTTTTAAGGATTAAATGAGTTCATCCACAAAAAAAAAAAAAAAAAAAAAGCCCAGGGCCTGGTACATGGTAGGAACTCAATAAGCAGTAACCATTGTTATCATTATCAACACCAAAACTTATCAAAGAGCACCACAAGGACTTGGGATAAGGGCCCAGGACATCTACCGCTTTTCGGCCAGATAATAATAATTCCAGTAAAGTTCTGCTGTGTCATTCTTCTGAGACCTCATGCTCTGTTCTTTGCAGAATTGGGAAGTGAGCAGATTGGGGCATGGGGCATGGAAGTGAGGAGGGGAACAGAAGGAAAAGGAGGGCTGCTCTTGGCTGGTTGGTGGTTCAGGGGCAGCAAAGCCCGCAGGGAGGAAGCAGGAATTACCAGGCACTGAGGAGCCCCGGTGCCAGCTCTCTGCTGACATAATTAATGAGGCTGTTGTGCCAAAAATGAGGCATGTTGTTAATATACAGACCTGTTGGGAGCACAAGGGAAATGCAAATAAAAGTTTTGCCAAAAGGGGAGTGGGGTCAAATCAGTTCCAGAGGGAGACCGCATTATCTGTAAGACTCTACTGTGAGCTGGGCAGGGACACTAAGAAGAAAAAGGGTAAGGAATTGATTTCAAACACAGGCAAACACAGGACCAATAGCTACAAAATACTTAGCGAGCTTTTAACATTCCCGGCTGCTGATTTTACTTTTCTCTCTGTTTTTTTCAAAGTATGTCCAATTGGTCAAATTCACTCAATGAAAACTAAAATCCCCAATGGAATTTTAGCATTAAGGACTTTAAATATACAATCCGTAAGATACATAAGAAAAAACTTTATAGAGATTATTTTCATTTTTACTTTGAAGAGCTCTGGGTTGCTGAGAAAGCAGTCTTGAGCCTATATAAAATTCTTGTGATGTTTTTTGTGCCTGATGTTTCCATCATACAAAAACAAAAACGATTATTAATTTTTTGTGCGTGTTCTCAATGGCGAATTCAATTTTATTTCAAAGGGGCCTTGAGACCTGGACCAAGGAGAGGGCGCCAGGGGCTGACTTTGCCGGGGGGGGGGCGGAAAACCGAGTAACGTCGCCTGCATTGCTGTCCCCAGCGGGGGTGGCTGGGTACAGGCTGGGAAGCAGAAGCATCGATGCAGATGCTCTGTTTGGTGGCCGAGCAGGGTCCCTCGCAACCACCTGCCCACGCACCAGCCCGGGCGCCCCGGCCAAGCCAGGGCCCCGCACGGGACCGGGGCGGACGGGGGGCAGCGGGTGTCCCCGGGGTCGGGGACAATACAAGGAGGTCACGTCCGTCCGCCCACCCCCCGACCCCCCGCCACTTCTTCGCCGCCGCACGCTCTGCGACCTCCGGCTCTGTCTGCCCCAGGCCGCGCAGTGACCGTGAGAGCGCGCTGGGAACCACGCGGCTGTTTGAGGCGGCAGACTGTGGGAAGGCTTGTTTTATTTCCTTGCGGTTAATTTATTTCCCTTTTCTTTCTGCCGGCTGCGCGGTGTCTGGTGAGTTAGAGCACGAAACACTTCCAACGGCCCTTCGGCGCCTAGCAGGCCGGCAGAGCGCTGACCCGCCGGAGGGGCGCTGTCGGCGCGCGGACGTGCGTGCGTGGGGGCGCGTGGGGCGCGCGCCTGTGGGGAGCGCGCCTGTGGGGAGCGTGGGCGTGCACGTGCTCGTGGGTCGTGGGCGCGCGCGCATTGTTTCTGCCTCGAGTCGGGTCCCCGCGGGCACTCCAGTCGGAGTGCGTGTGCGTGCCCCGGGTCCCGCGTGCCGTGCCGGGCGCCGAGCGTGCAGGGGGGGCTCGGGCACCGCGCCGGCCCGAGGGGCGGTGCTCGGCCTCTCCCGAGGGCCGCGCTCGCTGCGTGCCTGCCCTGCGTCGGGGCACCGCTGCCAGCACTGTCCTCAGGGTCACTCAGGTGGCCCTCAGCAGCAATCCCGGGAAGTCGGCGCTATTATTATCTTCGGTTTCCGGACGAGGAAGTGAGGCACAGAGAGGTTCACTCGCCCAGCTATTAGGAGAACTTGAACTCAGACAGTCTGGCTCCAGATACTACATCTTAACCCATTTCTCCTTAAGGGCATTATTCCTTATGCCCATTATGCCTTAAGCGCACGAGCCCCGGGACTCTTGTTTCAAAGGCATTGCTTAAGGGATCCTTTTCACCTCCCTCCCTCTAAAACACCATCATTTCAGTTAATCCCAAACTCAGAGGCAGCTCACCGTGTTGTCTGGAAGTCATTGACTTTGGCGTGGCAAAGTGGAATCTCTCAAATGGTGCTTTACTACATCAAGGGCACCTGCATTTTAAGCTGATGTGTAGCATCTTTTAAATGTAATAATACATATACTTTGAGAACATACTTGATTCTTTGTTTTTGATTTATTCATTATTTTTCTGTCCATAAGGGATGCATTATATTAGAAAAATACAGGAGAGCACAAAGCGGAAACTAAAAGTTGCCCATAATCTCAGCCACCCCCCTCTACATACTGTACGTTGAAAATCTTTCCAGTTATTTTTTTCTAAGCATATACTATAATAAGTTAAAATTAATGTATTAAAAGAAATTTAAAACTATCATAATGTACATTGTGTTTGATAATCTTTTTAAAATTTAACAATACATTATAAACATTTCCCCATATCAAATATTTTTCTGCAATTGTTTTTAATGACTGCACAATATTTCATTATATGAATTAACCATGATTTAACTAATCACTAGCCTTATTTTTTGACATTTGGTTTGCTCCTCAATTTTTGTTAAAAATCATGAACACTGGAATGCAGCAATCTTTGATACATTGTGACTATATCCTTAGGGCGAATGGTTAGCAATGAAATTGCCAGGTCAAAGAATGTCACACTTTTAAAGGGGCCAAACTATTCTCCAGAAAGGTGGGCTTGATCCATGTGCCTCCAGGTAGAATAAACATGCCTGTTTTCTTTCTCAATTCTGGGTGTCGTTGCTCGAAAGAATCTTTGTTAATAAACAAATTACATCCTAGCAGTCTGGGAGGCCAAGGCAGTGGATTTGCTGGAGCTCAGGAGTTCTAGACCAGCCTGAGCAAGGGCTAGAGCCGTCTCTACTAAGAATAAAAAAATTAGCCAGGCATTGTGGCACACACCTACAGTCTCAGCTACTCAGGAGGCTGAGGCAGGAGGATCGCTTGAGCCCAGGAGTTTGAGGTTGCAGTGAGCTACGATGATGCTAGTGCACTCTACCCACGGGGACAGAGTGAGACTCTGTCTCAAAATAAATAAGTAAATAATATAAACAAATTACATCCCTAAAGAAAAAAATACTTTGGTTATTTCACTGGACTATGCCGGATTCCAAGAGAAAGAGACTTTATGTGACTGCAGATATTTGAAACATTCGAGAAATTTAGTTTATTTAGATACTCTCCAGACTGAACAGAGACTAGCAAAGGGCATGGTAAAATAGGGACATTCTGGGAAAAGAAATTGGGAAAATTAATTCTCAAACCATTTTTTTCTAAGGCGGTGAGACAGATGCTGTCTATAAAATGAAAAAGGAGGTATTAATTGCCTCTTTTGCTGGGCCTTTGCTCCTTGGCATCTTTCCCATTGTCAGGTCTGAAAACGTTGACGGTGCCGCCTGCTGCAGAGCTACTGCAGAAATATTCAAGGCAGCAAACCTGGTCAATTAAGGATTTCTGTTAATTTTCTTCCCCTAGTCATTCTACCAGCTGCCCTTTCCCCCATATCAGCAAGTTGGAGTGACAAATATTTAAAGTCAGCTTGTCATGCATGAGCAGCGTAGCCGTGTGAATGACTGATTTTCTTGACATTCTAAACAGCTCTGTTTGTGCATGTGGAGACCTGCAGACCCCAAACCTGCCACTGTCTGCCTCACAAGGCGGCATTGGTTTGGTAGTTGAGGCAATGGTGGGGATCTGGGCAGGTGGCATTTTATGACCAGGAAATGAACAGACATAGAATCTGCAGATGTTTTAGGAATGTTCGTGTTTCCTACAATGACCTCTAGGTGGATTTCCGCAGTGACAAAAAGGAGAATTTTAGGGTGTGGTTTAAATTCCTTTCCTTGCAGAGCTTGCTCTAAAATCACTTTTGCCTAACAGGCTTGAGACCATTAGCAAATCTGAGAGATGCACTTGGACCTGACTGGCCTTTTTTCTCCCCACTCAGCATTGCAGCAAGAGTAGCAGATGTCTATTTAGGGAAGGCATGTTCTCTTTTTATATGCAAACCTTGTTGCTAAAAATTCTCTTTTAGATGAATTATTAAAACCAATTTATGAAATAAGGACAATACAGATTTCCTCTAGAATGATTCTTCCTCTCTGATATGTGAGACCTGTGTCTGCTGGAGGAGAAAAGCAGAGAGTCTAGGAGAGGATGGGAAGGAAGTGGTAGAAGTAAACAAAGGTCATTTTAGAGTCCTCAAAATTCCCTCAACGCTTGGATGTCTTGGGGTGCATCTAGAATTCTTCAACCATCATATACAGATGCACAAAACCGTAGTTATTTTTGTAAACCTAGACTTCTTCTCATGGTCTAATGAAGTAGGAATATTTAACTTATCAAAATTCCTTTAAGAAATAGTACTGTTTCTGTTTGGGAACAGGCACTGATCTGTGTTTAGGACATCAGGATGGTGCTTCCAAAGGAGAAAGTAGGCTATTCTTTTTTATCCAAGGGAAGGGATTTTGTGTTGCTCTTGAAGGGGATTCAGTAGGAAAAAGTAGCTGGAAGAGTTGAATGGACATAAAGCCACAGAAAGGTGCAGTGGTCCCTGATGTTCTCAGGTCAGGGATGGCGGGGGTGCCTGGTTGATTATTTAGACTATAAACCTAACATGAGGTGGAAACCACCATCACTCCCAATTCCCTTATGAATTCTTCAGTAACATCTACTCTTTTTAAAAGCGTAAAAGCCTTTGCTAATGAATGTTCTCCTTACATTTTTTAGAAGAACTCTGTTATAGAATTTATATCCTTTTTTGCAATACATGAATTTTTATAGTAATTATGAAAAAGAAGTTAACCATTAACTTGACATTCACACCTCTATGCCAAGCTTGGATGCTGGCTCACAGGAAAGAACTTCCTAGTTATACCCACACAGGGTAATCTATGGCCTTGATACCTGCAGTGTGGTCCTGGACCAGCTGCATCACCTGGGAGCTGGGTAGACCTAGGGTCTCAGTGTGTTTGAGCTGCTATAACAAAATATGTTGCACTGTGTAATTTATGGACAATAGAAATTTATTGCTTGCAACTTCTGGAGACTGGGAAGTCCAGGATCAAGGTGCTGGCAAATTCAGTGTCTAGTGAGGGGCCTGTTCCTCATAGCACCTTCTTGTTGTGTCCTTATGGGGCGGAAAGGGCAAAGGGCTCCCTCAAGCCTCTTTTATAAGGGTGCTAATCCCATCGAATTGGCTCTGCCCTCATGGTGTAACTACCTCCTAAAGGCCCCATCTCTTAATACTATCACGTGGGAGATGAAGTTCTCGGGGGGCACACCAACATTCAGACCCAGTGAGTCAGAATCTGCATTTCATCAAGATCCCCAGGGAATTCAGGTGCATGGTACAGGTACAGGTGCTGAGTCCTGGTCTGCAGCACTAACTAGTTCTACACTTGGCTGCATGCCATAAAGCTCACCTGGGGAGCTTTCCAAAATACAGATTCCTGAGTCCCATTCCTAGGGATTCTAATTTAATTGGTTTGGCGAGGGAGAGCCCTGGACATCTGGATTTCAAAAGGCTCTCCATTTGGTTCCAATGTGTGGTAAGTTTGAAAACCCTTAATTTCAGAATGCTTCCTTCTCCAAGCCATGTTTAAGCCCAGACACCTTGCGAAGTGCCTGGCCTGGCCACAAAGTTTGCTGCTTTGGTGAACCACAGCTCTCCCCCAAAAGGCACTGCTCCCTGTCCTTGAAAACGTCTGTGTAACCAGTCTTCACCACAGTCTCAGTGGAAGACTTAAGCCTATGGCAGACATTCTGAGGAGCCCCAGGACCACTCTTCTCTAGCACCTTGTGGGGAGCCCCCCTACGAGGCTGCTTGACATGGTGGTGGGTGAGGGCAAGGGTGGTCAGATGGCCTGGGCCCACACCACAGCAGTTGCCCTAACGTAGATTACCTGCTCGCTCCAGGGCCCCACTTCCCCTCTCTAAGTGGGGTGCGTAATAGTACCCACATCACAGGTTGTGAGAAAGGGCCGATGAGAATGCAGGGAAACTACTTCGGGACTTGTATTCAAATAATAATAAGGGTATGCATGAGGACTAAGAAGAAATGCAACCTAATTAGCACTCAACTTTCTCTGCTGTTAGAAGCCTGCAGAGGGGTATGCCAACAAAAAACAAGCCCATTTGTGCTGCAGACACCCGGAAAAACTCAAGAATTGGAGGACCAGGTATCTCTGACAGTGGGGTGGAGTGGGGGAGCTGAGGAAAGGAGCTGGATAAGTCTGTCTGAAGAGCAGTTAGAGCCCGTACGGCACAACCCCAGCCTTCCCCACCCCAGCGGAAGCCTGGAGTTTTACCCTCTGGAGAAACTGATTCAGGGTGGCTTCTAACTCAGAGACACCAGGCACAGCTGGGGGTGACAGAAATGAGGTGAAATGACATTGTGAGACTTCAGTCCTCTTTCTCCAGTAGGCTCCTAGAATGCTGGTTTCCGGGTGTGCATTCCCCAGGCCGGAAACCAGAGGAAAGACCAAAAATGCTAAATTTGGGGGAATCTTCCAAAGGAACAGTAGCAGAGCCCCTGCCTGGTCATTCCCAGCAAAGACCCCCTTGGCAAGCTCTTCCCACTTAGGGAGCCTCCAGCCACCCTGCGATGCCACCTTCCTTATGGAAATGGAAAAGCCAAGACTACAAGAAAAATCTTCACGGAGGAAAGCAAACACCAAAACAAACAGGAGAAAAGGAAGGCAGAGTAAACAGAGAGAATGTCCCACCCTTGTCCGTAAGACAGGATTACTCAGAGGGCAGGAAAAAGCACTAACAAATACAATAAAAAAGATGGGGCTAAAGTGAAGGTGATATGTCAGAAAGTGTGATAGAAAATATTTGATCGGTATTAGAGGTCCAATATAAAATAAAACATATTCCAGAGAGAACAGAGAAAATTACCAAAGAAAACAGTAATTTGAAATATCCCAGAACAAAAGAATATGTTTTTCCAGACTGTACAGGCCCCAAAAGTGCCCAGCATAATGAATTTTTAAACAAAAAGGGAGGGGGAGCCACCTAAAGCACATTTTTGTGAGATTTAAATATTTTGGGGATAATGAGTAGATCCTAAGAACCCCTCTGGGAGGGTGGGGCAAGAAGAACAGATCAGAGGGTCACGCACAAGGGGGAGGGGTCAGAGTGCCATTAACCATCTAAGACACATGGGAACATAGACGATCAAGGAACAGGACTTTCAAAATACTGAGGAAAACGTATTTCCAGCCTAGAACTCTGTGCGCCACCAAGCAAGCACGGGTGGTCTCTGGAAGCTAGTAGAGATACCCCCAAATCAGGAAATTAACAAAGAAAGAGGAAGCCATAGGATCTGGAAAATGGATTCAGCACAGAAGAGAGGCAAAGAGAATTCCGGGTTCGGTGAGTGAAACCCCAGGAAGGCCACTGGGCAGCAAGGATGATATGCCACCAGCTCGGACTGGACAGGAGGAAGGGCGGCTCCAAAGTGCGGATGGGAAGGATGTGTGCGAATATACTAAGGAGAATTTGACATCTCTGCTGGAGAGTTAGTGGAGGAAATTAGTGATGGGTACATAAATTATGCAAGTGGGAAAAAAGTCAATGATTAACTCCGGGGAAAACAAAAAGTCACATACGAAAGGAAGCGTAATACTTTCTTGAAGCTGCTTGACCGATGTTTACTTAGTAAAAATAATATGTTCATTGAATATTGGTTTAACAAAAAATGTGACATGGTTACATCAAGAGGACGTAGGAGGGCAAGTAGTTGAGGTGAAGGTATATTCACTAAAACCCTTCTCATCCGTAGCAGGGAGGCAGGAAATAATGTCTCAAATGGAAAAATCAAGACTAAATAGTGTAAGTCTTTTACTCAGAAAAGTAGGTAAATATAAAAACTATTTGCTAAGACTTAGGACTTGGGTGGGGGAGGCTTGGGAAGGGGAAAGCTATTTTTTACTAGCCTTATAATAGTATTTGACTTTTTGAAATACTTTGATAGAAATAAAATTAAATTTCAAACAACACGGAGTGCCATGCCTGGCGCAGGTGAGTGCCGGCCACCATGGGGAAGCTGTTCTTGTTCGGCCCCTTTGGGTTTTTCTCAGCAAACGCTGCCAGGCGAGCTCCAAAGGTGGCCATTCTGGTTCCTCATAACTTTGCCTCTTACTCTCACGCTCAGGAAAGACCCCACTGCAGCATCCAAGGTGTTGGTGGTGGTTTGTCACCCTTCTTTGGCTTCTTTGGCTGCATTTTGCCCTCAGAGAGAAGGTGACTTACCGCTGGACTTCGCTGGAGAAACTCACAGTGCGCAGGAAACTTTGATTCAGAATGGTTTTGGTGCTGCTTTAGTTACTGAAATAAACAACTAGTGTTTACAATAAGAAATCTGTACTTTTTACCTTAGGTATAACTAGGGATTTCTCTTCTTCTAAGGATTTTATGTGACAAATCAGTATGTCTTTTGGAGTCCTGGAATGGATTAAAGGTTCTCCATTGACATAAATGGTTGGGGCCTTTTTGCAAAACACCCCTTTGCCTTATGCCCTGTTTGCGGGGTAAGTTGAGGATGAAGGGCTGATACTTTACATCTGGGCTGCTGAGGGGTGAAGGTGGGAGCACCCTGGATTCCAGGGGCAGAGGGAACTTGGGGGAGGGAATTTGCAGAAACCTGTGGAGGACATGGGACTTGAACTTCACAATGGACTCAAGGGTCTGAGGTCCTATTACCTTGATTTGATAGGGCCAGAGAGGCCCGGCTGACATCAGGGTTGTAGGAGTTTTCCTGGGTTTCTCCATCAGCACAGCCACACTGCTGTCTTCACCCCACCAGGGGTGAGGAAGTTCTGACATTAGGACAGAAGACAGGCTTGCTTCAAACTAATATCTATCTATCTATCTATATAGCCAAAGTGTGTTTCTTTTCTTAAAGGCATTTTCGCTCCCCCTTTCCTATAACCAAGCTGAAGTTGCTCCCCCCACACAGGGCACCCCTCTGCGCGTCTCAGCGCAGCTCATCGTCTGCTGTGACTTAAATAGCAAGAAGAATTTTTAAAAATAAGTTTTGTCATCAGTCTTGCTTGATCCTAAGCGGCACTGCTCCAGCAGATGTGGCAAAATCCTCTCGCAGGCCGCCTTGCTTTGTTCTAGAGGCAATTTGTGTGAAGGCAGCGAGTTCCCGGCCTAGAGGGCACGGAGGTGGAGCTGCCATCCTCCCCTGTGACTGGGGGGACGTGGGAGGTGTGGGGGTGTGGGGGTGAGTGTGAGTGCACGTGTGTGGGGTGGGGGGCTGGGGCAGGAGGAAGGGGAACCCAGCGCAACCCGGTTAAGAAGTTGAACCCGGATTTCTGGGCATATTCTTTTTTAACAAAGAGCAATATGTTCTGTCTTAACTATTCAGCGTCTTGGTATGAGAATCTCAGCAAGATTCCACCAAGTTTATTTTTAAAATGCTTGTAATTTGAAGGTGGACTTCAGAAAGACTTTATGTTTGCACTGGGGGCGACTGTAGATCATTTCTTTTTCGGAAGGAACTCCTTGCCCTTTCTGCATGGGGGAGAAGATGGTTCTGGTGAAGTAGAAGACGCTCATCCTTTATTATCCACAGGACAGTGTGCTGTGTTTTATGTGAAAAGTATAGGTAGTTTAAGAAGAAACACGTTCCTCCACGGTGTGGGTTTGCCGTATGTCTGGATTGCCGCCATGTGACAACCTGGGTCCTAACTTTAAGGACAGTGCTCAGACAGAAAAGTATGTGTCCCCGAGGTGAGAGCTTGGCATACAGTGGCTCAGCCACGGCCACGGGCCACGGGCTCCCAGCAAGGATTTTAGGTGGAACACGGTGAACACTTTGATTTTAAAAGTTATGTGTTTATTTTAATCTGTATTAGGAAAGGTTAAACCTTTCCCAAAACCAGCATATCAAGTGCACAATGACACGGAAATATAAAATTCCTGTCAAACAAATCATTTAGATTTTTTAAAATGTGAGTTTGTTTAAGAAAGTCACCAGTTAACAATCCAGGAGCTTTTCACCCAGGGTTAGCTGGGAAAAAGAATTCTCCCTGCAGGTCCCCGGGGCGAGACTTGATAAAGGGACCATTTGCAACTTGCTGGGACAGGGTAAAGAGGGCCCTAAAGAATGCTGCAGCCCCCAAAAAGTCACCCCAGGGCCTGCTGTCTCCACCCTAGGCCTGAAGGGTCAAAGGTCCCCTGAGAGCAGGAGCCACGAAGTGGGTGCAGCCGTGGACAGGGTGGGGCCCCAGGGTGAGGAGAAACAGCAAGAGACAACCGCCTCCCTCCTCCCACAGCCTCAGCCCTGCCAGTGCCCGCCATGGGCCAAACCCAGCAGAGGCCGGCCGGTTAGGAGCCCGGTGGATCCCGCAGCTTCACTCTCGCCAGGGATGCAGATCTGGGCAGCTAGGTCCAGGCAGGGCGGGAGCAGAGAATCCCCCGGGTAAGGTGGGATGTGGGTGTGGCAGGAATAGTGGGTGGTGAGTGGTAGCTGGAGTGTGGCTCTCACGACAGTCCAGTCAGGTTGGTATGATCTTCACCTTGCAGATGACAAGCTGAGCCTTAGAAAGGTTACGAACTTGCTTAAGCTTCCATAAGTGACGGAGCCTGAGTTCCTAACCAGTACTTTGTATTGCTTTGTGTACACACACACACACACACACACAGACCACTTATACAAAAACCAGCAAACTGAGGTATTGGGGCTGTATTCACAATGAACACGAATAGTAAAGCATATTTTTAAAATGCACATGAAGTGCCGACGTTTCATGCATTCCCATTCGCTCTGTGGGGCGCACAGGTGGGCCCCTCATGTGGACAGGTTCTGTGACCAGACCACGGCACAGCGTCTTGGTGATGCTCCCGGCCCTTGTTATTCCAGCCACAGAAACAGAAACCCCATTTGTCCAAGTGCCAGAGTCTGGCTGGCTCTCCTCAGGGTTCACACTCAAGGACAGGCTGCTGGCCAAATTAAAGTGGGGCCTGGGAGAGTCCAACTGCACTTAAATAATAATAATAATTGCATGTACTTTCTTTAATGAGCTCCCATTCCCACTTGGCAGCAGAAACACTAAATTCAGTCCACTCCAGCAAAGCCCAGTCTAATCCAATAAAAATGTTAGTCTAATCCAGGAATTCAATCACTAACCAGTTCAAAGTTCTCTCTCCAAGGTGCTGCCCCTCCTCCACCTGCTGGGACCATCCCAGGGGCTTCCTGCCAGCCCACAGCCCAGCAAGCGGGGCCTGGGAGAGCCAGAGCC